>NC_035437.2:117717298-118068131 GCF_002127325.2 Helianthus annuus
AATAACCGAATTCTGTTAGAATCAGTTCCAAATATTCCGGTTAACTTGGTCATAGGTATACCTAGTAATAGTTCCATGACTTCGCTTTAACAAGGGCAACTATGGGTCGAGTAAAAAAAACATGTTACCGAGGGCATCTTATGGAATGGCTACAAAAATACAAGATGAGCTTATATCATAGTTGTTGATGGAGAATAGCGATAAGGTACCTATATGCTACATAGTGAATAGCGATAAATAGCGGGCGGCTAATCTATAAAATAGCGATACACTAGAAAAAAAATTTATATGTATATTATATCAAAATACCCTGGTATATACTATATTTGCTATTTTACATGTATATTTAACAAAAGCCTAAAATCCATCTATTTTATAGCTATATTGCTATTTATATTTTAAAAACAAAAAAATAAATAAACTGTCGCTATTATCGCTACAACCCTAATAGCGAGCCTAGACCTATACACTACGTAGCGCGCTATAGCGATCGCTACGCTCGCTGTTGACAACTAAGGCTTATATACCTTTTAATGAACATGCCCTTTGTAAATAAAACAACAACCGTACCCAGTAAATCCCACAAATAGCAGAGCTATTAGTAGGGGAGGGGGAGGGACGGATGTAGGCAAACCTTGCCTCTATCTGTAGGAATATAGAGGCTATTTCCAATGAGAGCGTCGGCTCCAACACGACAAACAAACATTACTAAAGATAAAGAAATAACAAATTTGTGAATAACAACACGAAAACGAAAAAAGTGGTGAAAGGGTGACATAGCAAACGAAGGATCAGGTATAACATCCTAAAACAACGTATATGCATATATGCAGCATCCACCTAAAGAGCAGGAATATCTAAGCTCCTAACACAAAGTTGAGCCACGGCGTTTTCCATCCCTAAAAATCCCTAACCTTAATCCTACGTCTCCACGAAGTCCTATCCAGGACCATGTCTGTCAGGAGGTGCAACTCTAGCAAATCCAATCTAATTCGCTCATCCCAAGTCAATTTGGGTCTGCCTCTACTCCTCTTCCTCTCCACAGTGAAGGTTTCTGTTGCTCTGGCTAGCGTTGTTGTTTTCCTCCTCTTCACATGCCTAAACCATTTCAACCTCCCCTCCTTTATCTTATCTGAAATACTAGCGACTCCTAACCTTTCTCTAAAACCTCATTTCCAATCCGGTCTAACCTTATGTTCCCACACATCCACCTCAGCATCCTCATCTCTGTTACCTCCATCTTACGTGCATGTGTCTTCTTGATGGCCCAACAGTATGTCCCGTATGACGTAGCAAGTCTAACTGCAACCCTATAAAATCTTCCTTTTAATTTAGTTGGAAACCTTTTGTCGCGACCTCTGTGGTTGCTCTCCACCTACACCAGCCAACTTGGATGGGGTGGGCTACATCACCATCTAACTCCCCATCCCTTTGTACAAACGATCGTAAATACTTGAATTTAGTTGTCTACGAAACCTCTTGACCCTCAATGGTGTCTTAGAGCGACTAATTCTTAAACATTTGCCCTCTAAAGCTTCTCGCCATTCTTGTAATTTCACATTCAGGCTTTGCTTTGTCTCTGCCACTAACACGATATCTTCAGCAAAAAAGCATGCACCAAGGAACAGTCTCCTGAATTGACTTTGACAACTCATCCAATACGACCACAAAAAGAAACGGGTAATCAGGAAAGCTGAAAAACTCAGAGACCCCGCCAATTCCCCAACGGGATCAGGTAAATTGCAGCTTCTGGCCTTTAAGAGGTTAGGGCAGAAACGAGTGGAAGCAGGGTTCGAACCTGAAAAGGAAATCAGGTGCTTCCACCACACCACCCCTTCAAGATTCATGGCTTAAAATTAATACATCATTAGAATTAGATTATTAGAACCAAACCTAGAACTTCATTTTAACAAAACACTAATTAAATGCAAAAATCAAAATATAAAAGCACATGTCTATAGTAATAAATTCTTTAACTTTAAGTCCAGCCAACAGTCAACAATTAAGAGAAGATATTCAAGCCCTATAAAGTAACCCTTTAGGACCAACATATCACATTTACAAGATCAGACACATAACAACATTAAACATGCAATTAAAGCTAAAAGCAACACAAATCAGACAAAATACAAACAGACCCAACAAAGATCCACACAATTCACACCAGACTGCATCAAAAGTTAACAAAAACATACCAACTCAATAAGCTTCCGATCTGTCACGAAACATAACCAAATCTTGTCATTTAAATTTTGCTACAAAAAGAAAACAGCGGCAAAGTCGTTGACCAACGGAATGAAGGTGGAAATTTCAATGGCGTTTGGAATCTCGAAACCGTTTATTGTCGCTGTGCTGCTGGTTATGCTTAGCAAAGAGGTAGCTAGCTACATTCTATTGGGTTATTAATACAATAGCAGAGTACAACACTTGTAGAACATCGTACAAGTGCTTAATGCATGTTTGGTTTGTTGGTAGAATTTTGACCAGCTTCTTAACGGCGTTTGTTAACGGAAGTGCTATTGGTCATCTCGGTTAGTGCCGTAATTAGAGGGGTATAAACTGTGGTTTTTTTTTTTTTTTTTACCAAACCAACTGGTTTGGGTGGTAAACCCGATCGCTTTGATCAAAACCTACTTGAGGAGAAATCGGTTGAGTTCATAAATCAGTTTGGGTGAAAAATATTTGAATTTTCATAATATAAATTAGCAATATGTTGTTGCATGGTGTTGTTGTACTCAAAAGCATTGGGAAGGAACTTGCGGAATTCATTCGTCACCTGGGGGTAATTTTTGATCTTTACATTGCAAGGAAGCGGGACAAAGGAGGGAATAGGTTTGGATTTGTTTCGTTTTTGGACGTTAAAGATACGAAGGAGATGGTTAGAAAACTATGTGATATTCGTATGGGAGATTATGGCCTACGAGCCAATGTCGCTAGATTCACTCTTGAAGATGGTGAGATTGGTCCGCAATCTAAAGAACATCGAAAGCCTGTTACAGAGTTCGGGCCGAGGAGAAAAGTGAAGAGCTTAGGTCAGACTCGAATACTTTCATGCAGGGCGGAAGATCCTTTCAGGAGATTTTAACGGGGAAAAGAAGTGGTGAAAAGGAGATGCGGGTGGTTCGTGTTGAAGATCGGATTGAGGCTTACCAGAATACTCATGGGAGAGCATTGATTATGCGAATGATGGATTGGGATGCTCTCAAACGTTTTAATAGTATTCTGGAAAAGATCAGTCCAGAAGTGGGTAAGGTTCAATACTTGGGTGGGCTATCGGTGATGGTCACGTTTGATATTAAAGAGAGTGCAGAAGGTGGTTTACAAGGCGGGCTAAGGAGGTGATCGGCAGATTCCTCGTCGGTCTCCTATTGGGAAGGGCAAGCGTTGGCATATGAACGTTTAGCATGGCTTAAGGTCCCAAAACTTACCATTCAACTGTTGACTGAGGTGATTGATTAAAAGTGGGGAAGGGTTTGGGAAGATTATTCATTTAGGCCGCCCAGGTCGGAAGGTGATTCGGATCTCTCATACGACTACATCGGAGTTTTGGTGGGAGAAGGAAAGGAAGATTTCTGAGAGAGGTGATGATTCAGTGGAGAGATAGAAGGTTCAGAATCTGGGTTTCGGAGGAGCTGGGGATTGGGTTCCAGATTTCTTCGAAGACAAAGAGATGATTTGAATGTCGAAGAAGAAGTTAGTGGTCGACGAGCCAGATTAATGTGGTCGATAATTTGAATGTTTAAGGGGCGACACGAACCTGTTGCAGGTTCCCGGCGACGGTGTGTTAGTCCGACAACAGGTAGTGATGGCCCATCAGTTATATCCTATTATGGAAGATATTAATGTTTCCTTAAATGGAGATATTAATAAGGAAGGTGGCAAATGAGGAGGAATTTATTCCTGGAATAACTTGACTTTTGAAAAGGAGATACAAGACAATAATTTGGGAGATATTTAATCAAATGTCAATAAGAGAAAAAAAAGAAACAGTTGACGAATGGATGTGTGGGCCAGCCAAACTTAGAATATTCTAGTAGTATTGAGAAGACAAAAATGGGTAAAAGCCAAAAGGAGTTGGACAGTGGGCCATGGAGGCTTGGGGATAATAATGAGAATGGGGAGGGTCTAAATTGAATCTTGTGGATAAGGAGGACCATGAAATTAATATTGAACTAATCTAACAACTTTACTACACTGAACAATGTCTACACAGATGATGTGAATGATGCGAACAACTTGAGAAAAATTGTGCAAAGAATGTGGAAGTGGAAAGAAACTATACGGATGGGGATTTTATTGGGCGCCCAGTTACAAGATCACAGACAGCTGTACAGGAGGCGATTACGGTTGAAGGAGTACAAGTGGTTGACAAATGAATTTGTTATCCATTAACATAAGAGGAATGAGGGTTGGGGGAAAGGCAGGATGGTCTCGTGGTCTTCGTAAAAGGATGGAGTCGATTTCTTGGGGTTGCAGGAGTCTCATGTTCGGTCTGTCATTGCGTGAGTAGTGGCTTTTTGGGGTGATGGGGGTTTGGATTTTGATGTGGTTGATGCCTCTGGTAGATCGGGTGGTATTGTGAATATGTGGAATCCTAAGTGTTGCATATAAACTCTCGGTTATTCAGAGTCAGAATTTTCTGGTTACCACAGGTTACTTAGTGTCGGACGGGACTATTTTGAATATTTTTAATGTTTATGCGCCTCAACGGGCAGGAGCGAAAAGAAGGTTATGGGATGATTTTGGCTGGGATTATCAGAGGTTGTCAAGGCATGATCGTGTTGTTGGGAGACTTTAATGCAGTGCGCTTTCCTGAAGAGCGACGAAACTCGAGATTTAATCAGGGAGTCGCTTCGGATTTTAATTGCTTTATTGATGAGATGGGCTTAAAGAGTATTATAATGAGGGGTTACAAGTTTACTTTTTTGGCAGGGAATGGAAAGGATCATAAACTTAGTAAGATTGATCGGGTTTTGGTGTGCCAGTCTTTTTTTAACAGGTGGCCGGCTGCGTGTTGAGGGCGCTGCAGCGAGATTTTTCGGACCATTGCCCGCTTTGTTGACTGTGGTTGACGCCAACTATGGGCCTAAGCCTTTTAGGTGGTTCAATTCATGGTTAAGCAGGGACGGGTGCGAAAGGGTGATTATAAAATGCTCTTGAAGATTGCAATGTGCAGGGCGACCCGATGAGATTATTAATGCCAAGTTTCGTTACCTTAGGCATATTCTCAAAGAATGGTGGAAGGAGGTTTTGAAAAAGGAAGGGGAGAGATGAGGGTTTGAAAGACGAAACAGAAGTTGGAGGTAGCTATGGAATCTCGCCGGCTCTTGAGGAGGAGGAGGAGTGGGTGTGGGAGAATGTCGGAAAGGTGTAGATCACTTGAATTTGTGTCATAATAGGGACTTAAAACAAAAATCTAGAATTAAATGGGCCGTGGATGGGGATGAAATTCAGCTTTCTTTCATGGGATCGTGAATGGGAGAAAGGCTGCGAACGCTTTCCGGGATTGATGGTTAATGGGGAATGGCGTCGAAGCCTCTTTGGTGAAAAAAGAAGTATGAGGCACTTTAGAAAACACTTTGCTGAAGAAGTGAAGTTAAGACCTGCCCTTCGCTTGTTGATAACATTGAAAACAATTCCATTAAAGTGACCGAGATGCTCTGGTGGCTTAGATTTTCGCGTGAGGAGATCAAGGAAGCTGTTTTTGTAGTTGGCTTTCAGATAGAGCTCCGGGCCCCGATGGTTTTTAACTTCAGGTTTGTGAAATTCTTTTGGGGTTAGGTGCGAGGACGATTTTGTTAAGTGTTTGATCATTTTCATGAGTATTGGTATTATTAGTAGGGGTGTAGCTCGTCGTTTATGTACTTTTGATGCCCGAAGTCTAAACAACGCCGGGTGTGCTGTTTAAAAAGACTATAGGCCCATTATCTAGTAGGGATTATTAGTAAAATTATATCCAAGGTTTTAGCCATTAGAGTGAAGAAGGTTGTTGGATACAGTATCTCGAATTCTCAGTCAGCTTTCCTTAAAGAAGGTTCATCTTGGATGGTCCACAATTAAATTAATGAAGCGATTGGGTGGATTAAGAAGATCCGTGCAAGCGTGCTTTTATGTTGAAGGCTTGATTTCGAGAAGGCGTACGATAATGTTAACTGGGGATTTTTATTATCTACTCTTGAGCAAATGGGGTTTCATGATCGATGGTGTATTTGGCGTGAAACGAATTCTAGAATCGGCTAGATCGGCGATATTGGTAAACGGGTCTCCTACGTTTGAATTCCAATGTGAAAAAGGAGTTCGGCAAGGAGACCCACTTTCCCCTTTTCTTTTTCTTGTAGTGATGGAAGTGCTCCATTGTTTACTAGACAAAGCGGTTTCTTTGGGGAAATTAAGGGGCTTCGGTTTAAGGATGAGGCAAAGCCTTTGTCTCACCTTTTTTATGCTGATGATGCTTTGATAGTGGGGGAGTGGTCTAAGGATAACATGGATAATGTGGCTAGGGTGCTTCGGGTTTTTCATTTATGCTCGGGTTTAAAAATAAACATCCAGAAATCATATTTGTATGGGATCGGTTTAGAGGGCAGTGAAGTGGAAAGCATGGCTTCGGTTATTGGTGTAGAGTGGGAGTTCTCCCTTTTGATTATTTGGGTATTAGAGTTGAGCTAACATGACCAAGTCTTGTCATTGGAGCACGGTTATTGAGACTATCAAAAATAGGCTTTCCTCATGGAAGGCTAAAACTTTATCCATGGGAGGGAGATTGACGCTTATTAAGTCGGTGTTATCTAGTCTTCCAATTTATTACTTGTCCATTTATAAGGCGCCGGTGAAGGTGTTGGATCAAATGGAGCGTCTGATGAGAAACTTTTTATGGACAGGTACAGATGAGGTGAAAAAAGCCCATTGGGTGTCTTGGGAAGTGGTCACTACTTCCAAGAAAAAGGGGGGTTGGGGATATCGAGATTGGTGACGTTAATTTGGCTTTACTGGCGAAATGGGGGTGGAGATTCACGGTCGAGTGTGGATCGAGGTGGCGGGAGATCATTGAATCTGTCCATGGTGGGAGGGGATGTTGGTGTTTTTTTGCCGGTTAAAAAGCTATTCAGGGTTGTTGGAAGACGATTGTGAAGTATTTTGGAGTCAACCCGGATACAAGGTAAGTCGATTCATAGCTGATTCGGGGTATAGTGGGACATGGTGAAAGAATTTGCTTTTGGTCAGATCATTGGTTTGGTGATGTGATATTAAAAATTAGATGGCCTTGTCTTTACAAAAATTAGAGAAAATAAAAAGTGCAAGGTGAGGGATAGAGTCGCCCAAGGTAGGGATGGGTTGGTTTTAATGGGAATTGGTATAGACTTCCACGATCAGTTGAGGAGTTGTCCGAGTTCCAGGACTTGGAAAGAATGTTATTAGCCTGTAAGATTGGTGGTTCTAGAGATTCTTGGGCTTGGGGCGATAGGTCAAATGGCTCTTTCACAGTCGCAAAATGTAAAGAGATGCTAATTGATGGGAGGAATGGGCCGATTGATACACACATGAAATGGGAAGGTTGGGTTCCTTTAAAAGTCAATTTGATTGCTTGGCGGGCTGAACTCGACAGATTACCCACCAGGGTCGCCTTGGTTAGAAGACGTATTAATATTCCAGATATGTCTTGCCCGCTTTGTAGCACTGCGGATGAGGATTTAAAGCACTTGTTGGTGGGCTGTGGCTTTGCTTATGGAGTGTGGAGTGGTATTTGTAAGTGGTGTAAGTTGGATCCTTTCTTTGCTTACGATTATGATGATTTATTAATGTTGTACAAGAATGTCCATGGTGGTAAGTGGAGGAAAAAGATAATTAGAGGAATCGTGATGGTCACAACTTGGGCTTTATGGAACACTCGGAATGTAAAGATATTCCAAGATAAAGATACGAAGATAATGGAGGTGGTGGCTGAAGTGAAATCAAGGTCTTTTCTATGGTTAAAAAATAGGTCGAAGTTTAAATGTATAGATTGGAAGGATTGGGCCATTTATCCATTGTACATGTGTATTTAGTTTTTGGCGGTTCTCGTGTTTGAGGGCTAGCCGTTTTTAATGATAGTCAATGTTCAAAAAAAAAAAAAAAAAGCATTGGGTGTTTTTCAAAAAAAAATTTGTAACTTTTTATTTTCAACCCAAAGGTTTTTATTTTTTATATTTTAACCCTTTTAATTTGTTTACTTTTAACCCAAAACTTTTTATCTTTTGTAATTTAACCCAAAACTTTGTTATTTACAACTTTGGTCCCCTCATACGTTTTATCTTTCGCAAGTTGTTGGTTTTACGTTTCGTTCTAAAATTTGCGAGTTAATACGTCATAACATGCGTGTGTTGTTCAACGTTTTTGGTCTATTTTTTTCACATTTGACAGGTATGTCGAAACGTGTCTATTTCCCCCCTTGGCAAGTTCGCCGCAACGGGCGGATCATACATCGACTTAGTTATTCTTTTCTACATTATTTTACGAGTTAATACATCGCAACGTGCGTGTGTGGTTCAACGTTTTTGTCTATTTTTTCACATTTGACAGGTATGTCGCAACGTGTCTATTTCCCCCCTTTGGCAAGTTTGCCGCAACGGGCGGATCCTACATAGACTTAGTTATTCTTTTCTACATTATTTTACGAGTTAACACGGCGCAACGTGCGTGTGTGGTTCAGCGTTTTTACGTCTATTTTTTTCCATTTAATAAGTTTGTCGCAACGCGTGGGTCCTAAATCGACATAGTTATTTTTTATATGTTATATATTTCAGTCTTATTTCTTCGCATCAACACGCCACAACTTCAGTATTGGTGATCGCTACCAGCAGTGTGGCATTGATGTTATTTGGCATAGTTTAGGCCCCCGCCGCAACGCGGGGGTTCTTAATTCTAGTTAGTATTAAATAGAAAGTTTATTTTGGCTAGGAAGATATGAATCAATAGTATTTTGACATGTGTCAAAATTTAAAATAAAGAGTAAGATAGTGTTTGGTATGTAGGAATAAGAGGTGGAATGAAATGAATGATTACGAAGGAATGAAGAAAAGAGTGTTTGTTTGGTCAATGGAATAGAATCACCCATTCCAAAAGGCATTCCATTCCTTCAAAATCATTCCTTCCACCCCATGTTTTTTTTTCATTCCATCCCCTTTGCACCATTCATCAACAACACCACAATCCACCACCTTCGCCACAACCCACCACCACCACAACCACCACCGACGCCATCGCCGCCACCCCCACCACCTCACCCCAACAGCCACCGACGCCATCGCCGCCACCGCCGCCCACTCGCCACCGTTATCACCACAGATGCAACCAACCGCCAACGCACTCGGTGCCGCCGCCCACCACCATCGTCGACGCCACCACCAATCGCTGCCGCCGCCACTAACCGCCACCTTTGCTGCCACCCACCACCAACCCACCTTGCCGCCGCAACCACTCGTTGTCACCGCCGCGCCGCCACTCGCTGCCACTACCACCACCCATCGCCGCCGCCGACACCTATCACCGCCACCTATAACCACCCACAATCATTACCACCGAGTCACCGACCACCACCACCACTCACTGCTGATTTTATTACTCCGTTTTTCTTGCCTACCGAACAATACACAATAATAATTCATTCCATTCACACATGATAACCAAACAAGACATGGAATGGTAATGATCCATTGCCTTCCCTCGTCCATTCCATTTCTTCATTCATTCCATTACCCCATAGGTATTTTAGTCAATTTTATCCAATCTTCTCCTTTCTTCCCTCTATAACTTCAAAACTCACCATTTTCAAAACCCACCATCTTCAACCTTTTCTTCACTTTCTATCTCAATAATCACTACACTATAATGCGATTTTCGTCACCAATCAATGATATAAACACCCAATCAACGTGTTCTTCAACTTTTTTGAAGAAACCCACTTTAATTTCATACAATATCTCATTTATATTCCCATGATTTTGAAGCGAATCACTCGATTGGTTCCATTCGATCCCTGATAAGTGTTTCTAGCATTCAAATTTCGTCAATCGTTGAAGAAATCGGCTTCGATCTATGTAAAAAAATTTTGAATTGCATTTTTACGATTTGGGTTTTTGAATTGAGTCATTGCGTTTTACAAAGGAATGAAAAAACAGTTTTGTTTTTTGTATTTTCAGTCCATTGCGTTTTGGAAATAATACATTTTATTGTTTTTTAGTCCATTGCGTTTTAGGTAAAACACAGTTTATGTGTTTTTAGTCCACTGAGTTTTAGAAAAAAAATACTTTCTTTTATGTTTTTATCTATTGCGTTTTAGGAAAACATATTTTTGTGTGTTTTTTGTTCCATTGCGTTTTAGAAAACACATTTTAAAGTGTTTTTAGTCCATTGCGTTTTAGAAAGAACACTTTCTTTTGTGTTTTAGGCCATTCCATTTTAGCAAAAAGACATTTTTATGTGTTTTTTGGTCCATTGCGTTTAAAAAAACACATTTTGAAGTGTTTTTATTCCATTGCGTTTTAGAAATAACACTTTCTTTTGTGTTTCTAGGCTATTGCATTTTAGAAAAAAGACATTTTTATGTGTTTTTTGGTCCATTGCGTTTAAAAAACACACATTTTAAAGTGTTTTTAGTCAATTGCGTTTAGGTAAAACACATTTTTATGTGTTTTCAGTCTATTGTGTTTTAGAATAAACACTTTCTTTTGTGTTTTTAGGTCATTGCGTTTTAGAAAAATCAAGTTTAATACTCAATGGTATTAGCCTGTTTGCTGGTAAAACACAATGTCAATAAATCAAGAAATCCTCCAACAAAAATCATTACTGGTAAAGATGTTGTGAAAGACCAGATTTACGAATTTCCTTGAATATGTTGTATGGATTGTATGATTTAAATTAAAACTGTCAATTCAAATTAAATGGGATATTTAGTTTCCATAATTATCTGGTAAGTTAGTTATCCTAATAATATAATCCATAATTAAAATAATATTCAAATTACACAAATGCCCTTTTTATTAAAAACCCTCCATGCCACATGTCACCTTCTTATTTCCCCCTAAACTTTCTAAGAAACTTAGGCTTTCTAGCCAACTCCCACTCTATGTGTGTGTGTGTGTATATATATATATTGACAGATATATAAATAGATATATAGGGTGAGGTTCTAGAATAAACACTAGTGTATTTATGAACTGAATGCATAGATCCTGGCCATTGATTTACATCATTAAATCGTAAAGTACACTAGTGTATTTGCATCATTAAATCATGAACCTAACCCTATCAAAAGTGTATACACAAGTGTAAATCAATAGCCAGTATTTGATAATGAAAGTAGACTAGTGTATTTTACGATTTGATGATGTAAATCAATGGCCAAGATTTGTTTTCTCAGTTCACAAATATACTAGTGTTCGCTGTAAAACCTCACCCTATATATATAGATGGGGGCAACAAGCGACAAATTAAACAAAACTAGTGTAGCAAAATGATCGATTTTGGTATATATAATTTGGGTTTGAAATTTGGGTTTTCTAAAACTAAGTGAGGCATTTTGTCATTAGTTATTTAGTTTGTGTTTAAATTTTTGGTCTTTTAAAATGGTGGTAACTCAAGTATTAGAAGAGATTGAGCTTAGTTAAAAGTAAATATAGAAGGTTTTTTAAATATAAATTATTTTTAACAATTTTGTTGATACATATAATATATTTTTTTAACAAAATTTCGGCCTTCCTGAATGTTTTTTTGACCCTGAGCCGTTACCCAACCGGCTCATGCTCAGCGTCCGCCCTGTATGAAAGTACGGTAAAAAAATTGAACGTTACCCCTGTGATCTAGATCTCCCAATGTTTTAAAATCCGGATTTTTAATCATACCGGATTAGGCATAAAAATGGTTTAACCGGTTGAACCGGGTTGTGCCGGGCGGTTCAACCAGGTTGACTAGTTAATTGTATAATTTCATAAATTACAACACTAACTTAAAAAATAATCCAAAATTGGATTAAAATAGAAATCTGGAACAAACGATGGGGCTGATGGAAGTCTGGAACAAGTCACGAATGATGGAGTGATGAAACAAGTTTTGAATTTTGCTCGATGGAGATAAAATATTAAATGGAAGTCACGAATGCTGGAGTGATGAAGCAAGTTTTGAATTTTAATCGATGAAGATAAAATATTAAAAGTTGTTAGGTTAAAGCTAAGAGTAAACATGGAGATCGGATGATAAAAAGTAAAATCCCAACCCAAAAACAGACCTGAGACGATACCGGTATAACGGTTCAAACCGGTATACCGGCTTTTACCGGCGGTACAAAGTCTATGCCGTTCTCCTACTTACCGGGGTGTTTCTTACCGGATTTACATCCGAAAACGGTAATACCGGTATAACCGGCCGGTATTTACCGGTTTTTAAAGCATTGAGATCTGCCACTCTTTGTAAATGTCTTTGTTCGTCTATGTTCGTGTATACTATTAACAAATGAGCACAAACGGCTTCATTTCTTTGTACACACGCAAAAAAAAAAAAATCAACAAAAAACAAAAAAAACGTCGGTTGAATTGTTTGTATTTGATGGTTTATTCGATTAAAGTTAAACGAACAAAGACAAACATGCTCTCTATCTGTTTTTGACCCTGGGCTTTGGCTCAGTGGTCATGGATATGAAAGAAGACTCCTGACCAAATGGTCTCGAGTTCGATTCCCGATCCACCGGGTTTACTGGCTCTGAATTGTCGTGTCCCTGGGCGGGTGTAGGGTTGGGTTTTCTTCGAAACTGGTGGCATGGTGGGCTAGGGCTCTGTGCATGCAGGTTAGGCTGCGGGCTACCTTTCGGCCAGTGGGTGTCGCATACGAAATACCGACGATTCTTATGTTAGACGTTAAAAAAAACAAGGACAAACATGGTCTTTGTTAATGTATAGACCTAATTATTTCTTTTGTTTTGGGTGCTTACCAAATAGGTAGGTAGCTACATTCTATTAGGTTGTTGAAACAAAGCGTATTACAAACGCTTGCAGTGGATAGTACAAGTGGTAAATGCATGATTGGTTTGTTGGTTGAATTTTCCCCAGCTAACTTTTCCGTTATATTAACGACGTTTGTTAACGACGGTGCCCTGTTCTTTTCTTTCTTCTTCTGGCTTAATCGCACGGGTACTAACAAAAACAAATATAGTGTCTTATGTTAATGTTAATTTAATTATTGGAGTTATAAAAAACAGGATATAAAATCTATATCTATACATATAATAAAAGAAACCACTTTGAATACACTTCTCATCATATTAGACTATGTCTTATAGATAATTATAATTTTAGTTTAATCTCTTCTAATTAACTATAGATAATCTTCCTACTAAATATTATTTAGTTTAATTATTCCTTTTATATTTACTTCAAATTTCAAACTTAGTTATCTAATTTAATATTAGAGTAAATTACGATTTTGGCCCTTGTGGTTATATCACTTTTACCCTTTTAGCCCAAAAAGGAATTTTTTAACATCTGAGCCATCAACGTCTTTTTTTCTAACCCTTTTGGACCCCAACGTCTTTTTTTCTAACCCTTTTGGTAGAGGTAAAAAGGTTAGAAAAAAAGACGTTGTGGGCTCAGATGTTAGAAGATTCGTTTTTGGCTAAAAGGGTAAAAGTGATATCACCACAGGGGCCAAAATCGTAATTTACTCTTGATATTAACTATATATTTGAACGTTTTGTTTAGTTTAATATCAAATAAATTTTACGAAACTTAAAATAAAATTAACTAATATTATTTATCATTTCTACATTTACAAGTTTTAAATAAATGGTTAAATTTATTGAGACTTCGTTGCATTTACAAGTTTTAAATAAAGGGTTAAATTTATTGAGACTTTGTTAACGAATTTACTACAATATAATAATCTATTTATATCAATATAAATATATATTTATACTATACTATATAATAAAACATTAATATGTAACACCTATCATTCATTGTAAGCATTACCTTTTTTATTATTTACTATACAAAATTACATTTATTCGGCCCGTGTAATAGATGAGGTTTTTTAAGATATAACTTTTTATTATTTGATATATAAAATTAGATTTATTCAATTTGTACAATACACGGGGTTTTTTAAGGATATATATTTTTTATTATTTAGTAAATGAAATTAGATTTATTCAACCCGTGTAATACACATATTTTTTAAAGATGTAACGTTTTTATTATTTGGTATATAAAATTACATTTATTCAACCCGTGTAATAAATGAGGTTTCTTAAAGATGTATTATTTTATTATTTGGTAAACAATATTACATTTATTCAACTCGTGTAAAACAAGCGGTTTTAAATATATAACTTTTTTATTTGGTATATAAAATTATATTTATTCAACCCGTACAACATGGTTCTTATAGATATAACTTTTTATTATTTAATATATAAAATTATATTTATTCAACCTGTGCAATAAAAGAGGTTTTAAAAAATATATTGTGTTATTATTTAGTATATAAAATTCATTTATTCGATCCGTGTAATACACGGGTTATAACCTAGTAATCATATATAATAATATTTCATTTCTAGAATATTTCAGTTGATTCTATGAAGAATAAAAAACCATTAAACCAATAATTGTGACATGTTCAATTATTAGTTTGTTACAAAATTAGCTATATTAAGATAGATTAGAATAAAGAATTATTTGTGTTTGTATTGACAAATAGATAAACTCAACCTGCCAGTTTATATAAAAAAAACTGAAAAAGATAAATTTTATATACTACAAAAATCTTGATTATCATATATTATAAAAGTTTACGAATTATCGGACATAAATACCGAATATGTATAAAAGTTTGACTTGTATTTAATGTCGGTTTTGTATAGTATAGAAGGAAGAAAAGGAAGTGAATATAAGATCGACTATTAATTAATTAATTTAAAATTAAAAAAAAAATGTGATGAAAGAAAGGAGTGCTAGCCGTGTCATGTTGAGAGTGCACGAAGTTGACGTTTAAAATATAGGATTCCCAAAAGACCGGTGGTAACACGAAGATATGATGAACACCTCAAGTCAAACTTCTAGATTTGGTAGTTGCCTATTTCTTTCAGCTACGAATTCTTTGCTTTGTTAACAAGTATAAATTTAGTGGAACGTGTTGAAAAGTGTTTTCCGTCAGTTAGCAAGTGATTTAATCTCATATGCGATTGCCTTGTAAAATTTTGTATATTTGTTCAGTTTATTTATTTTATTCTTATTCTTATTTTTATTTTCTATTTTTATTTTTGTTTCTAATTTTATTTTATAAAAAAATAACCGTCAATAGGAAAGTTTAACCAGGGCATTTCAACGGAATTGTTTTGAAAGATGGGTTGGGAATGGCATGAAACCACCATAAACATGGTGGGTCCCCAACCAAGGCACCTAGAAAAGGGGAGTGATGACACAGATCACAAAGGTCAATAATATGTTCTAGAAAGATTTGTGCAACCACAAGAACCTATTATTGATCAAGTCAACTTGGAATCTTCAGATGACAAAGAGATAATATAACAGATTTTTGAATCCTCAAGTATCCGTAAATCCGTTGGAGAAACAAAGAGTCTGAATGGTCCCAGATCTCGCGTCAGCATCGACCGCGAGTGACCATTACCCTTATCAAAACCCCCACCAGTTAACAACCTACTTGTGTCCATGCGAGAACGCATCGACACAAGGGGTGAATCCAATCTATCTAGTAACGAAGGAGGACTTACATGGAACATGAGAACGGTAGAGTGATGCGACATAGCATCACATCTGGTGTATGAAAACGAAAGTATTCACAGCGATGCGGCCTCGCACCGCGTCCAGTGAACACTTCTATCAATACAAGGAAGCTGGATAACAGCAACAGTCATCACAGGCGACGATGCGGCCAGCACCGCATCTCGCGTATTTCTTGATCACTAGCAAGAGACGCGATAACATCGGATGTTACCGCAGGCAGCGATGCGGCTAGCACCGCATCCTATACGCCCAACAAGTGGGACTGACACCACAGTGCAAGTGGAACCAATGGCAGTCACCTGTCAGATCTACGGAAGCGACAGACTGACGTGGCGTCGTCTCAACGACCGACATGTCTGACACACCTGCAAAGGTGCAGCATGCCGTCAGTCTATCCATCCACCTCCTCCTTCACTCCTCGGCTATAAATACCAACCCCAAACCAGGTTTGAGGTATCTCTTCACAACTCTCTCACTACTACTACTATCTTACTTTGCTTCCCAAGCAAACTACTGATTCTCACGCCGGAGAGTGGTAACAAGGAGCACCCCCCCACCCCATCCTCCTTGTTACGAGTCACGGCTTGTTTCCTTGTGCAGGAGATCAACCCACCGGTGATCCAGCCAACGATCCTCGAGAGGAAGGGATTAACCCTTCTTGACGAGACAAGTGAGTTAACCCTGCCCGGTTAACCATTGTTTCATCATTGGCGCCCACCGCTACTCTTAGCACTTTTTCGATCATCCTTTGTCCTCTCTCAAAATCATGACTGATCACCAAAACAATACTACAGGGGATAATCCACTCCCCACCAACACAGGAAATGTGGGGAGTACCCCACCGGAACCGAATCCGAGCCATATCGGCACATCAACGCAAAGGGGTCCATCTCTAACGTTCGGGCATGAGTTATCACAGTACGCATCTGTGATCCCCCCGAACATGGACCCCCACATCTGGTATGACCAACAGGCCACCCTGCTAGCCGCAACATACAACCGCGCTTGTGCGGAAGCGCACATACAAGCTGGGCCAACCCCAGCACCGCACACCCCTGCCGATCGTATTTTACAATACGAAGGCAGGACGCGTTCACGTCCAGCTTCGAGAAGCAGACGTGAGAACCGCGGATCATCTTACTGTTCGGTCCACACAATCAACGAGGATGATTCCGCATACGAGTCCCACACCAGGGGACCAGTGCATACCCGCCTAGGTCCTTATGTTGAGGACAGACGACGGTCTGCATCCCGACATGGCTCTGGAATTCAGAGCCGGTTGGGCCCACAACCATACACCGAAGGGTATGGTCGTACCGACCCGGACGGCCGTACATATTGTGGGGATTCACATGACACCTGCAGCAGACCGGGAGGACGCAACTATGTTCCTCCCACTCACCTACGCAGTACATACCTCAGGGCTGCAAAACGCCCTGAGAACCAGCCCTATAGGCCGAAAGCTGCGGCCGAAAACTCCAAATTCGCCCCGCGAATAGCCCACGCCCATGTCACCACAACAAAATTCCCATTCAACGTTGGGAAATATAGTGGTTCATCCGACCCGGATGACCACATGAACATTTTCATAGGCGCAGGGTGCAATGGCCAGTGGGACGAACCCACTTGGTGCAATTTTTTCCCCCAGACCCTTACGGGTCTGGCCAGGGCTTGGTTCGATTCTTTACCAGTGGCATCACTGGACTCATTCGAGGACTTTCATGCCAAGTTTCTCGCTCATTTCAGCCAACAACGACGTCACACACGTGACTCGTTGGACGTCATGAATATCTGGCGCAGAGACAACGAATCCCTAGAAGCATTCGTTGTCCGATACAATAAGGAGTGCCTGGAAATAGGCGACGTGGCAGATCAAATGGCACGGAACCATTTCATCAGGGCCGTGAAAGATAGGCAGATGGTTATGACCATCTCCGGCAAAGAAGGCCTGCCTAAAAATGGGAAGATGTCATGACCGCAGTTAAGACATATGCCCAGACACAGCGGTCCCTCGAACCGCATGTGACAAAGGCAGAACCCCAGGCCGAAACTTCCAACCACGGGTCCAAGCGTAGCAATAAACGCAACCGGGACGTAGGGAATAGCGATATTTCCAAACCATACGTCCGCGGACCAACCCGTTTGACCCGAGGAAACGCAGCCCTCAACGGACAACCGTGCACAAAAGAAAGATTCTCGTGACCGCAACTGGACCGAGATCAACATGTCGCCAAGCGAAGTCCTTCTTGCGGACCCGCAATTCTTGCGACCGCCCAACCAATGAAGTCCAAGAAAAATCAGGACCTCACACTCTACTGTGAGTATCACAAGGACTCGGGCCACCACCAACAACTGCATCAGTCTCCGGCTGGAGATTGAGCGGGCCTTAAAAGAGGGGAAACTGCAACACCTTTTGCCAGGTGGGCAAAAAACCCACCAAGCGCATCACCCCTCATGGCGAAGGTACCTCCTCCGGAAAGAGAACCATGTACGTGGCTTCCACCCACATGATCAACGGAGGCAAAGGTAGGCCGCGCAAAGCGGCCAGAAGGCCGGACAATGACTGGAAAGACGAGCAAGTCGTCTTTCCAAAAGTCCGAGGCGGACCGCGAGATAGGCGCGTCGTCGTTATTACAGGCTAACTGGCACATTACTGCACCGAGCGTCTATTCATCGACCCGGCAGTACTTCTGACATAATCTACGAACAATGCTTCAACCAGTTCGACCAGGAGGACAAAGATCGGTTGCAAGCAGTAGATTATCCATTGGCCGGGTTCGCAGGGGAAACTGTCTTTCCCCTGGGCCAAATCACTTTTCCTGTGCGTCTTACTAGCGGTAGATACACAAGAATAGAGGAGGTAAACTTCATGGTTTTACCTCACACCTCCAGATATGACGTACTCCTTGGGAGAGAATCCCAAGGAGATTTCAATATGATTACATCCGTCCCCCACTCTGTCGTCGGTTTTCCAACTGAATCGGGGGTCGCGATAATCTACGCATGAAAGACGTCATGATGACGGACGAACTACGTCCGACCAAGGTCGCAAGGCCTACCCCCAGTAACCAACCGGAGAAATGGGTTCTCAACGCGAGATACCCAGAACAAAAGGTTACATTGGGTCACGCCTTGTCACCGACCACAAGAGCGCACCTGAAGCAGCTTTCTTCGGGAACCAAGACATTTTCGCATGGACACCCGCAGACATGATAGGGGTCCCGCGTGATATTGCGCAACACCACTTGAATACCTCACCAGGTATCAAGCCGGTGATCCAAGGCCAACGCCACCTTGGGTCCGCTAAAAATCAGGCGATGTAAGAGCAAGTCGAAGAACTGCTCTCGCAGGCATCCTGCGGGTAGTCAAATAACAGACTTGGTTATCCAACCCAGTTATGGTAGAAAAACCATTGGGGCTGGCGCATGTGCGTCGATTACAAAGACCTTAACAAAGCCTGCCCCAAGGATTGTTACGCACTTTCAGAAATCGACGAAAAGGTCGATAATCTCGCACCATTCAGATGGAAGTGTTTCCTCGATTGCTACAAAGGGTACCATCAGGTCCAAATGGCGATCGAGGATGAAGACAAAACGGCATTCCGCACTCCCACCGGGAATTACTGTTATACAAAAATGCCGTTTGGGTTGCGCAACGCGGGCGCAACCTATCAAAAGCTGATGAACGACACTTTCCGCGGCCAAATAAGCAAAAGTGTCGAGATCTACATGGACGACCTAGTCGTCATGAGCATGGAGGAAGATACCATGCTCACAGACATTGAAAGAACATTTCAGACTCTGCGAAGCGTTAACATAAAGCTCAATCCTGGGAAATGCTCGTTTGGAATGGAAGAAGGCAAATTCCTTGGGTTCATCGTGACAAAGATGGATTCAAGTAAACCGGAGAAAGTTCAGGCGATCGAGCGCATGCCATCGCCTTCATCGATGAAAGATATGCAACGATTAGCCGGCAGGCTAGCGGCACTCAACAGATTCTTAGCAACCATGCAGCTAAGTCTTATCCTTTCATCAAGACCCTGCGGAACTGTTTAAAGAAAGAACAATTCCAGTGGACCGCAGAGGCCGAAACGCCTTCAGGAAATGAAGGAGTGTTTGATACAACTCCCAACCTTAACCGCACCACGCAAAGAGAACCACTCATATTATACCTATCTGCCGCGGACAACGCGGTAGGTGCGGTATTGATGGAGCGGGAGGGGGTTCAAACACCCATCTATTACATCAGCAAGATGCTCAACGACCCAGAAATAAGGTACTCAATAATGGAAAAATTGGTATTAGCACTAGTGCACGCATCAGACGGTTGCGACGCTACTTCGCGAACCATGTCATCACGGTGCTAACCAATTACAGGATCGGCCCGATCCTATCCAAACCTGACATTTCTGAGAGATTAGCAAAATGGGCAATAGAGCTAGGCGCACACACGTTGAACTACAAACCGCGCCCCGCGATAAAAGGCCAAATCTTAGCTGATTTCGCTGCCGAAGTCCGGTGAATCGCATCCAAGAATGCGAACAAGCACAAACCCTGCACCAACGCCATCTTCCTCAGAAACTTGGGCACTATTTACCGACGTGGCTCCAACGAGGAAGGTGCGGGCGAGGTCCGACTCGTCAGCCCTGATGGCAAGAGCTTACATATGCCATCCGCCTCGTTTTCAAAAGCAAAATAACGAGGCGAATATGAAGCCCTACTGGCCGGACTACGTTTAGCAGTCAAACTCGGCGTGCAGCATTTGGAAGCACACGTCGACTCTTTGTTGGTTGCAGGACAAATACGCGGCGACTATGCCGCAAAGGGGATATCATGATCCTCTACCTCGAGCAAGCCCTGCAACTAACATTCAAATTCGCTTCGTTCAATATCCGACATATTAATCGAAGTGAAAACAGTCTGCGGATGCACTATCAAAACTTGCATCACCAGCTTCCAGCACTTGGAAAGAGATACGCATCGAAATTCTGCAAAATCCTTCGTTACCCCTGCGCCAAGTCAACGTCATTCAATACGGTACAACATCATGGATGACACCTATCATCGCATATCTGCAATCAGGTGTGACTCCCGAAAGCAAGTCAGAGGCACGCAAGCTACAATACAAAGCGTGCATTATCAAATGGGAGACGGTATCCTATACCGCAAATCATACCTAGGACCACTACTACGATGCGTCAACCCCAGGATGCTACATACCTCATCCGAGAGATACACGGGGCATATGTGGCATACACGCTGGACACGCAGGTAGTGGCCAATATGAATGCGGGTATTACTGGCTCGGTATGCACCTGGACGCCGTCAAAGAGCTGCGCAATGCATCGACTGTCAACGTCATGCTCCAAAAACTTGCGCCCGATTAGTCCCCGTCACAACCGCATGGCCCTTTCAGAATGGGCAATTGACGTTGTGGGACCTTCCGACGCTCCGGGTGCGGTCAAATTTATCATAGTAGCTGTTGTTACTTCACAAAATGGGTAGAAGCAAAACCGCTCGCCTCAACCACTGCTATGATAACAAGAAAATTCATTTGGGAACACATCATCTGCCGTTTCGGTTTACCAATGTGCATTGTCACCGATAATGGCACCAACTTTGCTGCTGACGAATTTCAAAAATGGCTAAAAGAACTACACGTTGAACACATATTCTCATCCGTGGCACATCCGCAAGGAAACGGCCAAGTTGAGAGTATCAACAAAAGCCTAGTCGAGGGCATCAAGCAAGGTTGGGAACAGCCAGGCGTGGCTGGGTCGATGAACTCCCAAGTATCTTATGGGCTCACCGTACTAGCCCAAAAAAGCAATGGGGAAACACCCTTCAGCCTAGTCTACGGTTCAGAAGCGGTGATCCCCGCGGAAGTAGGTCTCCCCTCTCCTAGAATGTTGGCTATTGAAAAACTAGACAACATCACAGAACGCAGGATCGATTTGGACCTCTTGGAAGAAAGGCGCGAAAACGCTGCCATCAACGAGGCCAAATATAAATCCAAACTTGAAAAGTACTACAACACGCGTCCGCGTTTGTACTTTCAATCCAGGAGACTACGTCCTACGCGACAACGAAGCATCTAATGCTGAGCGCCCAGGCAAACTTGCCCCCAAGTGGGAAGGACCCTACCTCATCAAAGAGGTCTTAGGGAAAGGCGCATACAAATTACAAACGTTAGAAGGCGAACCTATCGCACGAACATGGAACGCACAACAGCTTCGACGCTGTTATATGTAAGCCATGTTCCTACATTTTCTATGTAACATATCGGGCCGCAGGCCATTGGCAAATAAATAAATAAGCAATTTTATACATTATTGTTTGTTACTACTATTACAAATGCGTGTTCCACTTTGCGGTATCCCAAAAACAGATTGGCAAAATCTTCATTCGCGATACCCATACAAAGTGGTAACCACACACAAATATTGTAATAGGCCAGCAAAAGGCAAAAAGACTTGCATATTTATCCGGCCGGATAAACAAGTTTTGTTAACACTTAACACAATTCCTGAGCCCAAAAAGGCAAACAATGGAATTGACGCGTACTCATACGACAAAGGTATGGAGTATACTTGACCCCATTCACAAATGGGTAGAGTTCCGGATATATAAGCTTTTACAAAGCTTACACAATTCTAAAACCCTAACGGGGTAAATAACAGAATTGACGCGTACTCATACGACAAAAGTATGGAGTATACTGACCCCATTCACAAATGGGTAAAGTTCCGCATACATACGTTCAAACATGCAAGAATTAAAAACACTTGTACAAACTGAACAAAAAACTTTATATTCAAAAAATTCAAGCACCCACGCGATGCTTAATGGATTTACATAAAGTTCCTATATATACAAGAGGAAAACAAAAAGGGGGCACACTTGCCAACCTAAACCCTATTTCGTACCGCTGGTACCCGCGTCATCTCCAGCACCACCAGCGGGATCCTCCTCTTCTGCATCAGCATACAGCATCCGCAGCCGGTCAACGTAATCCGCAGCCTCTAAACAGTCGTCCAACTCTCCACACAAGCGAGGGACGTATCATAAAAAGGCTACGCCGCGTTCAGGCGACCTTCGGTATCCACGTCCGAACCGATCGCTCTTCGATAAAACCGCCTTGAGACATGACGTTCATATGACTGAACAGCGGTAACCAGCTTTAAAACCGGCATCGCGCACGTTCTTGACCAAGTCCAAACCAGCTGCGGTTTCAGGAGCATCCATAATGGCCTGAACAATCTGCAGTAACAAGGATATAAGTCTCGGATACTAATCCAAGCAAATATAAAGGCAAGGGATACTTACACGCGCGATACCATGCTCCGCATCCATTCACGGTCAGCCTCCAGTGGTTAAACGAAGAGGTCAGAGCATCTCTGGCCTCAACAGCAGTGTTAGCCGCTCTCGCTGCAGTCATGCGGGCTGTGAGGTCATGTAACCGCGACCTCCCGGGTCTGAACCTCAGCCTGTCAAAGAGCAGAAACAGTTTACTCAGTAAACATTCTCAAAAAGCAGGGAAATATAAAACAAAGGTAACAAGTCATACCTGAAGGCTGGCAACAACTTTATCCAAACGAATGCGCTCAGCATTCGCCTCTTCAAGAGCCTTGGAAGAACGGCTCTCCCTCTCTTTGGCCTCCTCCAGGGCCTTCGCAGTACGGGCCCCGTTTCCTTGGCCTCTTCCAGCGCTTTAACAGCCAGGGCCTCTGCTTGTTGCGCTTTAACCGCAATTGCCTCAGCTGCAGCTTTCTCTCTCCCAAGGCAACGTTCGCTGCCTTGGCATTCGTCAACTCCTGACGAGCACGAAACAGATTGTCATTCTGCTTCGCCCAAGATTCATTCCACTTCTTGCGCTCATTGGAAACTTTTCATTCCAACTCTTGCGTTCATCAGAAAGAAGTTTGGCAAGAGTACGAACCTGTTTCAGCTGAGCAGTGGCAGCCCACTCCGAGGTCTGCTTCTGCTTCTCAAAGCAGCTCTATCCTTTCTCAAGCTGCTCCGCACCCGCACGAGCAGCCTTGACAACTCTTCCGCTTCGGCCCGCATGCGAGCAGCTTCCTCCTCTCTGCGGCCTAACACCTTGTAGTCTTCCAAAATGGCGTTAGCCACTATGGAACTTCCTACTAGCAAGGTGGAAAGTTGATTGATGCGCAACTCACGGGGGGCGGCACGGGCACGTTCCACTTCAAAGGGGGTGCCCAAACCACCCAGAATCTCCTTACACGCAGAAGGGTCGTTGGAAATATCATCCCCCTGCATAACAGTCCAGGGGGGTCGGTGATAAACAGTACTTCGACCCTGGGTATAGGTGCGGTAATAATACTCCAATTCAGACTCCCAGGCTGAATTGGAGGCCCATCATAACCCGCACCACCGGCAGACGAACCGGTACCTTCTCACCAGCAGAGACTTCTGCGGCTCAGCATCATGCTGCCGCACCTCAGCATCAGTTTTTTGCGGCTCAGCATCAGACTTTTGCTTCCCAGAATCAGAAAACCGCAGACCCAAATTATCACCCTCATTGGGAGAGATCAGATTGTTGGACGAATCAACGGTATCGAATATCTGGGTCGCGACCTTCTCTGCGGTACCCTCCGTTTGCACGGTCGAATCAGGCACCACCTTGACAAAGGGTGCCGAAGGTTCCTCTGACGCACCCGCACCTGCACCCGTGGCATGCGGAGGTGACAACGGAGCATCAAAGATAGAAAAATCTTTATCTTGAAGCTCTGCAAAACAAAGTCAAATAGCTATCAAAACACAGTTGTACATAACACTTGAGACAAGCTAAACAACACTTACCAACAGTAACCGCAGGTTTCTTTGATGTCGGACCAGTCCTCTTAGACTGCAACCTCCGACGTTTCGGTCCACCGGCACCAGCGGCCGTCTCTTCTACTTGCCTCTTCCCAGCACCAGACTGCGAGCCCAGCTGTACCCAAACCCTCAAGGGTATCAGATACTATCACATAATCCAAGTATCTACGGAAAGAAGAGTGAGAGATACCTGCCGCCTGCGGTACCAGATGAGGCACAACAGTGACCTCCGGTATTTTCTTTTGGCGAAAGCGCACGCCTTTCACCGTTTGCCTCTTAGGCACACCCTTCGCATCAGGGTCCCCTAAGGCCCCAAGATCACCTGCATGAAAACCATCCAAGAGGTGAGTCAGTGCAACCATTATTGTTATCACAAGAATAAAGGATTCCTAAACATACCTTTGCCCCGCGGCAACTCAACTGCTAATGCGGCCTCAGTAGGCACCCGGAAGTTATCTCGAATGATAACATTAAACTCCTCCTCGCCATCCGCACAAACAACTTAACCACCTGACCCTGGAAATCCGGGGCAAACATCCTCCATAAGGGAGCATCCTCTGATAGCAAACGCACAATCAGTAACGTATACGGGGATAAGAAAGTTAAACAAATGAAAAGTACGTACCACCACTTTTCTCCCGCACCACGGGCTTTGACTTCTTGTTCCTCCTTGTCAGCATCATGCGCAACACCCACAACTGTGTGTTGTTCAACTTCACAGACTCAATGGTCTGCAACGGAAACCACTCCACCGTCTTCAAACTTGGGACCGCAATGGTCTCTGCTATGATCGTCTCGGTCACATTCCGAAACGTCATATTGCAACAATGGCAGCAGCCTTGATGTAAAAGAACTTCATCTTCCACTTCGTCATCCCCTTGGGAGGAGTCATCAGTTTGGGACTACCCTCTCGTTGACGGAAGGAAAAACCCCAAGGACACCGTCATTTGATAAAACCGTCGGAAATCTCCAACGGTAGGCTCTATGCCAAGAGCACGAAAGGTGAATTCAAAATTTCGAATCCGATCATACCAAACGGACTCAGTTGAGAAATGTGGACCTTGTACCACTCCAAAACCTCGACAACAAAAACAGTCAAAGGTAACCGGAGATTACAGTCACCAAAAAAGTCTGCCCACATGGTCACGTAACCGGCCGGAGCATCGGCACCGGTGTCACCTCCGATGGGTAGCAGGCCCCATATTCAGGGGGCATTTGGACATCAAGAATCAGACGATCAAAGGTCTTCTTGGTCCACTTTAACACCGGTAAACCACCACCGGCGCCCCCCTCTTCTTCCTCCGCCACCGGCTGTCAGGGTTTTCACCCTCCACATTGTGTGGACTTGATGGTTCAGCCATCAGAAATATCGAAGAAACGAAAGAAAGTGAGTAGAAACACTAAACTCAGAAAACCTCACCGGAAACTTCAAACAATTGATCGGAGAAGACGAGTAACTTCTTTTCTCTCACCGGCAAATTTTTTGAAATTTTGAACAAGTGAGGGGAAACCACGAACGGTTTCCCCTTATACCCATCGCAATTAATGAGGAGGGAGAAAACGAATCATCACGTTCAAAAGAACGAATTACGCGACACCACGTGTCAAGCGCCGTTTCCGCTGACGGTTATCACGCGCGCGTGGCCGCCCACGCGCCTGACATAGGAGACGTTTATACTCCTTGCTACAGTGCATTTAATGCCTCGGGCAGTGCAAATGTCCTTTCATTTCAGCACATGCCAGAAAATCTCACCAACTTCCACCAACTCACACGTGCGCTCAGCCACGTATGTAACAAAAAGCGACTACCTTATCCAATTGCAAGCGTATGCGGTTTCTCTGGTTCCGCACCATAACCCATACCGCATATCGTTTTTTTTACATACCCCTAAAAATAGGCAAAATATATGTCTTCACACTATAAGGGGGTATAATACCTTTCCGCACTACCCACGAGCACACGTGGAATATGCGGAAATGACACACACGAGCCCGTTCAGGTGTGTCAGATACTCAGAACCAGCGTTGTTCTTTGGACTGAACCGCATCTCAGAAATAGGTAAACCGCATTGCCTTCATTCTCTTCAAGCTTCAAATCCTCCTGTCCGGTTCACAACCGCAGAGGGTACATGAACACCTTCTTTAACTTGAAGAAGGAAGGGAATGTACGCGCGCGCACATCAGCAACCCTGACTCCTGAACCTTCAAGAGCCACATCCGAGCAACACACCATTTCGAGCGAATATGGGAATGCAAAACCGCAGACACTCATGAGTCACTGCGGACATAACCATAGCTTCCGGAAATGGTTGCTACGGTAGAGCCACAACTAACTCCACATCGAGGAACGAAACTACTCCAAGGAAAACTCCTCGGTATTGGAGCGGGAAGGAAGGTGCCTAAGGAAGAGATGCGGACGAAATCCCAATAATCATACGAGCCCTTGTCGAACAACAAGCGATCGAACAAGCGGTAACAAGTCTGCTTATGACTTTGTTACCCTACTTGTACGTTGGATAGAATAAACAATGATGGGCATTACCATGCCTATGATCATGTTTATTTGACCGTTATCCAGAATCACATTGTTCGACCACAAACAATGTTGCACAACAATGTCAAGCAACGAGGTAACCGCAAAGGACGTGCGGTTACTTGAGAGCTAATGGGAAGAACATGAACACCCCACGAAAGGAATCATCATTAGATATCCAATCATGGGAACAACATGCTCTCTTCTTCATTCACCACTTCAAAGGTTGGGTCGAAGTTTGTGCACACCTTCAACCACATCTCAAAGATTGGTTCGAAGTTTGTACACTTCCTCCAACTAATTCCTACAGTTGGTTCGGCACACCAACAGGTGGCAACCAGCCAAAGGCTGAGAATTTCGCATCAGACGAAACATTTTCACCGGTACGGAAGAGGCGTCAAATGACCCTTCCAGACCTCCAGCTTGATTTACAAACAGAAAAGACCATCCACATGGTCTAGGATCTTCTCCAGACTCCAAACTACCTTCTAAACACCATAGTCCAGTACTCCTCCCACATACAACTTGTATGTGGCAGCAACACTAGACTGGGGGGACTTGAAGGGTATGGTCCCAGATCTCGCGTCAGCATCGACCGCGAGTGACCATTACCCTTATCAAAACCCCCACCAGCTAACAACCTACTTGTGCCCATGCGAGAACGCGTCGACACAAGGGTTGAATCCAATCTATCTAGTAACGAAGGAGGACTTACATGGAACATGAGAACGGTAGAGTGATGCGACATAGCATCACATCTGGTGTATGAAAACGGAAGTATTCACAGCGATGCGGCCTCGCACCGCGTCCAGTGAACACTTCTATCAATACAAGGAAGCTGGATAACAGCAACAGTCACCACAGGCGACGATGCGGCCAGCACCGCATCTCGCGTATTTCTTGATCACTAGCAAGAGACGCGATAACATCAGATGTTACCGCAGGCAGCGATGCGGCTAGCACCGCATCCTATACGCTCAACAAGTGGGACTGACACCACAGTGCAAGTGGAACCAATGGCAGTCACCTGTCAGGTCTACGGAAGCGACAGACTGACGTGGCGTCGTCTCCACGGCCGACATGTCTGACACACCTGCAAAGGTGCAGCATGCCGTCAGTCTATCCATCCACCTCCTCCTTCACTCCTCGGCTATAAATACCAACCCCAAACCAGGTTTGAGGTATCTCTTCACAACTCCCTCACTACTACTACAATCTTACTTTGCTTCCCAAGCAAACTACTGATTCTCACGCCGGAGAGTGGTAACAAGGAGCACCCCCCACCCCATCCTCCTTGTTACGAGTCACGGTTTGTTTCCTTGTGCAGGAGATCAACCCACCGGTGATCCAGCCAGCGATCCTCGAGAGGAAGGGATTAACCCTTCTTGACGAGACCAGTGAGTTAACCCTGCCCGGTTAACCATGTTTCATCAGTCAGGTCGTTGCGAAGAAAATGGCATAGTCGGAACGGGCTCGGACAAAAATAGGCTACAGGTCCAAATTGGATTTTTGACAAGACTAATATATTTGTCTTAGATAGTAGTGGGCCTTCAAAAAAGTATAGTGGGGTAGAAGACGATAGAATGGGAGAGAGTACAAGCTCAAAGAGAAGACAAGATAAGAGAACTATATATGTTGCTGATATAGATCATAATGTGAGTATGAATTCTCATATTTTCATTCATTTACTTCTTTTGGTGAATGAAATCTTTCAAATAGTTTTTTTATAAGTGTTAGATTTTTTTTTTCCTTAGGTCACCAAAGATTAACTTGCTGCTTTTTTTTAGTACCTTTATGGACAAGTAACTATTTTTTTTCTTTAAATTTACTTTATTATTGCTAACTTTATGTTGAATTGATTATTTCAACATTTGTGTTGTCATTACAAAGGTTCTTGACTGTCGAATTTGTTGGCGATCCACAGTCGCATTTCTTGAATTTTGCTGATAAGAGTATGTTAATACATTTTAGCTTATAAAGGGCTCGTGTTTATTTATGTGTTCCCTTTGTGTGCTTCTGTGCTCGACCTCTTTTCCTAGGTGAGAATGGAGCGGGACCAATGTAGAAGTTACATACACACACATTGACTACATGGTATGGTGATGGACCATCCTGGAGGATGATCCGCCACGTAGGCGACACATCATAGTCCTCACTAAGATGGTCCATCCTCCAAAACTAGAAGCCATGGTAGGATAGATCCTAGTCATAGTCCTTCAACACTTTTTATGTTTTTTTTTATTTTTTTTATTATTTTATTTTTTTAACATTTGACAAATATACTAATAAAATATTTTCATTTTAATATTAAACACCACCATTACATAAAATATTAAAAAAAAACTAACTTAAAAAAAAAAAAAAAAGACTTAATAAAAATAAACATAAAGTTAAATAATTTGATGCTTTTTCATGATGTCGTTTTTGTAGTTTTTTCAACATCGAACGTTTCGGCTCGGGTTCGTTCTCGACATTTCATCATCATTATTTCCCATTTTCCTTAAGCCGAATTTTCATCGGAGATTCGGATTTTCTCATTCGACAATTCGGACCTTTTCTTTTAACTTCTCGTCCGATGCACGACTTTTTTCTTCGACGGCCCGCTCCTTCGCCTTCGACTTTGGGCCGATATGTCGTTGTACACTTTTAGGTGTTCCATAAACTCAACCCATGTTCGGGTCCACCGTTTCCTTTCTTTTCCTTGGGCCGCTCCTTTTTTTGTTTTGTCTCGGCCCGGTGGACGCTCGGGTTCACGTACGTATACTCGTCTTCGTCATAGTCGGCGTATCATTTAAGTTAATGTGACACTCGCGTCCGATTCCACCGGCGCTTAAACTACCCGTTTCCGATGTTTTTGCGTTTCCGCCATCGCCACCTCGTTAGAATGGGCGCCCATTTTGGGTCGTCTTTTACAACCATCCACGCTGGCGAACGTGAGGAAAGTTGGAACCATGATTTTGCTTATACTTTTCCAATGCCATTTTGAACACATCCTCGTCGTTCACCCGCTACGGGGGGTGTGGGGATCGGTTGGGGTTGAACGGGGGGTGTGGGGATCGGTTGAGGTTGAACGGGTGGAAAGTTCCAAGCACCCCGCATCATCATTTGTTGAAGAGCTTGATTTTGGGAGATTTGAGTGAATTGGTTGGGCGATTGTTGGAATGACGCAAACGCGTTCGATGAAAATTGGGAGAATTGGTTCGGTTCTAGCGTTGGATAATATCCCGGAACCGAAAAAACATTTGGTTGGGTCGGATTGGTGGGAGTATTCGGGTTGTTCGAAGGAGTGTTGGGAGTATCCGGGTTGTTGAACGGATCCATGAAAATTATGTGGAAGAAGGTTGAGAGTGTAGTGGAAGAGAGTGTAGGTCCCTTTTCTCGGAGGATCGAGAACAAACCTAAACCTTGTTATACTAACCCACTAGCGAGTGCGGAATCCAAGCTAGCGGGCAAACCGGGATGATGCAAGAACAAACACAAGAACACAAAAGTTCACCGATTAACACCACTGTATTAATACGTATGAAGGTTTACGGTTACAAGCACAATGTTTACAATCTTGTTTGCAAACTCTCTAAAATGTGTGTGTGTGTGTGTTTTCCAGCAGAGTTTCTCTAACTCTCCAAATGTGCATCTCTCTAACACTAACACACTGCATGGGTATTTATACCCATACATAACAGGTCTGTCCGAAGGATTCGACAGATGGTCCGAAGGATCATCTGTCGATGACAATGTGTCCGAAAGATCAGCATGGACATCGAAGGATCATCCTTCGATGCCTAATGGTCGAACCATGGTCGAACCATATCTTTCGAGCACCTCGAAGGATCAGTTGTATCCTTCGAGGCTATCCTTCGATCCAGACAACATCATGTTGTCCAAGTCAAACTAGGAGGATAGTTGACTTGGTCAACTTACAGACTGACTTAGGACATCATTTTTATACAGACCGAATACAGACAAAGTACAGACACAAGTGCACCAACAAACTCCCCCTTGGCTGTAGCTTTGTCTTGATCTTGTCTTGATCTTCTATAGATGTAGACCTGTCTTGAACTTCGACGGTCTTTGATCTTCGAGTTCCAAAACTTGATGTCCTTTTAAGTCTTCATAGTCGGAGGATCTTCAAAGTCTTCACGTCTTGAAAGCAGAGATGTACCAACAAACTACCCGTATTGTGTAGAAAGTGTGTTGACAAACTCCCCCTTAACATAAGCTCCCTTGAGTTATGCTCGTGAAATACTTTAACTTTATGAAGTGAGATCCTTGTGGTGTTGATAATGGTCAGCGGCACTCGATCATCTTCATCAGTTGAGTGCCTTCACGTTGTGTCTTCATCCCGAAGTTGTCATCGACCATGTTCTCTAGCCTTTAGAATCTGCACATTCAGAAATCTAAACGCGTAATGAGAACAACTGCTTGAATAGTTAGTATAACCAAGAGACACACGAATGACCATGTCATAATCAAACACGTCGACAGTTTGAAAGTTTAATAAATTTGTCAATTTAAGCCTTTAACTTTCAAAACCAGGCAAAATTTCGACCGTTTATGAAGATTTAGTCAGTTTGGTTTTCGTTCAGGTTCAAGTAACGAAGTCTCGAGCTCCAACATCGTACGATCGAAAATAAAGTAGAAAGAAAATCTTTTTGGCTTTATAAAGTTTATATTAAAACACAGATTTTAGGTGTGTTTTTGAAATTAAAAGACAACAATTTAAAATCCTTTGAGTGTTATCAAACGACATCACCGCTAATGTCGTGCTGATATGCACCAAACGACGAAACTGTTTAAAAAGAAAACAATAAAGTTAAGCAGTAAATAAAATAATATATACAAACTTCTTTTTGCGAGTTTCGAGGGTAAGAGAATCATATCAGTGTACGGTCATGCCAAAACACTCTTGTTGTTCAGTTGTTAAACATTAGATAAGCATCCTATACAATTATCGGTATTGTTGTCCACTTAAATCAACTTATCAGATGTAATTCATGCGAGGGATACGTTAAGGTATGATTTATACTTACGACGGTGTTCATCCACATCACGACATTCCGTATCAAGGTATGCACGAGAGTTCATCTTACCGGTGAGTATACCGATTATCATCTGTTTGACGTATAAATTGTGAGATACTCACTTATTTTGATTTGAAAACAAGTCCTATGTATATAATCACTTATTGATGAGGAACTTGATTTTCGTATGCATGAGGGCACAGGTGCAAGTCGTGAACAGGTCAGTACTTCCGACAGCAGAGAGACGAACTTGACACCCGGATAAATGTGATATTTTATTCACTTATTTGTTTTGGACATGTGATTGTTTATCACTTATTGAGGTCGAATGCAGTATGCAATATGTACACGTATGTATAGTATCATGGAAGATCTAGACTTGCGTCCCCGTTATTTTTCGGTAAAAGATACAACCATGATACTCAGATATAAACAGCATAAAGACCGAATATCTCAGAACCTCGGCAATCTATCAAACGAAATTTCCGGTACTAAGACCATATGCCAATGAATGGTTCCCACCCTGGTCTTCAGTCGATTAAGATTTATATCACCCTGCACACTTTAAAATGATTGTGAGCCTACCGATACATCTTATATAGAGCTGCTTATCGTTTTGCATTTAAGGTTTAAAGAGGTTTGGATAGACCACTGATGTACTATCATTTTCTCTTTTTGCTCGCCAGGAAAACTCATTTTTGATTTTCTATTGTTTTTGTGTTTTTTGAATTTTTCGATGTTTTTGTATTTTCGATTTTTGGATTTACTCCCCCTAAAATCAACAAACTAAGATAAATTTAAAAACACACAAGATATTTACAAAATGATTTTTCCGATGTTGGTTTACTCTTGCTTGACCTTAATGCCATTTACCAATAATAAGAAGTCAAATCTAGATTTGTCAAAAGCTTTGGTAAATAAGTCGGCACGTTGGTCATCGGTGTGGACCTTAACAACATCGATTAGCCTTTTCTCAAAGCAATCACGTATGAAGTGATATTTGATTTCGATGTGTTTGGTCTTTGAATGCTGCACAGGATTTTTAGTGATATCTAAAGCAGCAGAATTTCAACGTAATAGGAGTAGTTAGGAATTCAAAACCGTAGTCCCGCAATTGTTGTTGGATCCAAAGAACTTGTGAACAACAACTGAAGCAGCAATGTATTCAGCTTCGCATGTTGATGTAGCGACACACGTCTGCTTCTTGCACTGCCATGTGACTAGGCGATTTCCTAAAAACTGACATCCAGCCGTTGTGGATTTGCCGTCGATTTTACATCCGCCAAAATCAGAATTCACTGAATGCGACCAAGTCAAAGTTATTATCCCTAGGATACCACAGACCGGTCTGGATAAGCCTTCAAATAACGAAAAAATCCTTTTGACAGCTGCAGATGTGAGGCCTTCGGGTTAACTTGATATCTGGCGAGCAGGCACGTTGGGTACATTATATCTGGCCTTGATGCTGTGAGGTACATAAGGGATCCGATCATCGCGCGATAGTATGAAGGGGCTAACAGGTTCACCCTTCAGTCAGGAGTAATTCCATTGATTAGTTGGCAATGGGTACCAATGGGCGTTGCATCGGACATCTGGAACCGGCTCAAGATGTCTCCAACATATTTGTCTGATGGATGAATATCCCAGACTCCGTTCTGTTGCACTTGTAGGCCCAAAAGAAATTCATTTCCCCATAGCACTCATCTCGAACTTATCCTGCATGATGCGCTCGAAAATTCCTACACAAAACATCATTAGTAGAACCAAATATAATATCAACATATACCTGTACCAGAAGAAGATCTCCTCTTGTTCTTTGATGAAGAGAGTACAATCGATAAGACCTCTTCCGAAAACCTTCTCAGCAGATATGTAGATAAGGTTGCATACCAAGCTCGTGGCGCTTGATGAAGACCATAGAGAGCTTTGTTGAGCAACCAAAACCCGATCGGGATGGACAGGATCTTCAAAACCTGGAGGCTGTTCGACATATACCTCTTCTTCAACCACACCATGTAGAAATGCACTTTTGACGTCCATCTGGTAAACCTTGAATCTTTGAATGAGGCATAAGCCAGAAGATCCGAATAGCTTCCAGACGTTGCAACTGGTGCATTAGACTTCGTTGTAGTCGTTCCCTCTATCTGACGAAAACCTTGAACGACTAAACGAGCTTTGTTCCGAATAACCACTCCACGGTCGTCTTTCTTGCATTTGAAGACCCATCGAGTGCCAATCTTCTTGTAGTTCTCAGGTTTTTCAACAAGCTTCCAAACACCCAGCTTGTGAAATTGCTGTAATTCTTCCTGCATGGCTTCAACCAAGCACTGTCTTTCAATGCTTCTTTCCACGACTTTGGTTCTTCTTGTGACACGTACACGCGAAGGACCAGTCATTCTGTTGGCCAGATTCTCTTATAGCTGAATACAAACCAGCATTCCGGTGTTTCTCAGCTGATTACGCGTCTGCACTCCGCGATGGACATCTCCTATGATATTCTGCTGGGGATGGGTATCGTGAATCCATTTCAGGATTATCGGTACACGAGCATTGATACCCAAATTATTCAAGATTTAAGATCAACAACCAACTCCACACCAGGAATGTGGTTAGAGGTGGATGCATTCCCTTCAGAGTATCGATATTCTGCGTATGAGGTGTATCACCAGAGGCACCTTGAACAGGAGCAGCTGGAGCTGAAGATCTTCGGCTGCATTCATGATATTCATCATCTTCAGAAGAGTCATTATAATCAGCAGCATCTTCATTAAACCTCATTTTGAACCATATTGTTGACTGAACGAAGAAGCTTGAGGGTCAACAACAATAGGTCTAACCAATGGCGAGACAGCAGCGTTGTCACTTTCCAACAACATTCGAGCCGCTGCTGATTCTTCGTCAAAGGTTGGCAGATTAAAGGAGTCAAATAGTCCATCATAATCGAACATCCACGGATCACCCGGAGCCCTAACAGGACTCGTGTACCTTTGAACCCTAACTTCGCTCCATAGCTCAATCTTTGGTAGCTAGATTCCAAACACGAAAATTCGGAGTAGCATATCCAAGGAAGAAACCCTCGATAGCTTTGCACCAAACTTTCCATCCGGCTCAATATAGTACAGGAGCACCAAACGGATTCAAGGTTAAGAAAGATCCGGTTCCTTCTTCTGAAGGAGTTCGAAGCAAGTCTTGCCATGTCTTCTTAACTGTAAGAACTCTGTTCAACGTGTAGCATGCCAGCCGATACAGCCTCCCCCCAGAATTGAATAGGGAGTTCCGACTCTACTAACATTGTTCTTGCAGTTTTCAATAATAGTTTCGATTCTTCCTCTCAGCGACACCATTTTGTTGTGGAGTATAACGAGAACTGTACTCATGAAGAATGCCTTTAGAAGTACAAAACTCATCCATAACTTGATTCTTGAATTCAGTTCCATTGTCGCTTCGGATCCTTTTCACTTTCAACGTTTATAGAGATTCTCCAACATTGTAAGAAGATCCTTGAGGATGCCAGGAGTTTCACTTTTGTGTGCCATAAAGATACCCAAGAAAATCTAGATAGTCATCAGTAACTACTAAACAATAAGCATCACCAAACGTTGTCTTGTGCTTCATAGGTCCAAAAAAGGTCCATATTGAAGACGTTCGAGAGGCATGCTAACAGTGTTGATTTTCTTCAAGGGTGAGACTTCTTTGTTTGCTTCCCCTTTTTGGCACGAGACACAGATATCTTGCAAATGAAAACTTCTCACAGGCACACCATTCACAAGATTATTTTTCACCAAATGGTTCATTTTTTCTCAATGAATGTGTCCCATTCTCTGTGCCAAGATATAGACTCCTTTTCTGTGGCTTTTGAGACAAAACACGTAACTTGTGCAGTTGTTGTAATCGCTTGGCTCATGTCGAGAATTTATAAAGATCATTAACTCTCGGAGCCGATAAGAGAATCCATTCTTGTGAATTTTGAATCCAGGTTTCAAGCACATAGCCAGCCACGTCATCAAAAAATCACTGAGGAATTTTTATCGCAGATTTGCGACCACACTGAGAAGATTGCTTATCAATTTGCTTCACATAATTGATCTTTCAAAGCACACGATACCATGAGATATTCCTTCTCAGTGATGTACCCGCCTTCACCCGCAAAAGCAACATACCCTCCTCTGATATTTCTCACGTCGTATAGGAGCCGTCTAAGTCGCCAGTCATGTTGCCTGGATGCTCCACTATCAACAATCCAATGACTATTAATAGTTCCTCCTAGAACATCCTGCACATTGTCAAATAAACACATCAGTGAGAATGGGGACCCAAGCCTTAGTGGTCTTGGGTCGTCCCTTGGCATCACGATACGTAAGCTCTATCTCTGATGGTTTTCAAGAACAACTGCTCCCCCTGAATTGTCACCCGACTTAGGTAACCAAGTTTGTCTTTGCCCTACCAGTTTTTGAAGATTCTGGTTTTACAGGTTGTGACACTCTTGGTTCCTTTGAACTGTTTTAACTTCAGATTTTAAAGCTTTTTCAACAGTTTTTATGTTCTTACGTCGTTGTTTAGTTTCTTGTTCTTTTACAGTTCGTTTATCTTGTTTAGGTGAAACTGACCGACGTTGAGGGTGAACTGCTTCAGGTGGAGCCTTTTCAACCAACATTCTTCTTTGGAGCATTTGGGCAATTTATGATAATGTGCCCAATTTCTCCACATTTGAAACAAGTTCTCCTTTCAACAGACTTAGGAGAACTTGATCGACTACCAGATGTTGACTTGTAGAACCTGAGGTACTTGCTCTTTCATCACACCCGTTTGTGTGTTGGGTGTAATTGTTATCACTGTTTCGTTTCAAAATTTTGACTTGTTGTACAAAATCATTGTTTGATTTGTTTTCAAAAGTCTCAATTTTATCTGTACCTTTGATGCTACAAACTTAACATCTTTTCCTTTCTTCATGTAACGAGCTCCTTTTGATTCAACTTTAGCCTTTGGCTTTGGAGCTCGTTGTGGTTGTTTACCCTTAGAAGCAGTAGGTTGTCGAGTGGTTGGAGATTTTTGATTACCAAATTGTTTCCTAATCTCAGCCTTAGGAATTGGATCACATTGTGTTACCACAATTCCTGGAAGTGTTTTTCCCAAAAATTGTTTGTATTGTCTTCAAAGACTTTGTCAATCAAAGATTTATTTACATTTTTAATTGGAAAAACATGATCTGAGTAGATTTTATTATCTCCAACCAAAGTGTACAACACATTACTGCTTTTAACAGTAGACACACCTGTCTTATCAACCTTGACAGGATCAATCACTTGCTTCTCAACAGATGGAACCTCAGGAGTATCAGGATCACAAAGGATGTGATTCTCTCGTGGAATATCTACTCCTTTCATCTTGCTAAGTGATTTATCCTGATCACTTACAGCCACATCTGATTCATCATCCGATGTCTCATAGTCCTCGATAATTGGAGGACTTTGTTTCATGGATGGTGAAGTTTTGTTCCTTAGGGGCTGTGTTTGAAGAACTGTCCGATTTGAACCCTAGGCCAGTAGAAAATTCCTCAAAGTTCAAAGGCACACTGGGTTCATACCGAGGCATTTCCTCTTCATCGGGCATCTTGGTATAGTTGTCCATCAAAGGGGGTGGACACGCCTTATACCCTACACCTTTCACGTTACCTTTCAGTTGTTGAACGTCTATGATGTGATCAAGCACAAATCGGGAGTTAGAATAACTATCCAATTTCTGTTTGATCGCATCATGCTTGCATTGGGCAATGGCTAATTGCTTCTTAGTTTCTTCCACAAGGTTAATGTATTCGTTTATACTTACTTGTTTGTGGTAAACTACTTTGTTAACCTCGGACACATTTTTCTTTAATGTTTCTATTACAGATTTAAATTCTTTTTCATTCCGGGTTAAAGCCATGTTTGCCTCTTGGCATTTTGACAGTTCAATAACCAAATTCTGATTATGACTATGAAGCTTTTCTGATTCAAGCTTCATCTCTGCACATGATTTACAAATACTAGGAGCAGGAGGTTCAGAAGTTACCTGACTAGTAGAGGCTGAACCATTTGCCATAAAGGCAGTTTGAAAAGAAAAAGCTCCATCTTCAGAGAATAGCTTTTCCATTTCCATTGATGTAGCAGCAGCCTTCCTAATCAGAATTGATTTCTGACATTTAAGCTCATCAGCTTCATTCAGAAGATCCTGAATATCTTCACCTTCTTCCTCCTCATCAGGCTCTGAGTGATTATCCCCAGAAACAGAGCCTTCTTCATCCGAACTGCCCGAATAACCAGAACTGTCATCGCTCCCAGAAGATTCTTCTTTATGAACCTGCTCGATGACCTTAGCATACAATGCAGTTCCACTTCCCTGATCACCATCACCAAACTGCACTGACCAGTCACATCCTTCATCAGCTTGAACAGCCAAAGCCCGATTGTGATTGGTAGCTCCAGGCTGTCCCTGATTGTTGTTCACTGCCACCATCCTCCGTTCACGGTTTTCTTGTTGGGCATTCACATTCGTCTGGTTTCTGAAGGGTTGTGATTGCCGTGTTTTGTTGGTCGAGTGCACTCACGTTTAAAGTGCCCTTTCTCGCCACAGTTAAAGCACGTGACGGCATTAATATCAAACCCATACTTCGTGTTTTTCTTTCCTTCCAACGAAGTTCTTCCAGTTCGTGCCATGAAATCTTTTGCCCTTCTAACCGCACTAGCAAAAGCCCATTTAATATCCATCAACTCCATTTCTTCCTTGTCGATCTGATCATAATCTTCATTGGTCATGTTGATGTTTCCAAGCTGACCAGCTACCAAACCACAGTAAGCACTGACCATGGTGTTGATAATTTCCATATGTTCCTTAGCAACTTCAATGCTAAGGTGTGAAAGATTTGAGTTGTCGACTCGGATGTGTGATGACTTTGGCTGAGGTTGAGGATTGCTTGTATAGTGAGCTTGCTGTTGTTGTTGTTGAGGTTGTGGTTGTGGCTGTGTTGGAACAGGAATGTAAGACCTCGGATCGAATTGAGGTTGTGGTGGAGCAGCTGTTGATTGAGGAAATGGAAAGGAACTTGTATTGGACACAAAAGCAGTTTGAAGCTTCGGTTGCTGAACAGAACTAGCTGAAGGACCAAAACCAGGCAAATACATTTCTGTATTCTGAGGAGCTGGAGCACGCCTTGCTTTCCTAATTTCTTCATCATTTTTATGTTCCAGCTTCTGAATGAACTCATAGATGTTAATCTCATCTAGAGCTTTAGTATGTTCAACAACTCAATAAACGAACTCCATTTTGGGGGTAGGGCGTCAGCAAACCTATTCACCATGTCTTGTTGAGTAGCTGCCACCCCATAAGCACACATTTCACTAATCAAATGATAGAAACGTGTGGTCATATCATTCAGAGTCTCGTTTTCCAAAAACTGAAAAGATTCAAATTCTTTCTTCAACAAATCATGCCTAGACTTTCGAGCAGCTGCATTGCCTTCTCCTCTAGCAACTAAGGCATCCCACAATGCTTTCGTGGTCTTGCAATATGAAAACTGATGGTAGATGTCTTTGTTGAGTGCTTGAGTAAGTATGGCATAGGCCTTTTTCTCCAATTCATAAGCCTTCTTGTCATTTTCAAGCATGTTGGCGTAACCTTCTGAAGTGGATGCTCTACTTTCAAGACTTTCATTGAATGCATTGACAAAACACATCCAAAGGTCGGTGCTTTGTCCTTGAACATATGTGTGAAAGCGGCCTTTCCATGACGGAAAATCGTTCATGTGGTTCAGCTTTGGTGGACGATTGTTACTGCCTGTTTCACTCTCACTAATCAGAAGATTTGAAGACTTTGACTTTGATTGGATACCAAAGCCCATTGACATGAACTTATTGATTGTTGTTGTTTTGGAATGGCACTCGTCATATATTCAGCCATCGACATCTGTTTCAGATCTGGTTGTGGATCCGTACTCCAATCCCAAGGACTTGTGCAACTCATTGTGATCAAAAATTAACAAATAACCTACACACCACAAACTGTTAACAACAAACAGACAACAATTGAAAGATACAATCTGATCGAAAGATCAAGACTTGTTCGAAGGATCAACAGTGATCGAAAGATTACTGTTGAGTTTCGAGCAAAGTCTTCGAAAGATTCTCAATGAAAGATCCTTATCTTTCGACTGATTATCACGAAAGATTCACAGTTCGAAAGATCTATATCTTTCGAATACTGATCTCGAAAGATTCACAATGAAAGATCCTTATCTTTCGAGATGTATCCTTATCTTTCGGACAACCAACTTTCGAAAAGATTCCAACTACGAAGGATAACCCTTAGACTTCGAAAGACTACTCGAAGGATGCTAATCTTTCGAGCTGTCTCCAATCGAAAGATGATCTTTCGAAATCGAAAGATGTCGAAGGATATCTTTCGATGTCGAAGGATATCTTTCGAACCTCTGACACCTGACACAAGTACGACAGGTTGGTGAAAAGTGATGTGGTTGGTAGCCAACTTTCGGCAGAAAGGATGGTTCTGCAACAACTTTTTCACCAACTTTTTGACTTTCAAAAAGTTTGCCAAAAAAGCAACCTTATCTTCAAGTCAGTCACCGGAGAAAACCGGAATATGGCCGGAAAAATCAAGGTTTCACAAACACGATTTTTATGTTACCCAAACCGACCCGAACACTCCCGAAGGTTTAGTATCCGTTTTTCAGTTTAAAAGCAAGGAAACTACCAAAAACGGTGCTAAACCAAGTGTCCAAACACCAAAGAACTCGAACAAACCGGTTTTAAACAAGGTAAAGAGCGAGGCTCTGATACCACTTGTAGGTCCCTTTTCTCGGAGGATCGAGAACAAACCTAAACCTTGTTATACTAACCCACTAGCGAGTGCGGAATCCAAGCTAGCGGGCAAACCGGGATGATGCAAGAACAAACACAAGAACACACAAAGTTCACCGATTAACACCACTGTATTAATACGTATGAAGGTTTACGGTTACAAGCACAATGTTTACAATCTTGTTTGCAAACTCTCTAAATGTGTGTGTGTGTGTTTTCCAGCAGAGTTTCTCTAACTCTCCAAATGTGCATCTATCTAACACTAACACACTGCATGGGTATTTATACCCATACATAACAGGTCTGTCCGAAGGATTCGATAGATGGTCCGAAGGATCATCTGTCGATGACAAGTGTCCGAAAGATCAGCATGGACATCGAAGGATCATCCTTCGATGCCTAATGGTCGAACCATGGTCGAACCATATCTTTCGAGCACCTCGAAGGATCAGTTGTATCCTTCGAGGCTATCCTTCGATCCAGACAACATCATGTTGTCCAAGTCAAACTAGGAGGATAGTTGACTTGGTCAACTTACAGACTGACTTAGGACATCGTTTTTTACAGACGAATACAGACAAAGTACAGACACAAGTGCACCAACAGAGAGTGTAAAAATTATAGGAGAAAATGGTGAATTGTGGAGGTTAATTGGTGTTTGATAGTGAAAATGGATGTTTAATTTATATAATTTAAAATTATAGCCGTTTGGCTTTATTCAAAATATAGAAATTTTAATTTTTTTTATTAACATCATATTTTAATAGGGGGGCCCACACTTTTTGCGTCGTCGCCAACGTCCATTTTCGGACGGAGAAGACGGGGACGGTAGGGGGCGGCACGGTGTTTGGACCGTCGCCGACCCGCGACGGGCCGGGGCCGACCCCATACCGTATAGCCTTAGATGGTTTAATAAACTCTTTCTTTGTGAATTAATATGCAGTTATTTATTTATTTTTATTATACACTTTATAAATTAAATGGCCCATCCCACGTAGTACACGTGTTATGACCTTATAAAACCGAAGTGATAATTAGGTATTGTGACCTATACTACACCAATACGATACGATACGATATTATCATATAAAAATGATTAACGATGTATAAAAAGTTTGTAAGACATACTTACTTTTTTATTTATTTAAAATAGAAAACTTATTTTTTTAATAAAACTTTGTTAAAACGATTAATATTGTTTAGGCCTATACGCGTCATTTATAAAGGGTCAAAAAGACATTTTACCCCTAGTTTGGGTTGCGTATAGCACCCAATCCAGGGTAAAATGGTTTTTTTACCAAACTTGCCCCATATATACGTCACATACAGGACTATACGCGGCGTATAGTTCCATATATACGCCACATCTAGGGATAAGCAAATTTCCCACACCTTAAAGTTTCAACATACAAACTTGATGCTTAAGATGTCTCATTCATCTTGACTTTAAATATTAAATAATTATTATATTAGTCAACAATTATTTAAAAGATTTCCAACATGATGATCAAACCGGGTCAAGTAATAATCAACGAGAAGAAGGTTGAAGGTCCAGGGCCAGAGAGAGGACATAACAAGTCGCGAGTAAAGTGCTTTCGGTGTGAAGAGTTTGGTTACTTTGTCTGGGAATGTCAAAGTCAATACCATAGAATGAGGAAGCTGACTCTAGAAGATTATATGATGGTAGACGAGGACTCTATTAAGATTAAGGGGAGATTAAAAAAATTCAAATTGGTATAGGATGTTTATTAGTTATGTCTGGTAAGTGCATGTGGTATGTTTATCCAGCGCAGTCATTATTCCTGCTTAAATCGGCCAGGATAGTGGCTTGGTGATGAAGTAATATTTAGTATAAAATAGAGGATTAGAAATCTTGTATTTGTGTGCTTTTGGTTTTAATAAAAAGAAAGAGTCTTGGTGTGTTCTAAACATGTACTTTTCATTGTGATCCTCATGTTTAGTTTTTTTCTCTCTTTTTTTGTACTTCACCAATTCAAAGTTGAAGTTTATATTAAATTAGGACAGCCATTACCTTTCTTTTTATCTGTTCTCCTCCTAAATGTAAGTTTCTCTGGTAACAAATATGTATAATATGAGAGGGATAGGTTTAACGATCAGGTTAGGACATAAGTACTATTACTATCATCTATCGACATAGATATATCCCAGCATTGTTCCAACACAAAAAAGTTGGATATGTTACCTTTCCTACATAAGTCAATATAACATATATTCAACTGTCTAAATTGCATAATTACAATAATGCGAACTGATGGACGAAAAAAAAAAGAAAGAAACTCTAAATTTTGAAGGAAATTAAGTTGGGGATTCAGTTTTATTTCAACAACAAAATTTAACACCCGAAATTAATTGACAATGAATGATACAAAAGCAGTCTTTGAAGTACACAAGCCTTGGATGGAATCACTGGTTACAATGCTTAGTAAAGGATATGTTTATCTGGCTTAAAGAGAACTCTAGATCGATATGCCGAGTAAAAAACATTCTTGAAGAGACTAAATTGCACTGCGACGAATATAATGACTGGAATGCCAGCCAAACAAGTGATAGTGATTGGAACCCATTCCAACTTTTGTTGTAAAGTATAAAAAACTCGCACTAAATGCAACCATCATGTTACAATAGAGAGTAAGAGTGTTGCAAGACCACACACTAGTTTGGTAGGTAACCACACCATGAAATCTTGTTCGGCATAATTGGAAGTCAGGAATAGATAAGAAATAAGAACGGATGTTGATGAAGCTAATTAAAGATACGGCATCTGAGATAGCATAAATAATGAAGGATGGTTCTTTGCGGAAAAAAGGTATACCTTTGTTCTGGTTGTATCCACCAGGGATTGTAAAAGCCCCTGTAAATACAATGGTGGCTATGAGGGTTGTAACAAGCATACATGAGTTGCTGTTTGTGTCATCCACTTCTTGGCATCTTTTAATAGGACTTCATGTTTTTTGGTGAACAAGTCTTGTGGTCATACCATCTCTATTCTCTTTTTTTCTATAATCAGGTGGGATCGATCATTTGCTCTATCTCCTGCAATATATACCAAGTCATTATAAGGTGTCAAAAATGATTTTCTTCACCTGTCAAATGGTTTGAGTCCAAACATGTTACTTATTATAGTGGTCAGACTTGGTGATCTATAATTTATTACGATTACATCTTTTGTATCTTTAAAAAGGCGTAAATCAGTTCTATAGAATCATACAGAAAGTTTATTAATTACATTATAACCTAACTAATTTATAAGATAAATTAATGATCTAGAATTTGTATATATTGTACATGCATGGGCTGACTTTAGATGTGCCCAGTATCCTTCGTATACTTGTTACAATATCCTTTTTAGTAGTATAAAATTGGTTGGTTCATTCAAGTTGAACTTATGGATGAACATAAAAGAAAGAAAGATGATACATAAGCCGTGACCAGGAAGAAATACCTTGAACCATAATAACTCCCGTTGCATTTGTAAAGCAGGTCCAGGCACATCTTGAAGTCGGTTTGGCTTACAACTCTTTGCGACCATATGCAACATGTTATTATCCTTTATGTCTTTTATAGGTGTAATTAAATCTTTCATAGCGCCAATTTCATATAGCAACTTATAGATTTCAATATGACGACGCTTGACCGCCAAGTGAAATATTGTTTTCCTTTTGTCATCTGTTTTCCATATTAGATCAGGATATAGTCGAATGAGCTCAACTATAAACTTTGTGTTGCCCACTTTAGCAGCATGAAAAAGTACTCGGTAAGGGTAGACTTTTATTAATGTATCTTCCTTCAAAATATGTGGCCCTTTGAGTATTTCATCAATTACACTCCTAGGCATTCTGGCAATTCTTCCCCATATTACTCTTAAAAATTCCAGTGCGTAGTGTTTGTCTTCAACGCGCCACACCTTCTTATGAAGCACTTCAAAAACTGAGAACCAAAACCAAGAAGACCATCATATCACATTTAACATATGATAGTACTGGTTAAAGCTCCTATCACTTATACGTGAAGCTAACCACTATTGGCTTTTATACTACATTATCATGGACATAAGATATTGTCTTAGAATGTTCTAAACCATACCTAACATGGCCATATGGACAGCTCTATGAACTTACATTATCACGAACAATCATTTATGTTCTTCATAGTTTTGAAGTGGACTGCTGAGCTCTTAGGAGTTAGGAAAATTAAAACACAGAGATATTCCTTGAAGTTTAGATTTAATATATTAGGTTTGAATGAGATTAAGTTTAAGTTTAATATACCTATGTCAAGGATCTTAAATCATTTTTACGATATAGAGTTATAGACCAAATAGACAAACATAAATATACCAATGTTGATGTCGAAGAATACTCAAAGCTACTAATTTATATTCGTTGGAAAGGTTTGAATTGTCATGCTCTGCCCTTACTGGGATATGAACAACAAATGTACGTGAAATATCAGAAATCACAAGTACAATGCCGTCAATGATGTAGCACGATCAATCCTCAACCAACTGATTGATCATTATTTGAATAACCCAAAAATCAACTTGCTTAATATGTGTTGTGTAGAGTTGAAGAGCATATACTTACTTGAGTTGATTTTGGATACAATACTTCCATCCATCAAATCAAATGCCTCTCTCGTCTCAGCCAAAGCTAATAAAACTTTATTAAGCAATACCCTTTTGAGAATGAGTTCTGGGCGATCATTCACTATCTTCAGAGCAACATCTACAAAAGAATTGGAGGTCACTTTATGAGAGGAATTGCAATGAGTAACAACCAACCAAAAACTTGTAAACAGAGAACATGAACTTTTTGGAAGGAAATCCCAAACCATGCAAGAAGGTCAGAAGTTTTCGATTTAACCACTGACACATAAATAGTTTATGGATGAAAATTTCGTTTTGTATCCAGACTCATTAGGAAACGTAGAAACTACAAACTCGTGGCTACAGCTATAGGTATGTTTAAAACTATAAAAATAACTTAAATTGTTAAGAACTTAGTACTTACCGAAGATTCCAGCTTCAACACATCTTTGTAGGACCCATCCCCGACTCTCATGTGACCAAAAATCGCCCGACATTTTGTTAGAGATACCATAAAGATACCTCACCATGGCAGGCTTTCCATATAAAGCAGCCATGTAGAGTGGCATCTCTCCCCTCTTACCAGGGATATCCATCAATGTAGGATGCTTTTCCACCATTATCCTCGCGGCTTTTTCATTACCCGCCATTGCTGCTAAATTCAGGGCAGTATTGTAGCTTCTATTCTGTAACTCCAGATCCTTTTTCTCCATCAAATTTACGAGATTTATCACAAAATCTTCCACACCCTTGGTGCTTTCTGCTGATGCTTCAACATGAAGCAGCGTTTCCTCGTTTTCAGTGATTGCAAAACGTATCAGATCTCCGTTTCTTTTAAGGATGGATTCAGCAGCCTTCCAATCTCCTCTGATTGCCGCTTGGTAAAGTGGAACACCAATACTTATGTACTTTTCTCTAGTACCTTCAATTTAAACAATTTTGTCAAACTCAGTTTCCCTCAACTTGAGGTTTACCGGTGCTTGATGTTACCTCACATATCAACTTCAATAAAAAGATGTGCATGTAACGGAAGTTAATGGGTCTATTATGTAAATAGTTAGAATTGTAGTTTATGTATTATATGTAATTAATTAATATGTAGTAGAAGGGTCGAATATGTAAACCTTTGTATTTATCTTAGGGTTGCGGTGGTAGGATAAAAGTCACGTCGCTTCATATGTATGAAAGTTATAATCCCTACACATCCTAAACTACAAGGGTTATATGGTAATTATGGTGAGTTATAAAAAAAGAGTGAGTTACTTGACTATTTGTGACTAATCAGAACTTGGTAACTACCACCCCAAGGGTGGCGAAATCCCTTTGGGAGGCACCCTTAGAATCGATGGCAACCACAAGGATTCAAGGGACATGTCTTTTCAATCAAAGGACACACCTCTTCATGTTTAATTACATCCACAAGATCAAGAGACGCACCCATTCGTGAAGAGACACATCTCTACAATCGCACCTTTTAGTTACTTATAAATAGGGCTTTAGATTTCAATTGTAATTCAATTTCATGTACTCAGATATTCAGTTTATATTCAAGTTATTCGATTGTCTAGAGATCAAAGATCCATTGGGGCCAACAATTGGTATCAGAGCATCAGACTCTAGGCATCGCAGGGAATCCGCGATCAGGTTTTATTGTTCTTTCTCAATTCGCAAGTTAGTTTTATTTTCGGTTCAGGGTCGAACCAGGGGTTAGGAATCTAGGTTTTTTTTTTTTTTGCAGGGTTTAGTGCGAATTAGATTGTTTGATTATTACGCGTTTCGGGTTATACGCGGATTAAAGATTTGAGAGTTTGTTGAATTCAAGGGAATTGAATTTACCGGTACAGTGGTTTCGTATTGGTGGCCAAGAAACTTTAGAAACTAGAAAGTAAGGGTTGTGAGAATTCTAAGTTAGCAATCAGACTAAGGTTTCGCGAGTGTATCGAACCAAGTACAAAAGCGCAAGACATGGTTCTTTTGTTTCATTTGGAGGGCCAGGAAGAATCAAAATTTAATCCGATGGTTATACGCGATTAGTTTTATTCGCGGGTGAAGGTTTGAAGGCCAAATTCATAGTATAGAAAAGAAAATTGAGCGAATCAATTGGGAAAAAGAAAATCGAGGGAGTCGATCGTGAAGAAGAAGCGAGTAAAGACGGAATCATTCGAGTGATTCGAAGTGTGTTCGAAGAATAGAATTACCAAGTGAAGGCTCGAAGGTTTTTTCAATTAGAAACAAAGTGCAATGCGGAATAAACAATTGTAGATGCAGTGAATGCAAAGAAACACAATGATGCAACAAATGCAGAAAAGGGAAAATGATGTAGTGAATACAGGAAACAAGAAGATAATTTGAAGTGAGTGCAGAAAAAAGTGCAGTGATTGTAGAAAAAAATGAAGCAGTGAATGCTGGGAAATACATGCAGTGAACGCAGAATTTGATATAGTAATATGGAATAAAACAATTCAGTGAGTGGATCTGGAAAAAGTGAAGAATCCGTGAGGGAAGCAATCAATGATGAAGAACCCGTTGTGAGAGACAACCGTGATGACGAGATTAAATCTGTGATAGATCAAGAAGAAGATACGCATATCCTATGACTGGGTCAGAAAAAATGTTGTGTGATACAACCGCAAGAGAGATCTGAGTGAGTCAGTTTATCAAAATCTATGCGAGATGGATTCCGATCATGTGATATGATGGTGGGGAAGTTAATCAAGACTGGGTTGAGTTCGTGTTGAGACAACTACACAAGAAAAGGTTCGTGTGATACAAATCAAGTGCGGTCAAGACAAGTGTGAAGCAAAATGTTCGTGTGAACGAGTTCAAGTGAAACAAGGTTCGTGAGGAGCAAGGTTGGTGAATAAGAAGATCCGTGTGAAACATTGGATACCGAGGAGTTTCAAGAAAATGGAATCGATCAAAGTTCAAGATCTACAACTCAAGGATGTTCGTGATTAGGGGGTGAATGAAAGTTATAATCCCTACACATCCTAAACTACAAGGGTTATATGGTAATTAAAGAAAAGAGTGGCGGTTACAAAGTTGAGGGACTATTTATGACTAATCAGAACTTGGTAACTACCACCCCAAGGGTGGCGAAATCCCTTTGGGAGGCACCCTTGGAATCGATGGCAACCACAAGGATTCAAGGGACATGTCTTTTCAATCAAAGGACACACCTCTTCATGTTTAATTACATCCACAAGATCAAGAGACGCACCCATTCGTGAAGAGACACGTCTCTACAATCGCACCTTTTAGTTACTTATAAATAGGGCTTTAGATTTCAATTGTAATTCAATTTCATGTACTCAGATATTCAGTTTATATTCAAGTTATTCGATTGTCTAGAGATCAAAGATCCATTTTGGGGCCAACAATGTAGGCATGTCAATGGATTGGATATTGATTAATTAATCCAATGGATCGATCCACTTATTCAATTAATTATATGGATCGATCCATGATCCATCCGGATCGATCCATTACTAATTAAATAAAGTAGAAAAAAGAAAATGTCTTGATGATCCCTACAACCAATCCTGTACGCTCACAACTCTTAACACATATAACCCAAACCAACACCATATACTTACCTGTATCTATAATTAATATAGTCTCTATGTATATAGGTGGAGCCGGTGGGGAGATATGAAACAAGAGATTAGTTGCCAATCGTTGGCGACATGGAGCGAGTAGGCAGTGGCGGAGGCGGTGCAGCAGCCTCATGCTCCGGCCATGGTAGAGCTTTTGTTGGTCGTTTGACTTCTGACGGTCAACCAGTTTGTGAGTGCTTTAATTGCTATAATGGACCTGATTACTCTCTATATTCTCGTGAATGTGATGCGTAGCCGGGATGCAGTCACTTTAGGAGGATACATAATCTTCGGTGTCGGGTCAGCCCAACATCTAAGTGCAGCGGTTTACGCTCTTTCTTTTGGAAAATCTTCTTCGATCCCGTCGAACGCCCTCGCTTCCATACCATTCTAGAATTTTTAAGAATTTTATTTTTATTTTTTTAGAATGTTTTTGATTTTTGGGTTTTTTATTTCTTTTATTGTTTTTATCTTTTTTTGAATTTTTTGTGTTTTTTAGAGTTTTTGTTATATTTTTTTAATATGGATCGATCCGGATAGTCATCCATCCATTTAAAATTATTTGGACATGGATCGGATCACGATCCATTATGTTGGATCATGGATCGGATCATGATCCATTTAAGTTGGATCATTAATTGATCGGATCATGATCCAATCCATATCCATCCATTGATAGGCAATCATCTGTATATATATGTATTGAACAAGCAAGGTTTCAATTCAGATTGATTCCTTGCAATATTACTCAATAAAATTTATTGTTTAATTCTCAATTCTTATTCTTGTTCATAAACCTGTGATCTTGGGCTACATTAACAACTTGGTCAACTGGTTAATTACCTTTACTTTAGTTCTGGAATGTTAGTTTCACAAGTTTCAAGTCGGAGGGTTAAAAGTGTAAACAGATGATAGTTGTGGGTTAAATTTGTAAATAGGTTGTTAATGAGGCGTTAAAAACCTATTATTCATTTTGGGGGTATAATTAAGTTAGAATCAAGAATCCGTTTTCGAAAATAATTTTTTTCAATCCATCTTCAACATTTAAGATTTTCTCTCTATCGCCGCCGGCCCTTCTCTATTCCGGTATAACAGCCTGAGCTTGGGGGGATCTCCATCGTGCTTCCCCCATATCGAGATTGTTAGCCGGTTTCGAGTCGGTTGGTGGTGCCGGTTCGCCTGCTTTTGTAACAGGACGTGTCCTCACCGTCGGCCTTTCACTTTTCCGTATAACAGCCGGAGATTGGGGGAATCTCACCGTATTTCCCTCATATCGAGTTTGTTAGCCGGTCTTAGTGTTGGTTGGTGGTGACGGTTCGTCTGCCTTCGATAGAAACCGCCAGGAAACAATACGTTCAATGGAGGGAGGGGGAGAACCGGACGACGGCGGCCCGTGGTCCAACGTACAGAATCGGAAAAATTCCAGGGGTAGGGGTGATGGTATTGAGTGGACCTTCCTCGTCCAGAACCTCTCCAACAAAGTAACCAGAAACGTCCTTTGGCGGGCATTTAGACCATACGGGTTTGTATCGGACGTTTACGTGGCTCGGAAAAGAGACTCGAGGGGTAGATGTTTTGGGTTTGTCAGATACGTTGGGGTGGAGAATGTGAAAGAGACATTGATATCGATGAACTCAGTGATTATGTTCAATATGAAAGCTTCGGTTTCATTGGCAAAATACGACAAAGATCATAAGAAGATTAATTATTCACCAGACATGTTGGGTCGGAATGTTTGGAGACAGAAGAACGGACACCAAAATAATAGTAATCAAAATGCTGAAAATTGTAATGGTGGCATTCACCCTTTGAAGAACCAGGTGCCAAACCAAGGACCGTCTACTAGATTGAATACTCAGGACGGGAGGTCGTTTGCAGATGTTCTGAAAGGTACAAATAGAGGAGATAATAATGGGGCAAAGGTAATCACAGTGGGGGGTAAAGGGTCTTTGTACCCCCTCCATTGTGTTGGCAGATCGGTACTGGGAATTGCAAAGGAGGTTATGTCAGTTGATAAGATGAGGCAAAGAATCGAAGACGAAGGCATGAATGAGGTCGGGTTGTCCTTCATAGGTGGAGTGTCATACCTCCTAACATTTAGGGATAAGGAACTCGCTAAACTCTGTATGGAACTACATGAGGGTTTCTTCAACTCTGTGTTCTCAAAATTTGTGCTATGGAATGGAGAAGACATCCCATACAGTAGGCTGGTTACCTCAGCATTACTGGTGTCCGTTTATGATTCGGGATAATACTATCTTCGATAATATTGGAGGTATGTTTGGAGAATGGTACAAAAGTCGACGTTCTCATGGCAGGAGGATGACATTTCGGGGGATCGGTGATTGGTGGTAACCTCCCATGCTCCAAAGATTGAGGAAGCTGTGGTAATAAAATGGAATGAGAAAACATTTGTTAGTGGGTGTCGGAGTCACTACAGAAACGATCGCCGGAAGTTGATTTGTTTATCGTTGTCGGGTTCTCAGGATTCAGAGTCAGATATGGAGTCGGAATCAGATGACGAGTCAATAGACATGGAGGATCTAGAGGAAGGTGAGATTGGACAGAATGATGATACCCACGATAGACGGCAGGATGTTACATCGGATATCAGCCGGACGGTAGACGTACCAGTAGCCCAACGGGTTGATCAGCCGGTGGATCAGCCAGTGGAATTCGAAAAGTTGGTCGGTCATTATGAACCAGTAGGAGCCCAAGCGTCTTCACCAGAGGATGTGGGTGGAATTTGGAAAATCTGCATGGGAAGTCGCCTAAAGTCAATATAGAAAGGGAATAATTATGTGCATGGGGAAGATGCTTTGTCGGCTAGTGGTAATTGCAATAATGTGGGGGACCCAAGAAACATAAACAGCGTGTATCAAAAGGTGGGGATAAAGTGGTGGTCATAACGAGAATGGGCCCGGTGTAGAGGCCTCTAAGCCCAAGTCTGCATTTGGTGAAAATGGCCCAACTCCCTCTGTTAACTTGGGTAAAAGAAATCGTGATGAACGTAGCCCTCCCTCTATTGGGTCTATGCAAGGACCTTCTCAAAAGTTTTTTGGTCAAACCCAATAGTCGGACCGGTATCCTTAGACCTTAACACTCCGGTGGGAGAAGATTCAGGAAACGTAGGGTGTGGACGTGAGAAACTTGGAGTGGGAGATACCGACTCTTGTCAATCAGGAAAGAACCGGGCCAAATACAGGTGAGGAGCAGGATCGAAGGAATCTTGGAGTCCGATCTGATGATGAAAGTTTAAGGAATGAAGTAGAGAATACTGTACAGGTTGGAGCAATGATTGGTGTCGATCTAACTGGATTTTTGAGGGATACAGAGGAGCTAATAGTTAAAGAAGGTGTTGCAAACTGTTTCCGATGAATTGTCTATCAATCAATTTAAGGGGGGTGCGCAGTAGCCGCAAGTCAGATTGGATCAGAGGGCTTAAAACTAGTTATGGTATACACTTTCTCGCCATTCAGGAAACGAAATTACAAGCGTCAGAGACATTTAGATTCAACCAGTTTTGGGGTCGAGCTGAATTCAAGGTTGCTGTATGGACTCTCTGGGCAGATCCGGTGGGTCTTTGCATGTCTATGGTCGTCCAGCGGTGTTCAGGTGTGTAGACACTTACTATAATAGACACTTTATTATCGTGTCGGGATTTTTGGTTTCACTCAGGGTGCAAAATTTAATCTTGTTAACGTTTATGCTCCTAATGATGCTATTAGTAGACGTCCGTGGTGTCTGGATTTGGGAAATATGGGGTTCAGAAACTCATTACAAGGGTTATGGGTCATGATGGGGGATTTTAATGAGGTACGGGATGAAAGTGAGCGTATTTGAACTCAGAGTTTGTTGAAGCTAATGCGAGGGCCTTCAATGATTATTAGTGCACCGGGGCTTGTGGAGGATAATATTGGGTGGTGGAAATTTCACATATATTTCGGATAATGGTAAAAAGCTGAGTAAGTTGGATCGTTTCCTTGTGTGTTTGGGGTTTAGGGAGAATTGGCCAAATGCGAGTGTGGTTGCTTTGGCTAGGGAGGTCTCGGATCATCGGCCTATTGTTCTCTCCACCGTTCAATCAGATTTTGGCCATATCCCTTTTAGATTCTTTAACTCATGGTTTGAATTTCCTGGTTTCCTCGAATTTGTTCTCCAGAACTGTGGTGCTTTTCAATTTGAGGGGCCGGGGGATCTTGCTCTTGCGATTAAATTCAGGTGGCTTAAAGACAAAATTAAATTATGGTTGAAATTGGAAAAAGAAAAAAGAGATGGGATATATGGTGGGAAAAAGAGAAGACTGGAAATCATAGAAAATATGGCGGAAGAAAGAATTCTTGAGGAAGACGAACTGGCTGAAAGGGCTGAATGTCGTAACTATGTGGCTGAATTTGAAAGAATCAAACAGTTAGATTTGCGCCAGAAATCGAGGTCCAAGTGGGCCATTGATGGTGATGAAAATACTGCATTCTTCCATCATATTGTGAATTCTAATATCAGCTCGAATAGATTGAATGGCTTATTAATAGATGGTGTATGGAATACGAATCCTCTAGCCATCAAAGAAGCACTGTATGAATTTTTCCATCATCAGTTTTCGGAACCTATGCCTATTAGACCGGAGCTGCTTTGTACTAATATCGCTACTATTTCGGATCATGAGGCATCTTTGCTTGAGAATCCTTTTTCGGTGGAGGAAATTAAAGAAGCTGTTTGGGAATGTGAAGGTGAACGTGCTCCTGGGCCGGATGGGTTCAACTTTAAGTTTATTAAAAGGTGTTGGGTTGGCCTCCGGGATGATATGGTCAGGTTGTTTAACAAATTCTACGAGGAGGGGTCTATTAACAAGAGTTGCACTTCTTCTTTTATAGCCTTGATCCCTAAGGTAAAGGACCCCGTTAGCCCAACAGACTTCAGGCCGATTAGTTTAATTGGCGTAATCAATAAAGTAATCTCAAAAGTGCTCGTTAATCGTCTAAAAAGCGTGATGGGGAAGTTAATTTCGGAGCAACAATCGGCATTTCTAGCTGGTAGAAATATCATGGATGGTCCTCTTATCCTTAATGAAGTATTCGGTTGGTTAAAAAAGCTTAAGCGGTGTGGAATGTTCTTCAAAGTTGATATTAATAAAGCGTATGATTCGGTGAACTGGTCCTTTCTAAATTCGATTATGGCCCAGATGAACTTCCCTAGCAGATGGAGATCTTGGGTGATGGCGACTCTTTACTCAGCTAGAGCGTCGGTTTTAGTTAACGGATCCCCAACAAGAGAGTTTGATTGCTCCCGCGGTCTTAGGCAAGGCGACCCGCTCTCCCCGTTTTTATTTGTTATCGCGATGGAAGCCCTAACATGTGTTATGAATAAGGCAACCTCTATTGGTTTATTCAACGGTATCAAAGTATCCGCTGATGGTCCACTCCTGTCTCACCTCTCTTACGCAGACGATGTGATGTTTATTGGTGAATGGTCTACTTCTAATATCAACAACCTGAGACGGATACTTAGATGTTTTTATCTAGCTTCCGGTCTTAAGGTTAACTTAGCAAAGTGTAGCATTTATGGGATTGGAGTTGGTGATCAAGAAGTTCAACAAATGGCGAGTTATTTGCGGTGCAAGAAAGGTACGTTTCCTTTTATTCATCTTGGTCTTCCAATAGGGGCAAACATGAATTTGGCTAGGAATTGGAAATCTGTGGTAGATGTGTTCAGAAATAGGCTCTCGATTTGGAAAGCCAAAGTTCTTTCATATGGGGGAAGGATAACTTTGATAAAGGCGGTCTTAAATTCATTGCCAACCTACATTCTATCCTTATTTAAAGCCCCGGCTAAAGTGCTAAGTGCTCTCGATAAGATTAGAAGGGTGTTCTTTTGGGGTGGCTCGGAAGATAAAGCAAAAATGAATTGGGTAGCATGGGAAAAAACGATTGCTCCGGTTGAGTTTGGTGGATTGGGGTTCGGCTCCATTAGAGATGCAAATTTAGCAATGTTGGCTAAGTGGTGGTGGAGATTTAAAACTGAAAAAATTGGTTATGGAGAAAAGTAGTCTGGGCTATTCATCATAAGAGCAGAGTTTGGAATGATTTCCCGGTTAAAGTATCTATTGCAGGTCCGTGGAAGGCCATCATGAGTATTGAACCGATTCTTCTTGGTGCTGGTTTGGATTTAAGAAGATCCTTTTATGCAGTCCCGGGTAATGGTGAAAGTATACAGTTCTGGTTAGATGCCTGGGCTGATTCGCAGCCTTTTTATATTAAGTTCCCTAATCTATTTAAAGCTGAAACAAACAAGATGTGCATGCTGGTGGATCGGATGACTATGGGGGAGGCTGGGCCGGTTTTTTCGTGGGCCTGGGTCCAGCCAGACTTAGATGGTAATTGTCAAAATCAACTACTACAGCTAGAGTCTTTGTTGAATGGGCTTAATATGGGTTTGGGTAGGGATCTGTGGAAATGGCAGAATGCTCCAGATGGAGGCTTTTGTGTAGCTGGGATTAAAAAAATATTGGGATCGGCTAACCGTGTAGCCCCAGCAAAATTATTTAAGTGGAATAGTTGGGTCCCGAAAAAGGTATCTATTGTGGCTTGGAGGGCAGCGATGGAAAGGCTACCGACGAAGTGTGCATTGGCGATACGGAACATCTCGGTACAAAATAATTTGTGTGCTCTTTGTGGTGATTATGCTGAAACGTCCGAACACTTATTTGTTGCATGCCAGTTCGCTCAAATAGTATGGCAAAACATTGCGGATTGGTGCAACATACCGCCTATATATGCTTTCGAATTAAATGATGTATTATCCATACACGAAACATGCTCTGGAAATTCAACAAAGAAGAAGGGGATTCATGCGGTGGTGCTGGTAACTATTTGGAGCATCTGGAAGCTAAGAAACGATTCCGTCTTCAACAACTCGGTTCCGCACACAACGAAGATCCTAGATGAAATCAAAGCTTTGTCGTTCCTTTGGGTTAAAAATAGGGCTAAATTGGTGGCATTGACATGGAGTGATTGGAGTCGGTTTGTTTTTTAGTGTCTAGCTTCATGTATTTACGTGGTTCGTGGTGTTGGTATCTTGTAATTTGTATATTTGGCGGGTAGCATCTTGCTACATTTTAATAAAATAATTTCTGTCGGCCGTTCAAAAAAAAAAAAAATTAAGTTAGAATCAATAGAAGTTGATAATCGTTTCGCGAATCTGATTTTGTTGTTTTGATCTTCTCTGGTGCTGAATTCTTCAACAAAAGAATCTGATTGTCATTGGATTTAATGGGTGTTTGGGATTGCTGATTTAAGTTACTTATTAGGTTATTGACTTTTTAAACAGTTAAAAGGTTGTTTGACATGAAATTATTATGTGGTGGGAAAGTCACTAAGTCACTCTATTATGACTTATTAATTTTTCCAAAAAGTCAATAAATCACTCTATTATGACTTATTAATTTTTCCAAAAAGTCATAAGTTATTTAGAAAAGCTCAGCCAAACATGGCCTATTGCTTTAAAAATAGACATTGTATACCTTTTACACGATGGAAGGTAGTAAAGGAGAGATCAAAAAAGAAGCAGTTGAGAAATTACCTGTAAGTAGTTCTAAACAAGGTAGGATTGGTCGTGGTGGGACTGGTACGTGGTGGCGTTGATGGTGGCCTTACAGGAATGTGAAAAAAAGGATGAGCATGGCTTGTACTTGAGTTGCTCATCTTTTCGGCACGCTGCAATGTCATAGCAATTAGAGTAATATAACTTGAATATATAGAATTATAAGACAGTATGAGCATAGCCATTGTACTTGTGTTTCTTTGAATCCTTAAGCAATGCTGTTCTTACTTATCAACTGAGATCTGGAAAGCTAAGACCTGAATTTATAGAAGTTCACTGAAGTGAAGTCAACCTCCATAAGTCTATTTATTAATTGCTAATACCTACCCAGTAAACACCAACTCTGGAATATAAAATTATTAAGTAAATATTATAACTGATTGCATAGTTAACAGATTTATTAGTTAATATATAAAAGGTTAAACAATCGTAGAGTTCTAAAATTTTCAAACATGTAAAGTTTATAAAACCTGAAAACTAAAACAGAAAATGCAATAGCTTATAGTTTAATCATTACAACTAGTTTTTTTTGAAGTCGCGCGTTAAGGTGAAACTGAGCAAATGATAATATAAAACAAACATGATTTTAAAATAAAACATGTTGTTTAGACACCCAGGCCATTAGAACGGTTTAGTTTATCATCATACCGTTTTATAATATCAAATAATGCTTTATTTTGAGTACAACTTCGTTTTTAACAAAACTTATAACGGAATATCAGGTAAAAAAATCAAGCACAATTACATACACTAGTACAGATTTGATCAAATGATGCGGGTAAATTGGCTATAAGATGCGGTTCTGGACCCGCATCTTATGGCATAGCATTTTATGGCTATAAGGCAAAAGATGCGGGTCTAAGAGATGCGGTTCTAGACCCGCATCATTTAACAATTTAAGCAAAAACTACTTTTTTCCAATATGTTCAAAAGATGCGGTTATAAAAACCGCATCATTTGGTGTTTAAGCAAAAACTATTTTTTTTTTTCCAATATGTTAAAAAGATGCAGTTCTAAAAACTGCATCATTTGGTGTTTAAGCTAAAAATAAATGTTTTTTTGTTCAGTTTCCTGAAAATTTAATAAAAAAAATTCTAATAAATTCCCATTATAAACTGGTTATCTAAGAATGAAAATAAAATATATAAAAAATAATAAATGAAACCAATATTAAATAACTCAATAATACAAATTACAAAGGTTTCAAAGTAACACACGCAATTACAAAAGTTTCAAAGTAACCCAAATACATATATATTTAAAAATAAATTTGATATACAATAACTTTCTGTTCTGAACTAATGTCATCATACTTGCAACCCAAAATGACGTCTTCAATTCATTTTTGCATCTGGAACCGTAGAATTGCCTAACAAAACATAACATTACATTAATAAAATGAAGCTTAAATGCATACGCAAGTGTACATATGTATAAAATGGAATCTTTATATTCAAATGTTAAAATACTATCATACATGAAGACATGTAGTTCCAAATCTACCCTAGATACGCACATAAAACATGAAGATCCAAATCCACAACCTACAACAAGTCCAACAATACTACGATCAACCAATATATATACCAAATCCTAAATCACAAACTATACAAAAAGAATTTATCAAACCATGCAAAAAGCATTCATCTAATGCTAAGATATACATGTCTTATGTGATAATCAAAGTTAATGAGTTACAAATGTTCTTGGTTTGGTTGAACCATATATACAAACACACACTAGTAGAAAACATACGTGATGTGGCAGCAATGACAATTTACAATACGGTAGTTTATCAATCTAAGATGATACGGGTCAAATGGGTCTAGCTAACAAAAAAAGATTGAAATATATTTATTGGATTTAAAAAAGTATCATTTATATAAACTCAAAAAAGTACCTTTGAATTTTCGTAGCCCCACTACAAGCTTTCTTTGGCATCCATACTCCCACGAATATCATTTAGTATCCATAGAAGTAATCAGATAGTTAATCTGGATAAGGGACATAATAGATGCAAAACCAAAGTCAAATGCTAGTTTTGAATTCTAGAATCTAGAGTTAAACTTTTACCTTCTAGGATTAAGTATTAATAACAATGTCATTAATAGAAGCAATTATCATTCAAAAGACAATAATCCTCAGTTTAATCAGTGGTTGACGATAAGCAGGTACCGGTACCAGCACCAAAAATAATCAATACGGTACGAAACTGGTATTTATCGGTAAATCAACCAAAATACTCGTACCGGTATCATCGGCACGGTTTGGTACCGGTACCCAATACCAAATGCTCCCTCTTTATACATCACTATGCTTAAGTACCTTGGGCAACCAATGAAAAAATTTCAAGATATAGTTCAAAATATATTTGTACATAAATTAACATATGTAAAAGCGCCATTTCATAATTTTCAAATTAAAGCAACTCAATGCTTTTAGTTGCTGTTGAAACAATGGTTAACACAAGGATAACCAAGAGGGTTGTTTCACTTATGGGGTTCAACCTCTTCTCTTGCTCGTATCGGTGGCCCTGAGATCTGCAAAACAGTAAACACCGTTAGTCTCGTTAAGAGGGGGGAAGAGGATTTTCCCTCTTAACCAGGCTCCGGCGTGAGAATAAGTACTGCTTTGAGAGGAATAAAACAGTGTGTGTATAGAGTGAGTAAAGAGAGCCAAGATCCTCAACCTGAATGATGAAGGGTCCTATTTATAGCCGGATGGTGAAGAAGGAGGAAGCAGCTGTGCCAGCTGTGGGTGCGCGCCAGCTGTCCGACCAAGGGGAATATCCTCTTGGTCTGCTCTGTCGCGAAGGGTGTAGTGGTACACGTGGCGTCCTTGTATTCGCTTGCGCTGGGTACCTCGTACTGGTCGCGTCAGCCCTGCTCCCTGGATTGTCGCAGGCCTATGTGGCCTTCTCTCAATGGTGACACGTGTTGTCCTTTATGTTGGGCAAAGCATCTTTGATGCCAGCTGTGAACCGCCTAGATGCCTTCTGGAAGATTCTAGAAGGTTCTGGTGACATGGGTGCCTTGTGTGCACAAAAGTGGTGTGGTCCCTGCCATGTAGGCAGGGAATTGGGACCATACCTCTTCAAGTCCCCCAGTCCAGTGTGCCTTCTAGTTGAGTTGATCGTCTAGGAAGGATTCTGGACTTATGAGAGTTGTGAGTTCTATGCATCGCGTTGAAGTTGATGAATATAAAGTGAGCCGAATGGACGCATGCTGCATGGGTTTTGGCCCTTTGAAAAAAGTGAGCCAAATGGACGCATGCTGCATGGGTTTTGGCTTTTTTGGGAAAAGTGAGCCAAATGGACGCATGCCGCATGGGTTTTGGCCCTTTGAAAAAAGTGAGCCAAATGGACGCATGCCGCATGGGTTTTGGCCCTTTGAAAAAAGTGAGCCAAATGGACGCATGCCGCATGGGTTTTGGCCCTTTAAGAAAAGTGAGCCAAATGGACGCGTGCCGCATGGGTTTTGGCCCTTTGAAAAAAGTGAGCCAAATGGACGCATGCCGCATGGGTTTTGGCCCTTTAAGAAAAGTGAGCCAAATGGACGCGTGCCGCATGGGTTTTGGCCCTTTGAAAAAAGTGAGCCAAATGGACGCATGCCGCATGGGTTTTGGCCCTTTAAGAAAAGTGAGCCAAATGGACGCGTGCCGCATGGGTTTTGGCCCTTTGAAAAAAGTGAGCCAAATGGACGCATGCCGCATGGGTTTTGGCCCTTTAAGAAAAGTGAGCCAAATGGACGTATGCCGCATGGGTTTTGGCCCTTTGAAAAAAGTGAGCCAAATGGACGCATGCCGCATGGGTTTTTGGCCCTCTTGTGTTTCCTTCTGTTGGAAGTTTGGTGGTTATGGGGAAGTGTTTGGTGTGACCGTCTGACGTCCCTGTCTTTTCGGAGGCGAACAGTTGCTTTTGCAGTGGCTTTCTGTCACATCAGCAGACCCTGTCGCCCATGCTTCCCAAAAAAAGAGCCGACGTCTTCTCTCTCCTGTGACGTGTCAGTCATCTATTGGGCGCTTTTCCTGTTCCCTGACGTTCCACTACCCATCAAAATGTGATGGGTATAAATATGGGGCGGTTATCTCTTTCTTCCCTCATTTTCGAATTCTAAGTGTGATTTCTCTCTATCTTCTTCTTGTTTGTTCTATCTTTCACATTCTCACATCATCTTCTTCTTGACTTTTATCATGGCCGAGAAGAATCCAACTCAAAAGAAAAGGAAGCATAGAGGTAGGGCTCCTCCTGGTCCAGACCAGGCTGTGATTAACTGGAAGGAGGAGGAATTTCAGATGCTTGTGAGGGGACATAACTTTCGTCCTGAGTGGGGAGCTCGTTACCCTCCCTCTGGATCCACTGCATTGGATGCCCCTCCAGGTTTTATCACGTTGTATGCTGCTTTTTTCCGGGAAGGCAATTTTAGGTTGCCGATTACGAAGTTCACTGTTGCTGTTTGGAGGGGTTATGGGCTCCATATTTCTCAGATAAATGCGATTGGGCTCCCTCGGATTACCCATTTCGAATTTGTCTGTAGGTCTTACCGTGTTGAGCCTACGTTTGAGATGTTCAACGCTATCTATAGCGTTTCGTATACCAGTGGGTTTTACTCTTTTCAGGCTAGGATGGGAGTTGCTCAGGTGTGTTCGGTTCCGATAAAGGGCATTCATGATTGGAAGCAGAAGTTTTTTTACATCCGCCGAGGTGTGATTCCGGCGGATATGTCATATCGGCAAGTGAGTCAAGGGATCCCTAAGGTGGATGTTCTTCTCAACTATGGTGATCAAGACTGGTTTAAGAAGATAACTGCGAAGCCGACGGCTATTTCTCAACTGGATGAGATGGCTTTAGTTGGTGCAGGGATGAGTTTGCTGTGGGTTCCTAAACATCCGTTGGGTCAGCCTGCGTATAGCCATAAGGGCAAATGTATTGTTCTTTCGTGTCTTACCACTTGATTATTTCCCTTTATGTTAACTATGCGTCCTTATTTTTGTTGCTATTTTGCAGTTGGTTATAGTTTGTTGAATGCCTTGGACCCTAAATCAGCGGGTGCCATGGTTGAAGCTATCCAGGCTGATGGGAATCCGACGTGGTTGGAGCAGATACGGGACCGTTTTCTGCATCCAACCGACGCTAGTTTGAGCAGATACGCGAATGAAGTTCTTGGTGAGGATGATTGGGATGACTTTGTCGACTCTGGTCGAGAGGAAGTCATTATCCTTTCTAGTGGAAGTTCTGACCGGGATGTTGAAGATCTAATGTCTCATTCCGCGCGTGCAGGTACCGCGCCTGGTGGTGTTGCGGAGCCGGTACATGAATTTGTTGAGGATGATGATGATGCGGAGGCGTCTGTTGATCCGTCTGCCCAGTTGGAGACGAGGAAGAAGGCAAGGACTGAGAGATCCGGAAGAAGGGAAGAGAAGAAGGAGGGCGGAGCTGCTGGATCTTCTCGTAAGCAACCTTCTACTCTTCCTTATCTAGATTATGTGGTAGTGTCTGATACATTGTCTGGCCTAGGCCCTGGGGAGGTGCGTCAGGGGTCGGATCCTGACGATAAGGCCACTTTGACTGAGCATATGAAGAAGAAAGCTCTCGATGATCACAAACGTCGCCTTGATGAGCAGGCTGCTGCTGTTTTTGCTGCCAAGAAGGCAAAGCTTCAGAAAGAGGTCCCCCAGCGCCCTCAGAGTCTGAGATTGATTTGGGCGTGTTTAGTGGAGGTCGTGGGAATTTGTTGGAGGAGATATATGCTGCCTCTGCTCCTCTTCCTGGTAATTTTTCTTTCATTGTACGTTTGTCATAAAAGGAGGCTACGGCCGCGTTTAGGCGACCTTCGGTATCCACGTCCCGAAAGCCGGATCGCTCTTCGATAACACCGCCTATAGACATGACGTTCATATGGGAAATGCAGCGGTTATAACCAGCTTTAAAGCCAGCGTCACGAGCACGCTACTTGACCAAGTCCAAACCAGCTGCGGTTTCAGGAGCATCCATAATGGCCTGAACAATCTGCAACACAAGAATAATAAAGTCAGCGTATGGTCAACTTTTGGCACAAACATCACAACATACTTACATGCGCGATACCATGCCTCCGCATCCATTCACGGTCAGCCTCCAGTTGGTTATACGAAGAGGTCAGAGCATCTCTGGCCTCAACGGCAACATTGGCCCGCTCTTCCGCTGCAGTCATGCGGGCTGTGAGGTCAGTGACCGCGACCTCCCGGGTCTGAACCTCAGCCTGTCAAAGAGCAGAAAACAGTTTACTCAGTAAACATTTTCAAAAAGCAGGGAAATATAAAACAAAGGTAACAAGTCATACCTGAAGGCTGGCAACAACTTTATCCAAACGAATGCGCTCAGCATTCGCCTCTTCAAGAGCCTTGGAAGAACGGCTCTCCCTCTCTTCGGCCTCCTCCAAGGCCTTCGCAGCACGCGCCCCGGCTTCCTTGGCCTCATCAAACGCCTTTATGGCCCCGGCCTCCGCCTGCTGCGCTTTAACCGCAATTGCCTCAGCTGCAGCTTTCTCTTTGCTCAAGGCAACGTTCGCTGCCTTGGCGTTCGTCAACTCCTGCCGAGCACGGAACAAATTGTCATTCTGCTTAGCCCAAGATTCATTCCACTTCTTGCGTTCGTTGGACAACTTTTCGTTCCAACTCTTGCGTTCATCAGAAAGGAGTTTGGCAAGAGTACGAACCTGTTTCAGCTGAGCAGTGGCAGCCCACTCCGAGGTCTGCTTCTGCTTCTCAAACGCAGCTCTATCCTTCTCAAGCTGCTCCGCACCCGCACGAGCAGCCTTGATCAACTCTTCCGCTTCGGCCCGCATGCGAGCAGCTTCATCCTCTCTGCGACCTAACACCTTGTAGTCTTCCAAAATGGCGTTAGCCACTATGGAACTTCCTACTAGCAAGGTGGAGAGTTGATTGATGCGCAACTCACGGGGGGCGGCACGGGCACGTTCCACTTCAAAGGGGGTACCCAAACCACCCAGAATCTCCTTACACGCAGAAGGGTCGTTGGAAATATCATCCCCCTGCATAACAGTCCAGGGGAGTCGGTGATAAACAGTACTTCGACCCTGGGTATAGGTGCGGTAATAATACTCCAATTCAGACTCCCCAGGCTGAATTAGAGGCCCATCATAACCCGCACCACCGGCAGATGAACCGGTACCCTTCTCACCAGCAGGAGACTTCTGCGGCTCAGCATCATGCTGCCGCACCTCAGCATCAGTTTTTTGCGGCTCTGCATCAGACTTTTGCTTCCCAGAATCAGAAAACCGCAGACCCAAATTATCACCCTCATTGGGAGAGATCAGATTGTTGGACGAATCAACGGTATCGAATATCTGGGTCGCGACCTCCTCTGCGGTACCCTCCGTTTGCACGGTCGAATCAGGCACCACCTTGACAAAGGGTGCCGAAGGTTCCTCTGACGCACCCGCACCTGCACCCGTGGCATGCGGAGGTGACAACGAAGCATCAAAGATAGAAAAATCTTTATCTTGAAGCTCTGCAAAACAAAGTCAAATAGCTATCAAAACACAAGTTGTACATAACACTTGAGACAAGCAATACAACACTTACCAACAGTACCCGCCGGTTTCTTTGATGTCGGACCAGTCCTCTTAGACTGCAACCTCTGACGTTTCGGTCCACCGGCACCAGCGGCCGTCTCTTCTACTTGCCTCTTCCCAGCACCAGACTGCGAGCCCGCAGCTGTACCCAAACCCTCAAGGGTATCAGATACTATCACATAATCCAAGTATCTACAGAAAGAAGAGTGAGAGATACCTGCCGCCTGCGGTACCAGATGAGGCACAACACTAACCTCCGGTATTTTCTTTTGGCGAAAGCGTACGCCTTTCACCGTTTGCCTCTTAGGCACACCCTTCGCATCAGGGTCCCCTAAGGCCCCAAGATCACCTGCATGAAAACCATCCAAGAGGTGAGTCAGTGCAACCATTATTGTTATCACAAGAATAAAGGATTCCTAAACATACCTTTGCCCCGCGGCAACTCAACTGCTAATGCGGCCTCAGTAGGCAACCGGAAGTTATCTCGAATGATAACATTAAACTCCTCCTCGCCATCCGCACAAACAACTGTTTCAACCTGGCCCTGGAAATCCGGGGCAAACATCCTCCATAACGGAGCATCCTCTGATAGCAAACGCACAAGTCAGTAACGCATACGGGGATAAGGAAGTTAAACAAATGAAAAGTACGTACCACCACTTTTCTCCCGCACCACGGGCTTTGACTTCTTGTTCCTCCTTGTCAGCATCATGCGCAACACCCACAACTGTGTGTTGCTCAGCTTCACCGACTCAATGGTCTGCAACTGCGGAAACCACTCCACCGACTTCGTGCTAGGGACTGCAATGGTCTCTGATATGATCGTATCGGTCACATTCCGAAACGTCATATTGCCAACAATCGCAGCAGCCTTGATGTAAAAGAACTTCATTTTCCACTTCGTCATCCCCTTGGGAGGAGTCATCAGCTTGGGACTACCCTCTCGTTGACGGAAAGAAAAGAACCCCAAAGACACCGTCATTTGATAAAACCGTCGGAAATCTCCAACGGTAGGCTCGATGCCAAGAGCACGAAAGGTGAATTCAAAATTTCGAATCCGAATCATACCAAACGGACTCAGTTGAGAAATGTGGACCTTGTACCACTCCAAAACCTCAACAACAAAAACAGTCAAAGGTAACCGGAGATTACAGTCACCAAAAAAGTCTGCCCACATGGTCACATAACCGGCCGGAGCATCGGCACCGGTGTCACCATCCGATGGGTAACAGGCCCCATATTCAGGGGGCATTTGGATATCACGAATCAGACGATCAAAGGTCTTCTTGGTCCACTTTAACACCGGTAAACCATCACCGGTGGCTCCCTCCTCTTCTTCCTCCGCCACCACCGGCGATGAAGGCTCCGGGTTTTCACCCTCCACATTGTGTGGACTTGATGGTTCAGCCATCAGAAATGTCGAAGAAACGAAAGAAAGTGAGTAGAAACACTAAACTCAGAAAACCTCACCGGAAACTTCAAACAATTGATCGGAGGAGACAAAGTAACTTCTTTTCTCTCACCGGCAAATTTTTTGAAATTTTGAACAAGTGAGGGGAAACCACGAACGGTTTCCCCTTATATACCCATCGCAATTAATGAGGAGGAAGAAAACGAATCATCACGTTCAAAAAGAACGAATTGCGCGACACCACGTGTCAAGCGCCGTTTCCGCTGACGGTTACCACGCGCGCGTGGCCGCCCACGCGCCTGACATAGGAGACGTTTACACTCCTTGCTACAGTGCATTTAATGCCTCGGGCAGTGCAAATGTCCTTTCATTTCAGCACATGCCAGATAATCTCACCAACTTCCACCAACTCACACGTGCGCTCAGCCACGTATGTAACAAAAAGCGACTACCTTATCCAATTGCAAGCGGTATGCGGTTTCTCTGGTATACTGCACCATAACCCATACCGCATATCGTTTTTTTTACATACCCCTAAAAATAGGCAAAAATATATGTCTTCACACTATAAGGGGGTATAATACCTTTCCGCACTACCCACGAGCATACGTGGAATATGCGGAAATGACACACACGAGCCCGTTCAGGTGTGTCAGATACTCAGAACCAGCATTGTTCTTTGGACTGAACCGCATCTCAGAAATAGGTAAACCGCATTGCCTTCATTCTCTTCAAGCTTCAAATCCCTCCTGTCCGGTTCACAACCACAGAGGGTACATGAACACCTTCTTTAACTTGAAGAAAGAAGGGAATGTACGCGCGCGCACATCAGCAACCCTGACTCCTGAACCTTCAAGAGCCGCATCCGAGCAACACACCCGTTTCGAGCGAATATGGGAATGCAAAACCGCAGACACTCATGAGTCACTGCGGACATAACCATAGCTTCCGGAAATGGTTGCTACGGTAGAGCCACAACTAACTCCACATCGAGGGACGAAACTACTCCAAGGAAAACTCCTCGATACTGGAGCGGGAAGGAAGGTGCCTAAGGAAGAGATGCAGACGAAATCCCCAATAATCATACGAGCCCTTGTCGAACAGCAAGCGGTCGAACAAGCGGTAACAAGTCTGCTTATGACTTTGTTACCCTACTTGTACGTTGGATAGAATAAACAATGATGGGCATTACCATGCCTATGATCATGTTTATTTGACCGTTATCCAGAATCACATTGTTCGACCAAACATGGCCAACAATGTCAAGCAACGAGGTAACCGCAAAGGACGTGCGGTTACTTGAGAGCTAATGGGAAGAACATGAACACCCCACGAAAGGAATCATCATTAGATATCCAATCATGGGAACAACATGCTCTCTTCTTCATTCACCACTTTAAAGGTTGGGTCGAAGTTTGTGCACACCTTCAACCACATCTCAAAGATTGGTTCGAAGTTTGTACACTTCCTCCAACTAATTCCTACAGTTGGTTCGGCACACCAACAGGTGGCAACCAGCCAAAGGCTGAGAATTTCGCATCAGACGAAACATTTTCACCGGTACGGAAGAGGCGTCAAATGACCCTTCCAGACCTCCAGCTTGATTTACAAACAGAAAAGACCATCCACATGGTCTAGGATCTTCTCCAGACTCCAAACTACCTTCTAAACACCATAGTCCAGTACTCCTCCCACATACAACTTGTATGTGGCAGCAACACTAGACTGGGGGGACTTGAAGGGGTATGGTCCCAGATCTCGCGTCAGCATCGACCGCGAGTGACCATTACCCTTATCAAAAGCCCCACTAGCTAACAACCTACTTGTGCCCATGCGAGAACGCGTCGACACAAGGGTTGAAACCAATCTATCTAGTAACGAAGGAGGACTTACATGGAACATAAGAACGGTAGAGTGATGCGACATAGCATCACATCTGGTGTATGAAAACGGAAGTATTCACAGCGATGCGGCCTCGCACCGCGTCCAGTGAACAGTTCTATCAATACAAGGAAGCTGGATAACAGCAACAGTCACCGCAGGCGACGATGCGGCCAGCACCGCATCTCGCGTATTTCTTCATCACTAGCAAGAGACGCGATAACATCAGATGTTACCGCAGGCAGCGATGCGGCTAACACCGCATCCTATACGCTCAACAAGTGGGACTGACACCACAGTGCAAGTGGAACCAATGGCAGTCACCTGTCAGGTCTACGGAAGCGACAGACTGACGTGGCGTCGTCTCCACGGCCGACATGTCTGACACACCTGCAAAGGTGCAGCATGCCGTCAGTCTATCCATCCACCTCCTCCTTCACTCCTCGGCTATAAATATCAACCCCAAACCAGGTTTGAGGTATCTCTTCACAACTCCCTCACTACTACTACAATCTTACTTTGCTTCCCAAGCAAACTACTGATTCTCACGCCGGAGAGTGGTAACAAGGAGCACCCCCCACCCCATCCTCCTTGTTACGAATCACGGTTTGTTTCCTTGTGCAGGAGATCAACCCACCGGTGATCCAGCCAGCGATCCTCGAGAGGAAGGGATTAACCCTTCTTGACGAGACCAGTGAGTTAACCCTGCCCGGTTAACCATTGTTTCATCAGTCAGGTCGGGTTGTTTCGAAGAAAATGGTCATTTTTAGTCGGAACGGGCTCGGACAAAAATAGCTACAGGTCCAAATTGGTTATTTTTGAAACAAGAACTAATAATATTTGTCTTAGATTAGGTGTAGTGGGTTATTCCTTCAAAACAAGTATAGTGGGGTAGAAGACGATAGAATGGGAGAGAGTTCAAAGCTCAAAGAGAAGACAAGATTAAGAGAACTATATATGTTGCTGATATAGATCATAATGTGAGTATGAATTCTCATATTTTCATTCATTTACTTCTTTTGGTGAATGAAAATCTTTCAAATAGTTTTTTTATAAGTGTTAGATTTTTTTTTCCTTAGGTCACCAAAGATTAACTTGCTGCTTTTTTTTAGTACCTATGGACAAGTAACTATTTTTTTTCTTTAAATTTACTTTATTATTGCTAACTTTATGTTGAATTGATTATTTCAACATTTTGTATGTCATTACAAAGGTTCTTGACTGTCGAATTTGTGGCGATCCACAGTCGCATTTCTTGAATTTTGCTGATAAGAGTATGTAATACATTTTAGCTTATAAAGGCTCGTGTTTATTTATGTGTCCCTTTGTGTGCTTCTTTGCTCGACCTCTTTTCCTAGGTGAGAATGGAGTCGACCAATGTAGAAGTTACATACACACACATTAGACTACATGGTATGGTGATGGACCATCCTTGGAGGATGATCCGCCACGTAGGCGACACATCATAGTCCTCACTAAGATGGTCCATCCTCCAAAACTAGAAGGCATGGTAGGATGATCCTAGTCATAGTCCTTCAACACTTTTTATGTTTTTTTTATTTTTTTTATTATTTTATTTTTTTTAACATTTGACAAATATACTAATAAAATATTTTCATTAATATTAAACACACATTACATAAATATTAAAAAAAACATAAACTTAAAAAAAAAAGACTTAATAAAAATAAACATAAAGTTAAATAATTTGATGCTTTTTCATGATGTCGTTTTGTAGTTTTTTCAACATCGAACGTTTCGGCTCGGGTTCGTTCTCGACATTCATCATCATTATTTCCCATTCCTTAAGCCGAATTTTTTCATCGGAGATTCGGATTTTCTCATTCGACAATCGGACCTTTTCTTTTAACTTCTCGTCCGATGCACGACTTTTTTCTTCGACGGCCCGCTCCTTCGCCTTCGACTTTTGGGCCGATATGTCGTTGTACACTTTTAGGTGTTCCATAAACTCAACCATGTTCGGGTCCACCGTTTCCTTTCCTTTTCCCTTGGCCCGCTCCTTTTTTGTTTTGTCTCGGCCCGGTGGACGCTCGGGTTCACGTACGTTATACTCGTCTTCGTCATAGTCGGCGTCATCATTTAAGTTAATGTGACACCTCGCGTCCGATCCACCGGCGCTTAAACTACCCGTTTCCGATGTTTTTTGGCGTTTCGCCATCGCCACCTCGTTAGGAATGGGCGCCCATTTTGGGTCGTCTTTTACAACCATCCACGCGCGAACGTGAGGAAAGTTGGAACCATGATTTTGCTTATACTTTTCCAATGCCATTTTGAACACATCCTCGTCGTTCCACCCGCTACGGGGGGTGTGGGGATCGGTTGGGGTTGAACGGGGGGTGTGGGGATCGGTTGAGGTTGAACGGGTGGAAAGTTCCAAGCACCCCGCATCATCATTTGTTGAAGAGCTTGATTTTGGGAGATTTGAGTGAATTGGTTGGGCGATTGTTGGAATGACGCAAACGCGTTCGATGAAAATTGGGAGAATTGGTTCGGTTCTAGCGTTGGATAATATCCCGGAACCGAAAAAACATTTGGTTGGGTCGGATTGGTGGGAGTATTCGGGTTGTTCGAAGGAGTGTTGGGAGTATCCGGGTTGTTGAACGGATCCATGAAAATTATGTGGAAGAAGGTTGAGAGTGTAGTGGAAGAGAGTGTAAAAATTATAGGAGAAAATGGTGAATTGTGGAGGTTAATTTGGTGTTTGATAGTGAAAATGGATGTTTAATTTATATAATTTAAAATTATAGCCGTTTGGCTTTATTCAAAATATAGAAATTTAATTTTTTTTTTTATTAACGGTCATATTTTAATAGGGGGGCCCACACTTTTTGCGTCGTCGCCAACGTCCATTTTCGGACGGAGAAGACGGGGACGGTAGGGGGCGGCACGGTGTTTGGACCGTCGCCGACCCGCGACGGGCCGGGGCCGACCCCCATACCGTATAGCCTTAGATGGTTTAATAAACTCTTTCTTTGTGAATTAATATGCAGTTTTATTTATTTATTTTATTTATACACTTTATAAATTAAATGGCCCATCCCACGTAGTACACGTGTTATGACCTTATAAAACCGAAGTGATAATTAGGTATTGTGACCTATACTACACCAATACGATACGATACGATATTTATCATATAAAAATGATTAACGATGTATAAAAAAGTTTGTAAGACATACTTACTTTTTTATTTATTTAAAATAGAAAACTTATTTTTTAATAAAACTTTGTTAAAACGATTAATATTGTTTAGGCCTATACGCGTCATTTATAAAGGGTCAAAAAGACATTTTTACCCCTAGTTTGGGTTGCGTATAGCACCCAATCCAGGGTAAAATGGTTTTTTTACCAAACTTGCCCCATATATACGTCACATACAGGACTATACGCGGCGTATAGTTCCATATATACGCCACATCTAGGGATAAGCATAATTTCCCACACCTTAAAGTTTCAACATACAAACTTGATGCTTAAGATGTCTCATTCATCTTGACTTTAAATATTAAATAATTATTATATTAGTCAACAATTATTTAAAAGATTTCCAACATGATGATCAAACCGGGTCAAGTAATAATCAACGAGAAGAAGGTTGAAGGTCCAGGGCCAGAGAGAGGACATAACAAGTCGCGAGTAAAGTGCTTTCGGTGTGAAGAGTTTGGTTACTTTGTCTGGGAATGTCCAAAGTCAATACCATAGAATGAGGAAGCTGACTCTAGAAGATTATATGATGGTAGACGAGGACTCTATTAAGATTAAGGGGGAGATTAAAAAAATTCAAATTGGTAGGATGTTTATTAGTTATGTCTGGATAAGTGCATGTGGTATGTTTATCCAGCGCAGTCATTATTCCTGCTTAAATCGGCCAGGATAGTGGCTTGGTGATGAAGTAATATTTAGTATAAAATAGAGGATTAGAAATCTTGTATTTGTGTGCTTTTGGTTTTAATAAAAAGAAAAGAGTCTTGGTGTGTTCTAAACATGTACTTTTCATTGTGATCCTCATGTTTAGTTTTTTTCTCTCTTTTTTTGTACTTCACCAATTCAAAGTTGAAGTTTATATTAAATTAGACAGCCATTACCTATTCTTTTTATCTGTTTCTCCTCCTAAATGTAAGTTTCCTGGTAACAATATGTATAATATGAGAGGGATAGGTTTAACGATCAGGTTAGGACATAAGTACTATTACTATCATCTATCGACATAGATATATCCCAGCATTGTTCCAACACAAAAAAGTTGGATATGTTACCTTTCCTACATAAGTCAATATAAACATATATTCAACTGTCTAAATTGCATAATTACAATAATGCGAACTGATGGACGAAAAAAAAAAGAAAGAAACTCTAAATTTTGAAGGAAATTAAGTTGGGGATTCAGTTTTATTTCAACAACAAATTTAACACCCGAAATTAATTGACAATGAATGATACAAAAGCAGTCTTTGAAGTACACAAGCCTTGGATGGAATCACTGGTTACAATGCTTAGTAAAGGATATGTTTATCTGGCTTAAAGAGAACTCTAGATCGATATGCCGAGTAAAAAACATTCTTGAAGAGACTAAATTGCACTGCGACGAATATAATGACTGGAATGCCAGCCAAACAAGTGATAGTGATTGGAACCCATTCCAACTTTTTGTTGTAAAGTATAAAAAAACTCGCACTAAATGCAACCATCATGGTTACAATAGAGAGTAAGAGTGTTGCAAGACCACACACTAGTTTGGTAGGTAACCACACCATGAAATCTTGTTCGGCATAATTGGAAGTCAGGATAGATAAGAAAATAAGAACGGATGTTGATGAAGCTATTAAAGATACGGCATCTGAGATAGCATAAATAATGAAGGATGGTTCTTTGCGGAAAAAAGGTATACCTTTGTTCTGGTTGTATCCACCAGGGATTGTAAAAGCCCCTGTAAATACAATGGTGGCTATGAGGGTTGTAACAAGCATACATTGAGTTGCTGTTTGTGTCATCCACTTCTTGGCATCTTTTAATAGGACTTCATGTTTTTTGGTGAACAAGTCTTGTGGTGTCATACCATCTCTATTCTTCTTTTTTCTATAATCAGGTGGGATCGATCATTTGCTCTATCTCCTGCAATATATACCAAGTCATTATAAGGTGTCAAAAATGATTTTCTTCACCTGTCAAAATGGTTTGAGTCCAAACATGTTACTTTATTATAGTGGTCAGACTTGGTTGATCTATAATTTATTACGATTACATCTTTTGTATCTTTAAAAAGGCGTAAATCAGTTCTAAGAATCATTACAGAAAGTTTATTATTACGATTATAACCTAACTAATTTATAAGATAAAATGATCTAGAATTTGTATATATTGTACATGCATGGGCTGACTTTAGATGTGCCCGTATCCTTCTATATGTTACAATTCCTTTTTAGAATAAAATTGGTTGGTTCATCAAGTTGAACTTATGGATGAACATATAAAGAAAGAAAGATGATACATAAGCGTGACCAGGAAGAAATACCTTGAACCATAATAACTCCCGTTGCATTTGTAAAGCAGGTCCAGGCACATCTTGAAGTCGGTTTGGCTTACAACTCTTTGCGACCATATGCAACATGTTATTATCCTTTATGTCTTTTATAGGTGTAATTAAATCTTTCATAGCGCCAATTTCATATAGCAACTTATAGATTTCAATATGACGACGCTTGACCGCCAAGTGAAATATTGTTTTCCTTTTGTCATCTGTTTTCCATATTGTTGGTGCACTTGTGTCTGTACTTTGTCTGTATTCGGTCTGATATAAACGATGTCCTGATTTGTATTGTAAGTTGACCAAGTCAACCATCCTCCGGTTTGACTTGGACAACATTTGAAAGATGTTCAGATCGAAGGATAGCCTCGAAGGATACACCTGATCCTTCGAGGTGATCGAAAGATATGGTTCGACCATGGTTCGACCATTAGACCTCGAAGGATGATCCTTCGAGGTCCATGCTGATCTTTCGTATGAACTGTGATCGATAGATGATCCTTCGGACCATCTATCAGATCCTTCGATCCAGACCTGCTGAGCTGGGTATATATACCCATGCATGTGTTGAGTTTCGGTAGATAGACACACAGACAGAAAGAGAGAGTATTCTTTGAGAGCATTCTGTCCAAACTCACACACACATCTTAGAGAGTTTATAGAACACTTCTGTAAACATTGAGCTTGTAACCGAACCCTCATTGCATTAATACAAGTTGTGTTAATCGGTGAACTTGTGTGTTTGTTTCTCTACTTGCTACTAACTCGGTTTGCTTGCTAGCTTGGATTCCGCACTCGCTAGTAGGTTTGTATAACAAGGTTTAGGTTCGTAATCCTCCGCGAAACAGGGACCTACAAGTGGTATCAGAGCTAAGGCTCTTAACCTTGTTTAAAACCGGGTTTTTACAAGTTTTGGTGTGTTGGACACTTGGTTTAGCACCCGTTTTTGGTGGTTTTCTTGCTTGTTTAAACTGAAAAACGGTTCCTAAACCTTCGGGAGTGTTCAAGGTTGGGTTGGGTAACTTGAAAACTTGTTTTTGAGTGATTTGGTGAATTCCGGCAATATTCCGGTTAAGGTTCCGGTCACCGGTTTCTGGGTTAAGTTTTCCTTTTTGGGTAAATTATCTTTCAAAATCTTGGTTGGTGGGAAAGTTGTCAGCCTGCCATACCCTTTTGCCGAAAGTTGACTTACCAACCAATCACCTTTTCACCAACCCGTCACATCTGTGTCAGTGTGTCAGTGCTCATTCGAAAGATATCCTTCGACATCGAAAGATATCCTTCGACATCGAAAGACCATCCTTCGATCAGTGACAGCTCGATAGATAAACATCTTTCGAGTAGTCCTTCGAAGTTCGAAACACATCTTTCGATCAGGGAATCTTTTTGAAAGATAGTTGTTTTATCTCGAAAGATAAGGATCTTTCAAGTGTGAATCTTTCGAGATTTTGAGTCTTTCGAAGCCAGTGCTCGAAAGTCAACAGTGATCCTTCGAACACTGTTGATCATTCGAACAAGTGTGATCCTTCGGAAGTTAGCTATTCGAAAGATAAGTGTCCGAAAGATAGGGATTTGACTCGAAAGATAAGGATCTTTCAAAAGGGAATCCTTCGAGTTCTTGAATCTTTCGAAATTATTGTTCAAGACTCAACAGTAATCCTTCGAGTACTGTTGATCCTTCGAACAGTAGTTGATCTTTCGATTGTGGTCTGTTTATTGTTAACAAGTTTCTGTGATCTCAGATCTTTCGACCAGGATCCTTCGGCTGTGTGATCTTTCAGGTGGCAATCATCCTTCGTGACTTTGACATAGAATTTATTTTTCTTGTCAAAGATGAATCCGAGTTGGTGGGGAACTCCTGCTCCAGATAATGGTGAATATACAAGTTCAGGTGTCACTCCCTCATGGTGGGGTACACCGGCTCCAGACGATGGAAAATACACGAATACAAGGTCATCTCCATTATGGGCCGAACCTCCCACACCACCTCGAATTACTGCAGAAATGTGGGCATCAGTTATCAATCAAAGGCAAAGTGAACCGAAAATAACAACAACCGATTGTTTTGGCAATCCAATACAAGTTCCTGTAAAGCCGCCTCCCACCACAGACATTTTTGGAAATCCATTACCCCCAGTTTCCGTACAACACCATTATTCTACTGTAGAATCGTCACTTCTTAATCCCAAGAACAGTAGTCAGACAAAAACGGCGTTGTACGCTGAAATTGTCAAAGATGTCAGCAATGGTGGATCCTCGGGGAATGATAACAGTTCTGAACATGTTAGAAGTTCAGGTGAAGATGTTTCAACTTCAGTGGAAGGTGATATAACTTCAAGTTCAAGTGAGGATGGATCTGGTATTGATTCTGATGCAGAAAGGCCAACACCTGAGAGTAATTCCAGTCAGGTATGTGTTGATGAACCAACTGCTGTAGATTGTGATAATTGTGCTAGATTAAAGGCAAACATGTCTGAGTTGCAAGGCAAACATGATGCTGTACAAGCTAGTTTGTTTGACTTGCAAGACAAACATGTTTCATTGAATGCCAAGTGGTGTGAATTGCAAAGCAAACACGAAGCTTTGCAAGAGAAATATGATGTGACATTTATCCACAACCAGAAGTTGACCGTGGATCTTTCAAAATGCACAGAAGCCAATATGTTTTATGAAAACCATGAAAAAGAATTTAAGTCAATGATTGAGACGTTAAAGAAAGATAAAACTGAATTGACTAAAATGGTTTCCAGAAAACAAACGGAAATTAATTTGTATATCTCACGTCTTGAGACAATGCAAAAAGAAATGGCTTGTGTGAAAACCGAAAGTGATGCGATCCAACTTAAGCTAGATAGTTATTTGAGCTCTAGCTATGTGTTGGATCACATCATTGACGTTCAGAAAGAAAAACGGGATGTCACATGCATAGGATATAAGAAATGTCCACCACCTGTGAGACACAATTATGATGCGATGCCTGACGAGGAGGATAGAGTGTTCTTTGAACCATCTGTTCCTCTAGATGTAAAGGAGTTTGCAGCAGGACTCGGATACAAGAAAGATGTATCACCAGACTCAGATACTTCAGCAGATGCATGTGTGTCCTCTGCTGAACTGAATCAGGATCCTCCAGTCATCATTGAGGATGCTGATTCTTCTGATGATGAATCTGATGATACCATCCCAGCAAAGTCTGATGCGGAAGTCAAAAATGGGGACATACCTCTCGAGAATTACATTCTATGTGATCCTCCTGCAAAACCCGCTAAGACTGTTGCAATCGAGTCCTCGTCTGCAAAAGAGTCGGAGGGTGTGAATTTGCTGTACACTCTTGTTGGTGATGATAAAATCTACTCTGACAAAGATTTTCCTATTAAGAATGTTAATCAATCTTTAATAAGTAAAGTCTTTGAAGATTCGACAAGTAAGTTTTTGGGAAAGACAGGACCACGTGTTACAGTTACACAGTGTCCTCCCATTCCAAAGGCCGAAATTCGAAAACAATTTGGGAATAAGAAATTACCAACAGAGAAAAGGCAGCCAAATCATGCCAAACCTAAAGGAAAAGCATCGACTCAGGGTCAGAAGAAAAAGGCCCAAAAGAAAAACAAGAATGTGAACTTTGTGAAATCTAAGGGAACGGACAAAATCGAAACTTTTGAGAACAAATCTAACTTAGATTTTGTTAAACAAGCAACAGTGTTGAAAAGAAATGATCCAAACTGTTCAAAACCCAGTACCTCGGGATCACAAAGTTCATTATCATCGTCAAGACGAGCACATGATGCTTCGGGGATTGTTGAACGAAGATATTGTTTTGAGTGTGGAACAATTGGACATATCATTCGAAATTGTCCATATCTTCATAATTTGAAAGCAAAGGTTGATGATCCCCGTGAACAAAATCATGCCGCCCAAGAGAATAGAAAAGGCAAACAGGGCGAAAACAAGAAAAAGGCTCGGAAGATAAACCTCGTGAAATCAAGAGGGACTGATAAAATTGATACTTCCAAAAACAAATCCAATAAGGATTTTGTTAAACAAAGTAAAATTTTGAAAAGAAACAGTCAAAACAACTATACACAACACACAAACGGTTGTGATGTAGGACCAAGTACCTCAAGATCACGAAGTTCATCATCCGGCTATCGCAGTTATGATACTCCGAGGCTTGTTGAGCGGAGATCATGCTTTGAATGCTGTGAGTATGGGCACATCATTAAGAATTGTCCATATCTCACCAAGAGAAAGACAAAAATTGATGCCCCCCATGGTAACAATTACCATAAAAGATCTGTTTCACCAAAACAGGACCCTCGTCTTGTTAAACAACGGGCAAAGAAACAGAAAAAGAAACAACGAAAAGAAGTTGAAAAGATTTTAAAACCGGAGATTATCCAAACAAGACCTGCTAAATCGGATGTTAAACATGAAAAACAGAAGGAGATTTGGATACCAAAACCGGTAACTGTTTCAGGGGGAGCTACATCAATTCCGAATCATCGGGAAATGGATGTTACAATTCTCGATGATGACGGACGACCCAAGTCTGTGAAGGCTTGGGTCCCTCTCTCCAACTAATCTCTGAGTGAGTGTGCAGGAAGTTCCAGGAGGAACTATTGATAGTCTTAGGATTGTTGATGGTGGAATGTCCTTGCACAAGATAGGCGACAGAAGAAATTGTTGCCTTTGATGGAGAAAGAGGAAAGAAAAAGAAAATGTGGCTGAATGAAGTTGCAAAAATTCGACCAAATGAAGAACGTGCCAAAAGTTGGTCATTCTGGTTTTGATCGGGTCCTCAGGAACGAATAAAATGAAATGTGTGCCGATGCCTTTGCATGGATTGAACATCCGCACACCATTTCTGAAAGAGAAAGTCAAGACCTTCGCTGGTGAAATGTGGAAGACCAGCCGGACCCGGAGGTTTATGAGCTTGTTGCTGTCAAGAGATTTCTCAGTAGCTGCACATTCGACCTTGAAGTTCACACCGGGTGAATATTAAGTTGGGGGAGTGCTTAGATTCCTTGCAATGCACGGAACAGTTGCAGGATACGCCTTTAAATCCTTAATCTCTCCTATACTTGTCGATATTTTAGCTGCTTTGTGAATTGTTATTATCTCGTACAGCACTCTTTGACCTGACACGTTGATCTCGGATATCACCTCACAAGTGATTGTTTCAATATGAAACTCATCAATGTTGTCATGGTCCGCACCGCTTACCGACATGCCAACTCATTTTTCCAAAATTTGTTAAATCTTTTCTGATAAAACTTAATTTTGGTAAACGGCATTAAGGTCAAGCAAGAGTAAAACCAACATCGGAAAATCATTTTTGTAAATATCTTTGTGTGTTTTTAAATTTATCTTAGTTTATTGATTTTAGGGGGAGTAAATCCAAAATTCTGAAAATCCAAAAACATCGAAAAATTTCAAAAACACAAAAACAATAGAAAAACAAAAATGAGTTTCCTGGCGAGCAAAAGAGAAAATGATAGTACATCAGTGGTCTATCCAAACCTCTTGAAACCTTAAATGAAAAACGATAAGCAGCTCTATATAAGATGTATCGGTAGGCTCACAATCATTTTAAAGTGTGCAGGGTGATATAAATCTTAATCGACTGAAGATCAGGTGGGAACCATTCATTGGCATATGGTCTTAGTACCGAAATTTCGTTTGATAGATTGCCGAGGTTCTGAGATATTCGGTCTTTATGCTGCTTATCATCTGGGTATCATGGTTGTATCTTTTACCGAAAAATAACGGGGACGCAAGTCTAGATCTTCCATGATACTATACATACGTGTACATATTGCATACTGCATTCGACCTCAATAAGTGATAAACAATCACATGTCCAAATCAAATAAGTGATAAAATATCACATTTTTCCGGGTGTCAAGTTCGTCTCTCTGCTGTACGGAAGTACTGACCTGTTCACGGACTTGCACCTGTGCCCTCATGCATACGAAAATCAAGTTCCTCATCAATAAGTGATTATATCACAAAGGGCTTGTTTTCGAATCAAAATAAGTGAGTATCTCACAATTTATACGGTCAAACAGATGATAATCGGTATACTCACCGGTAAGATGAACTCTCGTGCATACCTTGATACGGGAATGTGTCGTGATGTGGATGAACACCGGTCGGTAAGTATAAATCATACATTAACGTATCCTCTAAACATGATTACATCTGATAAGTTGAGCTTAAGTGGACAACAATACCGATAATTGTTATAGGATGCTTATCTTAATATTAACTAACTGAACAACAAGAGTGTTTTGGCATGACCGTACACTGATATGATTCTCTTACCCTCGAAACTCGCAAAAAGAATGTTTGTATATATTTATTTATTTACTGCTTAACTTTTATTGTTTTTCTTTTAAACAGTTTCGTCGTTTGGTGCATATCAGCACGACATTAGCGGTGATGTCGTTTGATAACACTCAAAGGATTTTAAATTGTTATCTTTTAATTTCAAAAACACGCCTAAAATCCGTGTTTTAATATAAACTTTATAAAAGCCAAAAAGATTTTATTTCTGCTTTATTTTCGATCGTACGATGTTGGAGCTCAAGTCTTCGTTACCTGAAACCTGACTGAAAACCGAACTGACTAAATCTTCATAAACGGTCAAAATTTGCATGTTTTGAAAGTTAAAAACTAAAATTGACAAATTTTATTAAACTTTCAAACTGTCGGACGGTGTTTGATTATGACATGGTCATTCGTGTGTCATTTGTTTATACTATATTCCAAGCAATTGTTCTCATTACGCGTTTAGATTTCTTGCATGTGCAGATTCTAAAGGCTAGGAGAACATGGTCGTTGACGAGCTTTGGAATGAAGACACGAAGGCACTCAATGAATGAAGATGATCGAGTTGCCGCTGGCCATCATCATCACCTCAAGGATCTTACTTCATAAAGTTAAAGTATTTCACGAGCATAACTCAAGGGGGAGCTTATGTTAAGGGGGAGTTTGTCAACACACTTCCTACATGATACGGGTAGTTTGTTGATACACTCTCTACTTTCAAGACGTGAAGACTTTGAAGATCCTCCGGCATTGAAGACATGATAGGACATCAGAGTCTTGAAGACCTGAAGACCAAAGACTGTCGAAGTTCCAGACAAGTCTACACTTTTAGAAGAACAAGACAAAGCTTAGAGATCAAAGACAAAGCTACAGCCAAGGGGGAGTTTGTTGGTGCACTTGTGTCTGTACTTTGTCTGTATTCGGTCTGATATAAACGATGTCCTGATTTGTATTGTAAGTTGACCAAGTCAACCATCCTCCGGTTTGACTTGGACAACATTTGAAAGATGTTCAGATCGAAGGATAGCCTCGAAGGATACACCTGATCCTTCGAGGTGATCGAAAGATATGGTTCGACCATGGTTCGACCATTAGACCTCGAAGGATGATCCTTCGAGGTCCATGCTGATCTTTCGTATGAACTGTGATCGATAGATGATCCTTCGGACCATCTATCAGATCCTTCGATCCAGACCTGCTGAGCTGGGTATATATACCCATGCATGTGTTGAGTTTCGGTAGATAGACACACAGACAGAAAGAGAGAGTATTCTTTGAGAGCATTCTGTCCAAACTCACACACACATCTTAGAGAGTTTATAGAACACTTCTGTAAACATTGAGCTTGTAACCGAACCCTCATTGCATTAATACAAGTTGTGTTAATCGGTGAACTTGTGTGTTTGTTTCTCTACTTGCTACTAACTCGGTTTGCTTGCTAGCTTGGATTCCGCACTCGCTAGTAGGTTTGTATAACAAGGTTTAGGTTCGTAATCCTCCGCGAAACAGGGACCTACACATATTAGATCAGGATATAGTCGAATGAGCTCAACTATAAACTTTGTGTTGCCCACTTTAGCAGCATGAAAAAGTACTCGGTAAGGGTAGACTTTTATTAATGTATCTTCCTTCAAAATATGTGGCCCTTTGAGTATTTCATCAATTACACTCCTAGGCATTCTGGCAATTCTTCCCCATATTACTCTTAAAAATTCCAGTGCGTAGTGTTTGTCTTCAACGCGCCACACCTTCTTATGAAGCACTTCAAAAACTGAGAACCAAAACCAAGAAGACCATCATATCACATTTAACATATGATAGTACTGGTTAAAGCTCCTATCACTTATACGTGAAGCTAACCACTATTGGCTTTTATACTACATTATCATGGACATAAGATATTGTCTTAGAATGTTCTAAACCATACCTAACATGGCCATATGGACAGCTCTATGAACTTACATTATCACGAACAATCATTTATGTTCTTCATAGTTTTGAAGTGGACTGCTGAGCTCTTAGGAGTTAGGAAAATTAAAACACAGAGATATTCCTTGAAGTTTAGATTTAATATATTAGGTTTGAATGAGATTAAGTTTAAGTTTAATATACCTATGTCAAGGATCTTAAATCATTTTTACGATATAGAGTTATAGACCAAATAGACAAACATAAATATACCAATGTTGATGTCGAAGAATACTCAAAGCTACTAATTTATATTCGTTGGAAAGGTTTGAATTGTCATGCTCTGCCCTTACTGGGATATGAACAACAAATGTACGTGAAATATCAGAAATCACAAGTACAATGCCGTCAATGATGTAGCACGATCAATCCTCAACCAACTGATTGATCATTATTTGAATAACCCAAAAATCAACTTGCTTAATATGTGTTGTGTAGAGTTGAAGAGCATATACTTACTTGAGTTGATTTTGGATACAATACTTCCATCCATCAAATCAAATGCCTCTCTCGTCTCAGCCAAAGCTAATAAAACTTTATTAAGCAATACCCTTTTGAGAATGAGTTCTGGGCGATCATTCACTATCTTCAGAGCAACATCTACAAAAGAATTGGAGGTCACTTTATGAGAGGAATTGCAATGAGTAACAACCAACCAAAAACTTGTAAACAGAGAACATGAACTTTTTGGAAGGAAATCCCAAACCATGCAAGAAGGTCAGAAGTTTTCGATTTAACCACTGACACATAAATAGTTTATGGATGAAAATTTCGTTTTGTATCCAGACTCATTAGGAAACGTAGAAACTACAAACTCGTGGCTACAGCTATAGGTATGTTTAAAACTATAAAAATAACTTAAATTGTTAAGAACTTAGTACTTACCGAAGATTCCAGCTTCAACACATCTTTGTAGGACCCATCCCCGACTCTCATGTGACCAAAAATCGCCCGACATTTTGTTAGAGATACCATAAAGATACCTCACCATGGCAGGCTTTCCATATAAAGCAGCCATGTAGAGTGGCATCTCTCCCCTCTTACCAGGGATATCCATCAATGTAGGATGCTTTTCCACCATTATCCTCGCGGCTTTTTCATTACCCGCCATTGCTGCTAAATTCAGGGCACTATTGTAGCTTCTATTCTGTAACTCCAGATCCTTTTTCTCCATCAAATTTACGAGATTTATCACAAAATCTTCCACACCCTTGGTGCTTTCTGCTGATGCTTCAACATGAAGCAGCGTTTCCTCGTTTTCAGTGATTGCAAAACGTATCAGATCTCCGTTTCTTTTAAGGATGGATTCAGCAGCCTTCCAATCTCCTCTGATTGCCGCTTGGTAAAGTGGAACACCAATACTTATGTACTTTTCTCTAGTACCTTCAATTTAAACAATTTTGTCAAACTCAGTTTCCCTCAACTTGAGGTTTACCGGTGCTTGATGTTACCTCACATATCAACTTCAATAAAAAGATGTGCATGTAACGGAAGTTAATGGGTCTATTATGTAAATAGTTAGAATTGTAGTTTATGTATTATATGTAATTAATTAATATGTAGTAGAAGGGTCGAATATGTAAACCTTTGTATTTATCTTAGGGTTGCGGTGGTAGGATAAAAGTCACGTCGCTTCATATGTATGAAAGTTATAATCCCTACACATCCTAAACTACAAGGGTTATATGGTAATTAAAGAAAAGAGTGGCGGTTACAAAGTTGAGGGACTATTTGTGACTAATCAGAACTTGGTAACTACCACCCCAAGGGTGGCGAAATCCCTTTGGGAGGCACCCTTAGAATCGATGGCAACCACAAGGATTCAAGGGACATGTCTTTTCAATCAAAGGACACACCTCTTCATGTTTAATTACATCCACAAGATCAAGAGACGCACCCATTCGTGAAGAGACACATCTCTACAATCGCACCTTTTAGTTACTTATAAATAGGGCTTTAGATTTCAATTGTAATTCAATTTCATGTACTCAGATATTCAGTTTATATTCAAGTTATTCGATTGTCTAGAGATCAAAGATCCATTGGGGCCAACAATTGGTATCAGAGCATCAGACTCTAGGCATCGCAGGGAATCCGCGATCAGGTTTTATTGTTCTTTCTCAATTCGCAAGTTAGTTTTATTTTCGGTTCAGGGTCGAACCAGGGGTTAGGAATCTAGGTTTTTTTTTTTGCAGGGTTTAGTGCGAATTAGATTGTTTGATTATTACGCGTTTCGGGTTATACGCGGATTAAAGATTTGAGAGTTTGTTGAATTCAAGGGAATTGAATTTACCGGTACAGTGGTTTCGTATTGGTGGCCAAGAAACTTTAGAAACTAGAAAGTAAGGGTTGTGAGAATTCTAAGTTAGCAATCAGACTAAGGTTTCGCGAGTGTATCGAACCAAGTACAAAAGCGCAAGACATGGTTCTTTTGTTTCATTTGGAGGGCCAGGAAGAATCAAAATTTAATCCGATGGTTATACGCGATTAGTTTTATTCGCGGGTGAAGGTTTGAAGGCCAAATTCATAGTATAGAAAAGAAAATTGAGCGAATCAATTGGGAAAAAGAAAATCGAGGGAGTCGATCGTGAAGAAGAAGCGAGTAAAGACGGAATCATTCGAGTGATTCGAAGTGTGTTCGAAGAATCTAGAATTACCAAGTGAAGGCTCGAAGGTTTTTTCAATTAGAAACAAAGTGCAATGCGGAATAAACAATTGTAGATGCAGTGAATGCAAAGAAACACAATGATGCAACAAATGCAGAAAAGGGAAAATGATGTAGTGAATACAGGAAACAAGAAGATAATTTGAAGTGAGTGCAGAAAAAAGTGCAGTGATTGTAGAAAAAAATGAAGCAGTGAATGCTGGGAAATACATGCAGTGAACGCAGAATTTGATATAGTAATATGGAATAAAACAATTCAGTGAGTGGATCTGGAAAAAGTGAAGAATCCGTGAGGGAAGCAATCAATGATGAAGAACCCGTTGTGAGAGACAACCGTGATGACGAGATTAAATCTGTGATAGATCAAGAAGAAGACACGCATATCCTATGACTGGGTCAGAAAAAATGTTGTGTGATACAACCGCAAGAGAGATCTGAGTGAGTCAGTTTATCAAAATCTATGCGAGATGGATTCCGATCATGTGATATGATGGTGGGGAAGTTAATCAAGACTGGGTTGAGTTCGTGTTGAGACAACTACACAAGAAAAGGTTCGTGTGATACAAATCAAGTGCGGTCAAGACAAGTGTGAAGCAAAATGTTCGTGTGAACGAGTTCAAGTGAAACAAGGTTCGTGAGGAGCAAGGTTGGTGAATAAGAAGATCCGTGTGAAACATTGGATACCGAGGAGTTTCAAGAAAATGGAATCGATCAAAGTTCAAGATCTACAACTCAAGGATGTTCGTGATTAGGGGGTGAATGAAAGTTATAATCCCTACACATCCTAAACTACAAGGGTTATATGGTAATTAAAGAAAAGAGTGGCGGTTACAAAGTTGAGGGACTATTTATGACTAATCAGAACTTGGTAACTACCACCCCAAGGGTGGCGAAATCCCTTTGGGAGGCACCCTTGGAATCGATGGCAACCACAAGGATTCAAGGGACATGTCTTTTCAATCAAAGGACACACCTCTTCATGTTTAATTACATCCACAAGATCAAGAGACACACCCATTCGTGAAGAGACACGTCTCTACAATCGCACCTTTTAGTTACTTATAAATAGGGCTTTAGATTTCAATTGTAATTCAATTTCATGTACTCAGATATTCAGTTTATATTCAAGTTATTCGATTGTCTAGAGATCAAAGATCCATTTTGGGGCCAACAATGTAGGCATGTCAATGGATTGGATATTGATTAATTAATCCAATGGATCGATCCACTTATTCAATTAATTATATGGATCGATCCATGATCCATCCGGATCGATCCATTACTAATTAAATAAAGTAGAAAAAAGAAAATGTCTTGATGATCCCTACAACCAATCCTGTACGCTCACAACTCTTAACACATATAACCCAAACCAACACCATATACTTACCTGTATCTATAATTAATATAGTCTCTATGTATATAGGTGGAGCCGGTGGGGAGATATGAAACAAGAGATTAGTTGCCAATCGTTGGCGACATGGAGCGAGTAGGCAGTGGCGGAGGCGGTTGCAGCAGCCTCATGCTCCAGCCATGGTAGAGCTTTTGTTGGTCGTTTGACTTCTGACGGTCAACCAGTTTGTGAGTGCTTTAATTGCTATAATGGACCTGATTACTCTCTATATTCTCGTGAATGTGATGCGTAGCCGGGATGCAGTCACTTTAGGAGGATACATAATCTTCGGTGTCGGGTCAGCCCAACATCTAAGTGCAGCGGTTTACGCTCTTTCTTTTGGAAAATCTTCTTCGATCACCGTCGAACGCCCTCGCTTCCATACCATTCTAGAATTTTTAAGAATTTTATTTTTATTTTTTTAGAATGTTTTTGATTTTTTGGGTTTTTTTATTTCTTTTATTGTTTTTTATCTTTTTTTGAATTTTTTGTGTTTTTTAGAGTTTTTGTTATATTTTTTTAATATGGATCGATCCGGATAGTCATCCATCCATTTAAAATTATTTGGACATGGATCGGATCACGATCCATTATGTTGGATCATGGATCGGATCATGATCCATTTAAGTTGGATCATTAATTGATCGGATCATGATCCAATCCATATCCATCCATTGATAGGCAATCATCTGTATATATATGTATTGAACAAGCAAGGTTTCAATTCAGATTGATTCCTTGCAATATTACTCAATAAAATTTATTGTTTAATTCTCAATTCTTATTCTTGTTCATAAACCTGTGATCTTGGGCTACATTAACAACTTGGTCAACTGGTTAATTACCTTTACTTTAGTTCTGGAATGTTAGTTTCACAAGTTTCAAGTCGGAGGGTTAAAAGTGTAAACAGATGATAGTTGTGGGTTAAATTTGTAAATAGGTTGTTAATGAGGCGTTAAAAACCTATTATTCATTTTGGGGGTATAATTAAGTTAGAATCAATAGAAGTTGATAATCGTTTCGCGAATCTGATTTTGTTGTTTTGATCTTCTCTGGTGCTGAATTCTTCAACAAAAGAATCTGATTGTCATTGGATTTAATGGGTGTTTGGGATTGCTGATTTAAGTTACTTATTAGGTTATTGACTTTTTAAACAGTTAAAAGGTGTTTGACATGAAATTATTATGTGGTGGGAAAGTCACTAAGTCACTCTATTATGACTTATTAATTTTTCCAAAAAGTCAATAAATCACTCTATTATGACTTATTAATTTTTCCAAAAAGTCATAAGTTATTTAGAAAAGCTCAGCCAAACATGGCCTATTGCTTTAAAAATAGACATTGTATACCTTTTACACGATGGAAGGTAGTAAAGGAGAGATCAACAAAAGAAGCAGTTGAGAAATTGTTGATGCAGATTTTGTGTCCGATGCTTGTCGAATAGATTAGTTATTATTTTATGCTGAATTTGTAATAGTTAGTGAAACGGTCAAGCGAACGTGTATAGACCCGCTCGTTTGAAGTGGTCAAACGAGAGGGTTGTTGGTTTGACTGTGTGTGTGTGTTGCTAGACAAAGTTGCTGTGTTGTTATTGGTGTCGAAGGATAAGGCATCGAAGGATTATGAATATCCTTCGATGAGCTCGAAAGATACCCATCGAAGGATGGACCTCGAAGGATATCGAAGGATATCATTCGAGGTATGTGAGTATCTTTCGAAGACTGTCTGATCGAAGGATGATGTTTCGACCAGTCAGTCTGATCCTTCGACCTGCAGTGCTTGTTTTGGTATAAATACCAACACTTTGTCATTTGCAACACAAGAGTGAGAGCACAAGTGTGTGCTAGAGAGAGTGAGGAGGTCTGGGACCTCACCGGGAGAAATCACCACTTGGTTTCTCCCCGGATGTATACTTCTTTGGTATTAGTTCGGTTGTCATGTAACCGGGCCGACTTGTAATGTTTACTACCGGATTAATACAAAGTTTGTTTGTTATCATCTCTCTTATCTCTTCCATCTTTGAACATTATCATGAAAATCACGGATTGGATCCCGAAACAGGGACCTACAATTGGTATCAGAGCCATGGTGCCCGATTTAGTAAAACTAACCGTTTACTAAGTCACATGTGCTCTAGATCTGTGATTTTTATGGGTTTTTGTTCAAGATGTAAAAAAGGTGAAAATGAGAAAAACCCAGATCTGGACCCGGATATCCAGATCTGTGCTAAACCGGGTGTTGGGTTTTATGTTTTTCTCTAAAATACTCAAGTTTTCTTCATCAAAACAACGTGTACAAGCATTTTCGTCAAATCTGCAGATCTCACCGTCACCGTGTTCTTGATGTTCTTGACAGCTTCAAATTTTCGAAAGATGCTGTTTTGTCCATCGAAAGATTGAACAGATTTCGAAGGATAAAACAAAATTCAAATTTCAAATTTTCATGCTTCGAAATTTGCGAAAGTTGGTCACCTACCACATCAACTTTTCTGACACCTGTCGTACTTTCTGTCCTTGTGTCAGGACCATCGAAGGATAACTTTCGACCTCGAAAGATCATCCTTCGATCAAGGAGATTCGAAAGATGAACAGGAGTGCTCGAAAGATCATCAGTTCTTCGAAGGATCAAAAGGTTCTTCGAAGGATCAAAAAGACTTCGAAGGATCAAGTCTGAGGTGTACGAAGGATCAGCCATGTCCAACTTCGAAAGGTGTTCGAAAGATCTGTGACATGTGCTCGAAAGATGCTCGAAAGATCTGTGACATGTGCTCGAAAGATGCTCGAAAGATATGTGACATGTGCTCGAAAGACTTCGAAAGATCATCTTTCGAAGCTGTCTTGGTGTTTATCTTTCGTTTGATGCAGGTGTTTCGAAGGATCCAGATGTTGTGGAATTTTATGAACTCAGACAGTGTGTTGGGGTTAATCATTTAATTCACTTGGAGTCGGGTCGGGTGTTCGCAAGGATTATTCATACCGGGCTTCAAAGTTTCAACATCAAAATTCGTACGGGATTTGGGAACACGCGGGGTGATGCAGCATGATGAACACAAGAGATGATGAAGACTTGATGTTTGAAAATGTGGGGTAGTCACGGTTACCGATGCAATGACAAACATGGTAACGTGACTATTATGGGCCAAACACAACAGTTCCGCTTGGTGGAGGGAATTGGTGAATATTTGACGACAGTTTCTTTGAAGTGGAAAGAATCTGTTAAGGTTTAGAGATTTTGCCAAAGAAATGGGGGGATAAAAATTTTTTCATTTGTTGAATTTCTTCGGTAAAATTCTAAACGCAATCTCAGGTGGTAGAGTTTATGATCTTCTGGTGATTCAAACGGTTCAGCGTGGAATGTTTTGCACAGACACTTGAAGATCAAGACTTGATGCAGTTGTTTAAGAATGGAACCTTTATCATATGCCGGTTGGAGTTTTGGAAGATCAGCGGAAGATCGGTCAATTGATCCTTTTGAGGAAATTGCACAACACTCAACACGGATACGCGTACTTTGAGGGGGAAATCTTATACAATGAGCATCAGGATGCTACTTACCTGGATCATCGGTCAAGGGGGAATTTGTCTACACAGAGAAGATGAATACTTGGCTGAAGATTGATTGCAATTGCATTTTCAGCATTCGACAGCAACGGACAAGGGGGAATTTGTTGATGCAGATTTTGTGTCCGATGCTTGTCGAATAGATTAGTTATTATTTTATGCTGAATTTGTAATAGTTAGTGAAACGGTCAAGCGAACGTGTATAGACCCGCTCGTTTGAAGTGGTCAAACGAGAGGGTTGTTGGTTTGACTGTGTGTGTGTGTTGCTAGACAAAGTTGCTGTGTTGTTATTGGTGTCGAAGGATAAGGCATCGAAGGATTATGAATATCCTTCGATGAGCTCGAAAGATACCCATCGAAGGATGGACCTCGAAGGATATCGAAGGATATCATTCGAGGTATGAGTATCTTTCGAAGACTGTCTGATCGAAGGATGATGTTTCGACCAGTCAGTCTGATCCTTCGACCTGCAGTGCTTGTTTTGGTATAAATACCAACACTTTGTCATTTGCAACACAAGAGTGAGAGCACAAGTGTGTGCTAGAGAGAGTGAGGAGGTCTGGGACCTCACCGGGAGAAATCACCACTTGGTTTCTCCCCGGATGTATACTTCTTTGGTATTAGTTCGGTTGTCATGTAACCGGGCCGACTTGTAATGTTTACTACCGGATTAATACAAAGTTTGTTTGTTATCATCTCTCTTATCTCTTCCATCTTTGAACATTATCATGAAAATCACGGATTGGATCCCGAAACAGGGACCTACAGAAATTACCTGTAAGTAGTTCTAAACAAGGTAGGATTGGTCGTGGTGGGACTGGTACGTGGTGGCGTTGATGGTGGCCTTACAGGAATGTGAAAAAAAGGATGAGCATGGCTTGTACTTGAGTTGCTCATCTTTTCGGCACGCTGCAATGTCATAGCAATTAGTAAGTAATATAACTTGAATATATAGAATTATAAGAACAGTATGAGCATAGCCTGTACTTGTGTTCTTTGAATCCTTAAGCAATGCTGTTCTTACTTATCAACTGAGATCTGGAAAGCTAAGACCTGAATTTATAGAAGTTCACTGAAGTGAAGTCAACCTCCATAAGTCTATTTATTAATTGCTAATACCTACCCAGTAAACACCAACTCTGGAATATAAAATTATTAAGTAAATATTATAACTGATTGCATAGTTAACAGATTTATTAGTTAATATATAAAAGGTTAAACAATCGTAGAGTTCTAAAATTTTCAAACATGTAAAGTTTATAAAACCTGAAAACTAAAACAGAAAATGCAATAGCTTATAGTTTAATCATTACAACTAGTTTTTTTTGAAGTCGCGCGTTAAGGTGAAACTGAGCAAATGATAATATAAAACAAACATGATTTTAAAATAAAACATGTTGTTTAGACACCCAGGCCATTAGAACGGTTTAGTTTATCATCATACCGTTTTATAATATCAAATAAATGCTTTATTTTGAGTACAACTTCGTTTTTAACAAAACTTATAACGGAATATCAGGTAAAAAAATCAAGCACAATTACATACACTAGTACAGATTTGATCAAATGATGCGGGTAAATTGGCTATAAGATGCGGTTCTGGACCCGCATCTTATGGCATAGCATTTTATGGCTATAAGGCAAAAGATGCGGGTCTAAGAGATGCGGTTCTAGACCCGCATCATTTAACAATTTAAGCAAAAACTACTTTTTTCCAATATGTTCAAAAGATGCGGTTATAAAAACCGCATCATTTGGTGTTTAAGCAAAAACTATTTTTTTTTCCAATATGTTAAAAAGATGCAGTTCTAAAAACTGCATCATTTGGTGTTTAAGCTAAAAATAAATGTTTTTTTTTGTTCAGTTTCCTGAAAATTTAATAAAAAAAATTCTAATAAATTCCCATTATAAACTGGTTATCTAAGAATGAAAATAAAATATATAAAAAAATAATAAATGAAACCAATATTAAATAACTCAATAATACAAATTACAAAGGTTTCAAAGTAACACACGCAGTTACAAAAGTTTCAAAGTAACCCAAATACATATATATTTAAAAAATAAATTTGATATACAATAACTTTCTGTTCTGAACTAATGTCATCATACTTGCAACCCAAAATGACGTCTTCAATTCATTTTTGCATCTGGAACCGTAGAAATTGCCTAACAAAACATAACATTACATTAATAAAATGAAGCTTAAATGCATACGCAAGTGTACATATGTATAAAATGGAATCTTTATATTCAAATGTTAAAATACTATCATACATGAAGACATGTAGTTCCAAATCTACCCTAGATACGCACATAAAACATGAAGATCCAAATCCACAACCTACAACAAGTCCAACAATACTACGATCAACCAATATATATACCAAATCCTAAATCACAAACTATACAAAAAGAATTTATCAAACCATGCAAAAAGCATTCATCTAATGCTAAGATATACATGTCTTATGTGATAATCAAAGTTAATGAGTTACAAATGTCTTGGTTTGGTTGAACCATATATACAAACACACACTAGTAGAAAACATACGTGATGTGGCAGCAATGACAATTTACAATACGGTAGTTTATCAATCTAAGATGATACGGGTCAAATGGGTCTAGCTAACAAAAAAAGATTGAAATATATTTATTGGATTTAAAAAAGTATCATTTATATAAACTCAAAAAAGTACCTTTGAATTTTCGTAGCCCCACTACAAGCTTTCTTGGCATCCATACTCCCACGAATATCATTTAGTATCCATAGAAGTAATCAGATAGTTAATCTGGATAAAGGGACATAATAGATGCAAAACCAAAGTCAAATGCTAGTTTTGAATTCTAGAATCTAGAGTTAAACTTTTACCTTCTAGGATTAAGTATTAATAACAATGTCATTAATAGAAGCAATTATCATTCAAAAGACAATAATCCTCAGTTTAATCAGTGGTTGACGATAAGCAGGTACCGGTACCAGCACCAAAAATAATCAATACGGTACGAAACTGGTATTTATCGGTACGAAACTGGTATTTATCGGTAAATCAACCAAAATACTCGTACCGGTATCATCGGCACGGTTTGGTACCGGTACCCAATACCAAATGCTCCCTCTTTATACATCACTATGCTTAAGTACCTTGGGCAACCAATGAAAAAATTTCAAGATATAGTTCAAAATATATTTGTACATAAATTAACATATGTAAAAGCGCCATTTCATAATTTTCAAATTAAAGCAACTCAATGCTTTTAGTTGCTGTTGAAACAATGGTTAACACAAGGATAACCAAGAGGGTTGTTTCACTTATGGGGTTCAACCTCTTCTCTTGCTCGTATCGGTGGCCTGAGATCTGCAAAACAGTAAACACCGTTAGTCTCGTTAAGAGGGGGGAAGAGGATTTTCCCTCTTAACCAGGCTCCGGCGTGAGAATAAGTACTGCTCTGAGAGGAATAAAACAGTGTGTGTATAGAGTGAGTAAAGAGAGCCAAGATCCTCAACCTGAATGATGAAGGGTCCTATTTATAGCCGGATGGTGAAGAAGGAGGAAGCAGCTGTGCCAGCTGTGGGTGCGCGCCAGCTGTCCGACCAAGGGGAATATCCTCTTGGTCTGCTCTGTCGCGAAGGGTGTAGTGGTACACGTGGCGTCCTTGTATTCGCTTGCGCTGGGTACCTCGTACTGGTCGCGTCAGCCCTGCTCCCTGGATTGTCGCAGGCCTATGTGGCCTTCTCTCAATGGTGACACGTGTTGTCCTTTATGTTGGGCAAAACATCTTTGATGCCAGCTGTGAACCGCCTAGATGCCTTCTGGAAGATTCTAGAAGGTTCTGGTGACATGGGTGCCTTGTGTGCACAAAAGTGGTGTGGTCCCTGCCATGTAGGCAGGGAATTGGGACCATACCTCTTCAAGTCCCCCCAGTCCAGTGTGCCTTCTAGTTGAGTTGATCGTCTAGGAAGGATTCTGGACTTATGAGAGTTGTGAGTTCTATGCATCGCGTTGAAGTTGATGAATATAAAGTGAGCCGAATGGACGCATGCTGCATGGGTTTTGGCCCTTTGAAAAAAGTGAGCCAAATGGACGCATGCTGCATGGGTTTTGGCTTTTTTGGGAAAAGTGAGCCAAATGGACGCATGCCGCATGGGTTTTGGCCCTTTGAAAAAAGTGAGCCAAATGGACGCATGCCGCATGGGTTTTGGCCCTTTGAAAAAAGTGAGCCAAATGGACGCATGCCGCATGGGTTTTGGCCCTTTAAGAAAAGTGAGCCAAATGGACGCGTGCCGCATGGGTTTTGGCCCTTTGAAAAAAGTGAGCCAAATGGACGCATGCCGCATGGGTTTTGGCCCTTTAAGAAAAGTGAGCCAAATGGACGCGTGCCGCATGGGTTTTGGCCCTTTGAAAAAAGTGAGCCAAATGGACGCATGCCGCATGGGTTTTGGCCCTTTAAGAAAAGTGAGCCAAATGGACGCGTGCCGCATGGGTTTTGGCCCTTTGAAAAAAGTGAGCCAAATGGACGCATGCCGCATGGGTTTTGGCCCTTTAAGAAAAGTGAGCCAAATGGACGTATGCCGCATGGGTTTTGGCCCTTTGAAAAAAGTGAGCCAAATGGACGCATGCCGCATGGGTTTTTGGCCCTCTTGTGTTTCCTTCTGTTGGAAGTTTGGTGGTTATGGGGAAGTGTTTGGTGTGACCGTCTGACGTCCCTGTCTTTTCGGAGGCGAACAGTTGCTTTTGCAGTGGCTTTCTGTCACATCAGCAGACCCTGTCGCCCATGCTTCCCGAAAAAAGAGCCGACGTCTTCTCTCTCCTGTGACATGTCAGTCATCTATTGGGCGCTTTTCCTGTTCCCTGACGTTCCACTACCCATCGCATTAAATGCGATGGGTATAAATATGGGGCGGTTATCTCTTTCTTCCCTCATTTTCGAATTCTAAGTGTGATTTCTCTCTATCTTCTTCTTGTTTGTTCTATCTTTCACATTCTCACATCATCTTCTTCTTGACTTTTATCATGGCCGAGAAGAATCCAACTCAAAAGAAAAGGAAGCATAGAGGTAGGGCTCCTCCTGGTCCAGACCAGGCTGTGATTAACTGGAAGGAGGAGGAATTTCAGATGCTTGTGAGGGGACATAACTTTCGTCCTGAGTGGGGAGCTCGTTACCCTCCCTCTGGATCCACTGCATTGGATGCCCCTCCAGGTTTTATCACGTTGTATGCTGCTTTTTTCCGGGAAGGCAATTTTAGGTTGCCGATTACGAAGTTCACTGTTGCTGTTTTGAGGGGTTATGGGCTCCATATTTCTCAGATAAATGCGATTGGGCTCCCTCGGATTACCCATTTCGAATTTGTCTGTAGGTCTTACCGTGTTGAGCCTACGTTTGAGATGTTCAACGCTATCTACAGCGTTTCGTATACCAGTGGGTTTTACTCTTTTCAGGCTAGGATGGGAGTTGCTCAGGTGTGTTCGGTTCCGATAAAGGGCATTCATGATTGGAAGCAGAAGTTTTTTTACATCCGCCGAGGTGTGATTCCGGCGGATATGTCATATCGGCAAGTGAGTCAAGGGATCCCTAAGGTGGATGTTCTTCTCAACTATGGTGATCAAGACTGGTTTAAGAAGATAACTGCGAAGCCGACGGCTATTTCTCAACTGGATGAGATGGCTTTAGTTGGTGCAGGGATGAGTTTGCTGTGGGTTCCTAAACATCCGCTGGGTCAGCCTGCGTATAGCCATAAGGGCAAATGTATTGTTCTTTCGTGTCTTACCACTTGATTATTTCCCTTTATGTTAACTATGCGTCCTTATTTTTGTTGCTATTTCGCAGTTGGTTATAGTTTGTTGAATGCCTTGGACCCTAAATCAGCGGGTGCCATGGTTGAAGCTATCCAGGCTGATGGGAATCCGACGTGGTTGGAGCAGATACGGGACCGTTTTCTGCATCCAACCGACGCTAGTTTGAGCAGATACGCGAATGAAGTTCTTGGTGAGGATGATTGGGATGACTTTGTCGACTCTGGTCGAGAGGAAGTCATTATCCTTTCTAGTGGAAGTTCTGACCGGGATGTTGAAGATCTAATGTCTCATTCCGCGCGTGCAGGTACCGCGCCTGGTGGTGTTGCGGAGCCGGTACATGAATTTGTTGAGGATGATGATGATGCGGAGGCGTCTGTTGATCCGTCTGCCCAGTTGGAGACGAGGAAGAAGGCAAGGACTGAGAGATCCGGAAGAAGGGAAGAGAAGAAGGAGGGCGGAGCTGCTGGATCTTCTCGTAAGCAACCTTCTACTCTTCCTTATCTAGATTATGTGGTAGTGTCTGATACATTGTCTGGCCTAGGCCCTGGGGAGGTGCGTCAGGGGTCGGATCCTGACGATAAGGCCACTTTGACTGAGCATATGAAGAAGAAAGCTCTCGATGATCACAAACGTCGCCTTGATGAGCAGGCTGCTGCTGTTTTTGCTGCCAAGAAGGCAAAGCTTCAGAAAGAGGTCCCCCCAGCGCCCTCAGAGTCTGAGATTGATTTGGGCGTGTTTAGTGGAGGTCGTGGGAATTTGTTGGAGGAGATATATGCTGCCTCTGCTCCTCTTCCTGGTAATTTTTCTTTCATTGTACGTTTGTCGTATCTTTCCTTGGATTGCTCTTTAATTGTTGTCTTATGGCAGAATCTAAGGCTAGCAAGAAGCCGCGACCGGTGGATATTTCTCAGATTACTCCACCTACCTCTCCTCCTTCGAGGACTGTTGGCTTGACCCCTCCTCGAGATGGTGTTGATGTAACTGTGAAGGGCGGTGAAGGGTTTGAAGGTATATTTGAGGGGGGTGACGCTGCTGGAGGCCACGGTGCCGGAGGTGATGTTGCTGGAGGCGATAAGGGTAAAGGTGTTGAAGTGGAGATGGAGTCTAGTGAGACTACTCCGCAACAAACCATTTACACAAAACGCCCTCCCGCTGAAGGTGGAGCCACTTCTGGCTTTGTGCGAAGTCCGCACTTTGGACAAAATCCTGATGATTCCTGGGGTAACCCAGCTTGTGATGATATGCCTCACGTCCCCCGTTGGAGCCTTACTCAGGGCTTTCGAATGACTGACTTACAGAATTGTCATGAGTTTTTCTCTCTGTCACTTCCTCCTGCCGAGAGAATGTTTCAGAAGAACCGCAACCGCTTTGCCTTTATAGATGATCATGTTAGAGCTGGGGTTAACTTCTTTGCCACTTCTCAGGAGATTCTTCGCGAATGGCGATCTATGGGAGAAGAAACTCTGGAGTTTAAAGAGGCTAAGAAGGCGTTTTCTGAAGAGAGAGAGAAATTTAACGCAGAGCAAAAAGGTTTGCAATGGCGGGTTGCTGAGGCTGAGCGGAAGCTCGAAGAGCAGAAACAGTTGAATGAGCAAAAACAAAAGGATTGGGAATCCGCATGTGCTCGTACGAACACGGAGATGCAGTCGCAGCGTGATGCTATTGTGCGGCTGTCTGGTGAGAAGACGGCCCTTGCTGAAGAGGCTCATCAGGCGCGTCTTGCTGCGGAGAAGAAAGAGAAGGAGTATGTTGCGCGGATCGATAAGCTGGAGCTTCTTGCTCAGGAGAAAGCTACGGAGTGTGAAACTGTTCAGCGTCTTCTTGATGAGAAGGCGGCTGAGTGTCGTGCGTCTGAGCTTCTTGCTGAGGAAGCTTCAGCTGATAGTAGGTGGTTGCTTTCCCGCGGCGTTCCTTTGGTAACGTTTTTGGTTCTCATTTCGTTTTTGCCTTTGTATATTCTTGTTCTTATTCGATCTCGTTCTTATGCAGCTTGCTGATCGTATTTTGCATTCTGATGAACTTGCACGCTATATGTTTGAATTGGGTAGGGCAGGGTATAATAGTGGGCGCAAGTTTGGGTATGCTGAAGGCAAACTTGCGGCCGCGAACAATGAGAAGGATTTTCACTTTGAGTTATATAAAGAGGATTGTGATGCTGCTTATGCTGCGAAGCGAAAAGAGTTCTCGACGCTTGATTTAGCTGTTGTTCGGGCCTCTGGGAAGCTGGCAAACAAAGCGAATGGGGTGGCTTTGTTGAAAAAAGCCTTGGGACGTATCATAAAAGTCGTCCAACAGTCGTCCAACTTCTCTACACAAGAGAGGGACGTATCATAAAAGGAGGCTACGGCCGCGTTTAGGCGACCTTCGGTATCCACGTCCCGAAAGCCGGATCGCTCTTCGATAACACCGCCTATAGACATGACGTTCATATGGGAAATGCAGCGGTTATAACCAGCTTTAAAGCCAGCGTCACGAGCACGCTGCTTGACCAAGTCCAAACCAGCTGCGGTTTCAGGAGCATCCATAATGGCCTGAACAATCTGCAACACAAGAATAATAAAGTCAGCGTATGGTCAACTTTTGGCACAAACATCACAACATACTTACATGCGCGATACCATGCCTCCGCATCCATTCACGGTCAGCCTCCAGTTGGTTATACGAAGAGGTCAGAGCATCTCTGGCCTCAACGGCAACATTGGCCCGCTCTTCCGCTGCAGTCATGCGGGCTGTGAGGTCAGTGACCGCGACCTCCCGGGTCTGAACCTCAGCCTGTCAAAGAGCAGAAAACAGTTTACTCAGTAAACATTTTCAAAAAGCAGGGAAATATAAAACAAAGGTAACAAGTCATACCTGAAGGCTGGCAACAACTTTATCCAAACGAATGCGCTCAGCATTCGCCTCTTCAAGAGCCTTGGAAGAACGGCTCTCCCTCTCTTCGGCCTCCTCCAAGGCCTTCGCAGCACGCGCCCCGGCTTCCTTGGCCTCATCAAACGCCTTTATGGCCCCGGCCTCCGCCTGCTGCGCTTTAACCGCAATTGCCTCAGCTGCAGCTTTCTCTTTGCTCAAGGCAACGTTCGCTGCCTTGGCGTTCGTCAACTCCTGCCGAGCACGGAACAAATTGTCATTCTGCTTAGCCCAAGATTCATTCCACTTCTTGCGTTTGTTGGACAACTTTTCGTTCCAACTCTTGCGTTCATCAGAAAGGAGTTTGGCAAGAGTACGAACCTGTTTCAGCTGAGCAGTGGCAGCCCACTCCGAGGTCTGCTTCTGCTTCTCAAACGCAGCTCTATCCTTCTCAAGCTGCTCCGCACCCGCACGAGCAGCCTTGATCAACTCTTCCGCTTCGGCCCGCATGCGAGCAGCTTCATCCTCTCTGCGGCCTAACACCTTGTAGTCTTCCAAAATGGCGTTAGCCACTATGGAACTTCCTACTAGCAAGGTGGAGAGTTGATTGATGCGCAACTCACGGGGGGCGGCACGGGCACGTTCCACTTCAAAGGGGTACCCAAACCACCCAGAATCTCCTTACACGCAGAAGGGTCGTTGGAAATATCATCCCCCTGCATAACAGTCCAGGGGAGTCGGTGATAAACAGTACTTCGACCCTGGGTATAGGTGCGGTAATAATACTCCAATTCAGACTCCCCAGGCTGAATTAGAGGCCCATCATAACCCGCACCACCGGCAGATGAACCGGTACCCTTCTCACCAGCAGGAGACTTCTGCGGCTCAGCATCATGCTGCCGCACCTCAGCATCAGTTTTTTGCGGCTCTGCATCAGACTTTTGCTTCCCAGAATCAGAAAACCGCAGACCCAAATTATCACCCTCATTGGGAGAGATCAGATTGTTGGACGAATCAACGGTATCGAATATCTGGGTCGCGACCTCCTCTGCGGTACCCTCCGTTTGCACGGTCGAATCAGGCACCACCTTGACAAAGGGTGCCGAAGGTTCCTCTGACGCACCCGCACCTGCACCCGTGGCATGCGGAGGTGACAACGAAGCATCAAAGATAGAAAAATCTTTATCTTGAAGCTCTGCAAAATAAAGTCAAATAGCTATCAAAACACAAGTTGTACATAACACTTGAGACAAGCAATACAACACTTACCAACAGTACCCGCCGGTTTCTTTGATGTCGGACCAGTCCTCTTAGACTGCAACCTCCGACGTTTCGGTCCACCGGCACCAGCGGCCGTCTCTTCTACTTGCCTCTTCCCAGCACCAGACTGCGAGCCCGCAGCTGTACCCAAACCCTCAAGGGTATCAGATACTATCACATAATCCAAGTATCTACGGAAAGAAGAGTGAGAGATACCTGCCGCCTGCGGTACCAGATGAGGCACAACACTAACCTCCGGTATTTTCTTTTGGCGAAAGCGTACGCCTTTCACCGTTTGCCTCTTAGGCACACCCTTCGCATCAGGGTACCCTAAGGCCCCAAGATCACCTGCATGAAAACCATCCAAGAGGTGAGTCAGTGCAACCATTATTGTTATCACAAGAATAAAGGATTCCTAAACATACCTTTGCCCCGCGGCAACTCAACTGCTAATGCGGCCTCAGTAGGCAACCGGAAGTTATCTCGAATGATAACATTAAACTCCTCCTCGCCATCCGCACAAACAACTGTTTCAACCTGGCCCTGGAAATCCGGGGCAAACATCCTCCATAACGGAGCATCCTCTGATAGCAAACGCACAAGTCAGTAACGCATACGGGGATAAGGAAGTTAAACAAATGAAAAGTACGTACCACCACTTTTCTCCCGCACCACGGGCTTTGACTTCTTGTTCCTCCTTGTCAGCATCATGCGCAACACCCACAACTGTGTGTTGCTCAGCTTCACCGACTCAATGGTCTGCAACTGCGGAAACCACTCCACCGACTTCGTGCTAGGGACTGCAATGGTCTCTGATATGATCGTATCGGTCACATTCCGAAAGTCATATTGCCAACAATCGCAGCAGCCTTGATGTAAAAGAACTTCATTTTCCACTTCGTCATCCCCTTGGGAGGAGTCATCAGCTTGGGACTACCCTCTCGTTGACGGAAAGAAAAGAACCCCAAAGACACCGTCATTTGATAAAACCGTCGGAAATCTCCAACGGTAGGCTCGATGCCAAGAGCACGAAAGGTGAATTCAAAATTTCGAATCCGAATCATACCAAACGGACTCAGTTGAGAAATGTGGACCTTGTACCACTCCAAAACCTCAACAACAAAAACAGTCAAAGGTAACCGGAGATTACAGTCACCAAAAAAGTCTGCCCACATGGTCACATAACCGGCCGGAGCATCGGCACCGGTGTCACCATCCGATGGGTAACAGGCCCCATATTCAGGGGGCATTTGGATATCACGAATCAGACGATCAAAGGTCTTCTTGGTCCACTTTAACACCGGTAAACCATCACCGGTGGCTCCCTCCTCTTCTTGCTCCGCCACCACCGGCGATGAAGGCTCCGGGTTTTCACCCTCCACATTGTGTGGACTTGATGGTTCAGCCATCAGAAATGTCGAAGAAACGAAAGAAAGTGAGTAGAAACACTAAACTCAGAAAACCTCACCGGAAACTTCAAACAATTGATCGGAGGAGACAAAGTAACTTCTTTTCTCTCACCGGCAAATTTTTTGAAATTTTGAACAAGTGAGGGGAAACCACGAACGGTTTCCCCTTATATACCCATCGCAATTAATGAGGAGGAAGAAAACGAATCATCACGTTCAAAAAGAACGAATTGCGCGACACCACGTGTCAAGCGCCGTTTCCGCTGACGGTTACCACGCGCGCGTGGCCGCCCACGCGCCTGACATAGGAGACGTTTACACTCCTTGCTACAGTGCATTTAATGCCTCGGGCAGTGCAAATGTCCTTTCATTTCAGCACATGCCAGATAATCTCACCAACTTCCACCAACTCACACGTGCGCTCAGCCACGTATGTAACAAAAAGCGACTACCTTATCCAATTGCAAGCGGTATGCGGTTTCTCTGGTATACTGCACCATAACCCATACCGCATATCGTTTTTTTTACATACCCCTAAAAATAGGCAAAAATATATGTCTTCACACTATAAGGGGGTATAATACCTTTCCGCACTACCCACGAGCATACGTGGAATATGCGGAAATGACACACACGAGCCCGTTCAGGTGTGTCAGATACTCAGAACCAGCATTGTTCTTTGGACTGAACCGCATCTCAGAAATAGGTAAACCGCATTGCCTTCATTCTCTTCAAGCTTCAAATCCCTCCTGTCCGGTTCACAACCACAGAGGGTACATGAACACCTTCTTTAACTTGAAGAAGGAAGGGAATGTACGCGCGCGCACATCAGCAACCCTGACTCCTGAACCTTCAAGAGCCGCATCCGAGCAACACACCCGTTTCGAGTGAATATGGGAATGCAAAACCGCAGACACTCATGAGTCACTGCGGACATAACCATAGCTTCCGGAAATGGTTGCTACGGTAGAGCCACAACTAACTCCACATCGAGGGACGAAACTACTCCAAGGAAAACTCCTCGATACTGGAGCGGGAAGGAAGGTGCCTAAGGAAGAGATGCAGACGACATCCCCAATAATCATACGAGCCCTTGTCGAACAGCAAGCGGTCGAACAAGCGGTAACAAGTCTGCTTATGACTTTGTTACCCTACTTGTACGTTGGATAGAATAAACAATGATGGGCATTACCATGCCTATGATCATGTTTATTTGACCGTTATCCAGAATCACATTGTTCGACCAAACATGGCCAACAATGTCAAGCAACGAGGTAACCGCAAAGGACGTGCGGTTACTTGAGAGCTAATGGGAAGAACATGAACACCCCACGAAAGGAATCATCATTAGATATCCAATCATGGGAACAACATGCTCTCTTCTTCATTCACCACTTTAAAGGTTGGGTCGAAGTTTGTGCACACCTTCAACCACATCTCAAAGATTGGTTCGAAGTTTGTACACTTCCTCCAACTAATTCCTACAGTTGGTTCGGCACACCAACAGGTGGCAACCAGCCAAAGGCTGAGAATTTCGCATCAGACGAAACATTTTCACCGGTACGGAAGAGGCGTCAAATGACCCTTCCAGACCTCCAGCTTGATTTACAAACAGAAAAGACCATCCACATGGTCTAGGATCTTCTCCAGACTCCAAACTACCTTCTAAACACCATAGTCCAGTACTCCTCCCACATACAACTTGTATGTGGCAGCAACACTAGACTGGGGGGACTTGAAGGGCTATGGTCCCAGATCTCGCGTCAGCATCGACCGCGAGTGACCATTACCCTTATCAAAACCCCCACTAGCTAACAACCTACTTGTGCCCATGCGAGAACGCGTCGACACAAGGGTTGAAACCAATCTATCTAGTAACGAAGGAGGACTTACATGGAACATAAGAACGGTAGAGTGATGCGACATAGCATCACATCTGGTGTATGAAAACGGAAGTATTCACAGCGATGCGGCCTCGCACCGCGTCCAGTGAACAGTTCTATCAATACAAGGAAGCTGGATAACAGCAACAGTCACCGCAGGCGACGATGCGGCCAGCACCGCATCTCGCGTATTTCTTGATCACTAGCAAGAGACGCGATAACATCAGATGTTACCGCAGGCAGCGATGCGGCTAACACCGCATCCTATACGCTCAACAAGTGGGACTGACACCACAGTGCAAGTGGAACCAATGGCAGTCACCTGTCAGGTGTACGGAAGCGACAGACTGACGTGGCGTCGTCTCCACGGCCGACATGTCTGACACACCTGCAAAGGTGCAGCATGCCGTCAGTCTATCCATCCACCTCCTCCTTCACTCCTCGGCTATAAATATCAACCCCAAACCAGGTTTGAGGTATCTCTTCACAACTCCCTCACTACTACTACAATCTTACTTTGCTTCCCAAGCAAACTACTGATTCTCACGCCGGAGAGTGGTAACAAGGAGCACCCCCCACCCCATCCTCCTTGTTACGAATCACGGTTTGTTTCCTTGTGCAGGAGATCAACCCACCGGTGATCCAGCCAGCGATCCTCGAGAGGAAGGGATTAACCCTTCTTGACGAGACCAGTGAGTTAACCCTGCCCGGTTAACCATTGTTTCATCAGTCAGGTCGGGTTGTTTCGAAGAAAATGGTCATTTTTAGTCGGAACGGGCTCGGACAAAAATAGCTACAGGTCCAAATTGGTTATTTTTGAAACAAGAACTAATAATATTTGTCTTAGATTAGGTGTAGTGGGTTATTCCTTCAAAACAAGTATAGTGGGGTAGAAGACGATAGAATGGGAGAGAGTACAAAGCTCAAAGAGAAGACAAGATTAAGAGAACTATATATGTTGCTGATATAGATCATAATGTGAGTATGAATTCTCATATTTTCATTCATTTACTTCTTTTGGTGAATGAAAATCTTTCAAATAGTTTTTTTATAAGTGTTAGATTTTTTTTTTCCTTAGGTCACCAAAGATTAACTTGCTGCTTTTTTTTAGTACCTATGGACAAGTAACTATTTTTTTTCTTTAAATTTACTTTATTATTGCTAACTTTATGTTGAATTGATTATTTCAACATTTTGTATGTCATTACAAAGGTTCTTGACTGTCGAATTTGTGGCGATCCACAGTCGCATTTCTTGAATTTTGCTGATAAGAGTATGTAATACATTTTAGCTTATAAAGGCTCGTGTTTATTTATGTGTCCCTTTGTGTGCTTCTGTGCTCGACCTCTTTTCCTAGGTGAGAATGGAGTCGACCAATGTAGAAGTTACATACACACACATTAGACTACATGGTATGGTGATGGACCATCCTTGGAGGATGATCCGCCACGTAGGCGACACATCATAGTGCTCACTAAGATGGTCCATCCTCCAAAACTAGAAGGCATGGTAGGATGATCCTAGTCATAGTCCTTCAACACTTTTTATGTTTTTTTTTATTTTTTTTATTATTTTATTTTTTTTAACATTTGACAAATATACTAATAAAATATTTTCATTAATATTAAACACACATTACATAAATATTAAAAAAAAACATAAACTTAAAAAAAAAAAGACTTAATAAAAATAAACATAAAGTTAAATAATTTGATGCTTTTTCATGATGTCGTTTTGTAGTTTTTTCAACATCGAACGTTTCGGCTCGGGTTCGTTCTCGACATTCATCATCATTATTTCCCATTCCTTAAGCCGAATTTTTTCATCGGAGATTCGGATTTTCTCATTCGACAATCGGACCTTTTCTTTTAACTTCTCGTCCGATGCACGACTTTTTTCTTCGACGGCCCGCTCCTTCGCCTTCGACTTTTGGGCCGATATGTCGTTGTACACTTTTAGGTGTTCCATAAACTCAACCATGTTCGGTCCACCGTTTCCTTTCCTTTTCCCTTGGCCCGCTCCTTTTTTGTTTTGTCTCGGCCCGGTGGACGCTCGGGTTCACGTACGTTATACTCGTCTTCGTCATAGTCGGCGTCATCATTTAAGTTAATGTGACACCTCGCGTCCGATCCACCGGCGCTTAAACTACCCGTTTCCGATGTTTTTTGGCGTTTCGCCATCGCCACCTCGTTAGGAATGGGCGCCCATTTTGGGTCGTCTTTTACAACCATCCACGCGCGAACGTGAGGAAAGTTGGAACCAGGATTTTGCTTATACTTTTCCAATGCCATTTTGAACACATCCTCGTCGTTCCACCCGCTACGGGGGGTGTGGGGATCGGTTGGGGTTGAACGGGGGGTGTGGGGATCGGTTGAGGTTGAACGGGTGGAAAGTTCCAAGCACCCCGCATCATCATTTGTTGAAGAGCTTGATTTTGGGAGATTTGAGTGAATTGGTTGGGCGATTGTTGGAATGACGCAAACGCGTTCGATGAAAATTGGGAGAATTGGTTCGGTTCTAGCGTTGGATAATATCCCGGAACCGAAAAAACATTTGGTTGGGTCGGATTGGTGGGAGTATTCGGGTTGTTCGAAGGAGTGTTGGGAGTATCCGGGTTGTTGAACGGATCCATGAAAATTATGTGGAAGAAGGTTGAGAGTGTAGTGGAAGAGAGTGTAAAAATTATAGGAGAAAATGGTGAATTGTGGAGGTTAATTTGGTGTTTGATAGTGAAAATGGATGTTTAATTTATATAATTTAAAATTATAGCCGTTTGGCTTTATTCAAAATATAGAAATTTAATTTTTTTTTTATTAACGGTCATATTTTAATAGGGGGGCCCACACTTTTTGCGTCGTCGCCAACGTCCATTTTCGGACGGAGAAGACGGGGACGGTAGGGGGCGGCACGGTGTTTGGACCGTCGCCGACCCGCGACGGGCCGGGGCCGACCCCCATACCGTATAGCCTTAGATGGTTTAATAAACTCTTTCTTTGTGAATTAATATGCAGTTTTATTTATTTATTTTATTTATACACTTTATAAATTAAATGGCCCATCCCACGTAGTACACGTGTTATGACCTTATAAAACCGAAGTGATAATTAGGTATTGTGACCTATACTACACCAATACGATACGATACGATATTTATCATATAAAAATGATTAACGATGTATAAAAAAGTTTGTAAGACATACTTACTTTTTTATTTATTTAAAATAGAAAACTTATTTTTTTAATAAAACTTTGTTAAAACGATTAATATTGTTTAGGCCTATACGCGTCATTTATAAAGGGTCAAAAAGACATTTTTACCCCTAGTTTGGGTTGCGTATAGCACCCAATCCAGGGTAAAATGGTTTTTTTACCAAACTTGCCCCATATATACGTCACATACAGGACTATACGCGGCGTATAGTTCCATATATACGCCACATCTAGGGATAAGCATAATTTCCCACACCTTAAAGTTTCAACATACAAACTTGATGCTTAAGATGTCTCATTCATCTTGACTTTAAATATTAAATAATTATTATATTAGTCAACAATTATTTAAAAGATTTCCAACATGATGATCAAACCGGGTCAAGTAATAATCAACGAGAAGAAGGTTGAAGGTCCAGGGCCAGAGAGAGGACATAACAAGTCGCGAGTAAAGTGCTTTCGGTGTGAAGAGTTTGGTTACTTTGTCTGGGAATGTCCAAAGTCAATACCATAGAATGAGGAAGCTGACTCTAGAAGATTATATGATGGTAGACGAGGACTCTATTAAGATTAAGGGGGAGATTAAAAAAATTCAAATTGGTAGGATGTTTATTAGTTATGTCTGGATAAGTGCATGTGGTATGTTTATCCAGCGCAGTCATTATTCCTGCTTAAATCGGCCAGGATAGTGGCTTGGTGATGAAGTAATATTTAGTATAAAATAGAGGATTAGAAATCTTGTATTTGTGTGCTTTTGGTTTTAATAAAAAGAAAAGAGTCTTGGTGTGTTCTAAACATGTACTTTTCATTGTGATCCTCATGTTTAGTTTTTTTCTCTCTTTTTTTGTACTTCACCAATTCAAAGTTGAAGTTTATATTAAATTAGACAGCCATTACCTATTCTTTTTATCTGTTTCTCCTCCTAAATGTAAGTTTCCTGGTAACAATATGTATAATATGAGAGGGATAGGTTTAACGATCAGGTTAGGACATAAGTACTATTACTATCATCTATCGACATAGATATATCCCAGCATTGTTCCAACACAAAAAAGTTGGATATGTTACCTTTCCTACATAAGTCAATATAAACATATATTCAACTGTCTAAATTGCATAATTACAATAATGCGAACTGATGGACGAAAAAAAAAGAAAGAAACTCTAAATTTTGAAGGAAATTAAGTTGGGGATTCAGTTTTATTTCAACAACAAATTTAACACCCGAAATTAATTGACAATGAATGATACAAAAGCAGTCTTTGAAGTACACAAGCCTTGGATGGAATCACTGGTTACAATGCTTAGTAAAGGATATGTTTATCTGGCTTAAAGAGAACTCTAGATCGATATGCCGAGTAAAAAACATTCTTGAAGAGACTAAATTGCACTGCGACGAATATAATGACTGGAATGCCAGCCAAACAAGTGATAGTGATTGGAACCCATTCCAACTTTTTGTTGTAAAGTATAAAAAAACTCGCACTAAATGCAACCATCATGGTTACAATAGAGAGTAAGAGTGTTGCAAGACCACACACTAGTTTGGTAGGTAACCACACCATGAAATCTTGTTCGGCATAATTGGAAGTCAGGATAGATAAGAAAATAAGAACGGATGTTGATGAAGCTATTAAAGATACGGCATCTGAGATAGCATAAATAATGAAGGATGGTTCTTTGCGGAAAAAAGGTATACCTTTGTTCTGGTTGTATCCACCAGGGATTGTAAAAGCCCCTGTAAATACAATGGTGGCTATGAGGGTTGTAACAAGCATACATTGAGTTGCTGTTTGTGTCATCCACTTCTTGGCATCTTTTAATAGGACTTCATGTTTTTTGGTGAACAAGTCTTGTGGTGTCATACCATCTCTATTCTTCTTTTTTCTATAATCAGGTGGGATCGATCATTTGCTCTATCTCCTGCAATATATACCAAGTCATTATAAGGTGTCAAAAATGATTTTCTTCACCTGTCAAAATGGTTTGAGTCCAAACATGTTACTTTATTATAGTGGTCAGACTTGGTTGATCTATAATTTATTACGATTACATCTTTTGTATCTTTAAAAAGGCGTAAATCAGTTCTAAGAATCATTACAGAAAGTTTATTATTACGATTATAACCTAACTAATTTATAAGATAAAATGATCTAGAATTTGTATATATTGTACATGCATGGGCTGACTTTAGATGTGCCCGTATCCTTCTATATGTTACAATTCCTTTTTAGAATAAAATTGGTTGGTTCATCAAGTTGAACTTATGGATGAACATATAAAGAAAGAAAGATGATACATAAGCGTGACCAGGAAGAAATACCTTGAACCATAATAACTCCCGTTGCATTTGTAAAGCAGGTCCAGGCACATCTTGAAGTCGGTTTGGCTTACAACTCTTTGCGACCATATGCAACATGTTATTATCCTTTATGTCTTTTATAGGTGTAATTAAATCTTTCATAGCGCCAATTTCATATAGCAACTTATAGATTTCAATATGACGACGCTTGACCGCCAAGTGAAATATTGTTTTCCTTTTGTCATCTGTTTTCCATATTAGATCAGGATATAGTCGAATGAGCTCAACTATAAACTTTGTGTTGCCCACTTTAGCAGCATGAAAAAGTACTCGGTAAGGGTAGACTTTTATTAATGTATCTTCCTTCAAAATATGTGGCCCTTTGAGTATTTCATCAATTACACTCCTAGGCATTCTGGCAATTCTTCCCCATATTACTCTTAAAAATTCCAGTGCGTAGTGTTTGTCTTCAACGCGCCACACCTTCTTATGAAGCACTTCAAAAACTGAGAACCAAAACCAAGAAGACCATCATATCACATTTAACATATGATAGTACTGGTTAAAGCTCCTATCACTTATACGTGAAGCTAACCACTATTGGCTTTTATACTACATTATCATGGACATAAGATATTGTCTTAGAATGTTCTAAACCATACCTAACATGGCCATATGGACAGCTCTATGAACTTACATTATCACGAACAATCATTTATGTTCTTCATAGTTTTGAAGTGGACTGCTGAGCTCTTAGGAGTTAGGAAAATTAAAACACAGAGATATTCCTTGAAGTTTAGATTTAATATATTAGGTTTGAATGAGATTAAGTTTAAGTTTAATATACCTATGTCAAGGATCTTAAATCATTTTTACGATATAGAGTTATAGACCAAATAGACAAACATAAATATACCAATGTTGATGTCGAAGAATACTCAAAGCTACTAATTTATATTCGTTGGAAAGGTTTGAATTGTCATGCTCTGCCCTTACTGGGATATGAACAACAAATGTACGTGAAATATCAGAAATCACAAGTACAATGCCGTCAATGATGTAGCACGATCAATCCTCAACCAACTGATTGATCATTATTTGAATAACCCAAAAATCAACTTGCTTAATATGTGTTGTGTAGAGTTGAAGAGCATATACTTACTTGAGTTGATTTTGGATACAATACTTCCATCCATCAAATCAAATGCCTCTCTCGTCTCAGCCAAAGCTAATAAAACTTTATTAAGCAATACCCTTTTGAGAATGAGTTCTGGGCGATCATTCACTATCTTCAGAGCAACATCTACAAAAGAATTGGAGGTCACTTTATGAGAGGAATTGCAATGAGTAACAACCAACCAAAAACTTGTAAACAGAGAACATGAACTTTTTGGAAGGAAATCCCAAACCATGCAAGAAGGTCAGAAGTTTTCGATTTAACCACTGACACATAAATAGTTTATGGATGAAAATTTCGTTTTGTATCCAGACTCATTAGGAAACGTAGAAACTACAAACTCGTGGCTACAGCTATAGGTATGTTTAAAACTATAAAAATAACTTAAATTGTTAAGAACTTAGTACTTACCGAAGATTCCAGCTTCAACACATCTTTGTAGGACCCATCCCCGACTCTCATGTGACCAAAAATCGCCCGACATTTTGTTAGAGATACCATAAAGATACCTCACCATGGCAGGCTTTCCATATAAAGCAGCCATGTAGAGTGGCATCTCTCCCCTCTTACCAGGGATATCCATCAATGTAGGATGCTTTTCCACCATTATCCTCGCGGCTTTTTCATTACCCGCCATTGCTGCTAAATTCAGGGCAGTATTGTAGCTTCTATTCTGTAACTCCAGATCCTTTTTCTCCATCAAATTTACGAGATTTATCACAAAATCTTCCACACCCTTGGTGCTTTCTGCTGATGCTTCAACATGAAGCAGCGTTTCCTCGTTTTCAGTGATTGCAAAACGTATCAGATCTCCGTTTCTTTTAAGGATGGATTCAGCAGCCTTCCAATCTCCTCTGATTGCCGCTTGGTAAAGTGGAACACCAATACTTATGTACTTTTCTCTAGTACCTTCAATTTAAACAATTTTGTCAAACTCAGTTTCCCTCAACTTGAGGTTTACCGGTGCTTGATGTTACCTCACATATCAACTTCAATAAAAAGATGTGCATGTAACGGAAGTTAATGGGTCTATTATGTAAATAGTTAGAATTGTAGTTTATGTATTATATGTAATTAATTAATATGTAGTAGAAGGGTCGAATATGTAAACCTTTGTATTTATCTTAGGGTTGCGGTGGTAGGATAAAAGTCACGTCGCTTCATATGTATGAAAGTTATAATCCCTACACATCCTAAACTACAAGGGTTATATGGTAATTAAAGAAAAGAGTGGCGGTTACAAAGTTGAGGGACTATTTGTGACTAATCAGAACTTGGTAACTACCACCCCAAGGGTGGCGAAATCCCTTTGGGAGGCACCCTTAGAATCGATGGCAACCACAAGGATTCAAGGGACATGTCTTTTCAATCAAAGGACACACCTCTTCATGTTTAATTACATCCACAAGATCAAGAGACGCACCCATTCGTGAAGAGACACATCTCTACAATCGCACCTTTTAGTTACTTATAAATAGGGCTTTAGATTTCAATTGTAATTCAATTTCATGTACTCAGATATTCAGTTTATATTCAAGTTATTCGATTGTCTAGAGATCAAAGATCCATTGGGGCCAACAATTGGTATCAGAGCATCAGACTCTAGGCATCGCAGGGAATCCGCGATCAGGTTTTATTGTTCTTTCTCAATTCGCAAGTTAGTTTTATTTTCGGTTCAGGGTCGAACCAGGGGTTAGGAATCTAGGTTTTTTTTTTTTTGCAGGGTTTAGTGCGAATTAGATTGTTTGATTATTACGCGTTTCGGGTTATACGCGGATTAAAGATTTGAGAGTTTGTTGAATTCAAGGGAATTGAATTTACCGGTACAGTGGTTTCGTATTGGTGGCCAAGAAACTTTAGAAACTAGAAAGTAAGGGTTGTGAGAATTCTAAGTTAGCAATCAGACTAAGGTTTCGCGAGTGTATCGAACCAAGTACAAAAGCGCAAGACATGGTTCTTTTGTTTCATTTGGAGGGCCAGGAAGAATCAAAATTTAATCCGATGGTTATACGCGATTAGTTTTATTCGCGGGTGAAGGTTTGAAGGCCAAATTCATAGTATAGAAAAGAAAATTGAGCGAATCAATTGGGAAAAAGAAAATCGAGGGAGTCGATCGTGAAGAAGAAGCGAGTAAAGACGGAATCATTCGAGTGATTCGAAGTGTGTTCGAAGAATAGAATTACCAAGTGAAGGCTCGAAGGTTTTTTCAATTAGAAACAAAGTGCAATGCGGAATAAACAATTGTAGATGCAGTGAATGCAAAGAAACACAATGATGCAACAAATGCAGAAAAGGGAAAATGATGTAGTGAATACAGGAAACAAGAAGATAATTTGAAGTGAGTGCAGAAAAAAGTGCAGTGATTGTAGAAAAAAATGAAGCAGTGAATGCTGGGAAATACATGCAGTGAACGCAGAATTTGATATAGTAATATGGAATAAAACAATTCAGTGAGTGGATCTGGAAAAAGTGAAGAATCCGTGAGGGAAGCAATCAATGATGAAGAACCCGTTGTGAGAGACAACCGTGATGACGAGATTAAATCTGTGATAGATCAAGAAGAAGATACGCATATCCTATGACTGGGTCAGAAAAAATGTTGTGTGATACAACCGCAAGAGAGATCTGAGTGAGTCAGTTTATCAAAATCTATGCGAGATGGATTCCGATCATGTGATATGATGGTGGGGAAGTTAATCAAGACTGGGTTGAGTTCGTGTTGAGACAACTACACAAGAAAAGGTTCGTGTGATACAAATCAAGTGCGGTCAAGACAAGTGTGAAGCAAAATGTTCGTGTGAACGAGTTCAAGTGAAACAAGGTTCGTGAGGAGCAAGGTTGGTGAATAAGAAGATCCGTGTGAAACATTGGATACCGAGGAGTTTCAAGAAAATGGAATCGATCAAAGTTCAAGATCTACAACTCAAGGATGTTCGTGATTAGGGGGTGAATGAAAGTTATAATCCCTACACATCCTAAACTACAAGGGTTATATGGTAATTAAAGAAAAGAGTGGCGGTTACAAAGTTGAGGGACTATTTATGACTAATCAGAACTTGGTAACTACCACCCCAAGGGTGGCGAAATCCCTTTGGGAGGCACCCTTGGAATCGATGGCAACCACAAGGATTCAAGGGACATGTCTTTTCAATCAAAGGACACACCTCTTCATGTTTAATTACATCCACAAGATCAAGAGACGCACCCATTCGTGAAGAGACACGTCTCTACAATCGCACCTTTTAGTTACTTATAAATAGGGCTTTAGATTTCAATTGTAATTCAATTTCATGTACTCAGATATTCAGTTTATATTCAAGTTATTCGATTGTCTAGAGATCAAAGATCCATTTTGGGGCCAACAATGTAGGCATGTCAATGGATTGGATATTGATTAATTAATCCAATGGATCGATCCACTTATTCAATTAATTATATGGATCGATCCATGATCCATCCGGATCGATCCATTACTAATTAAATAAAGTAGAAAAAAGAAAATGTCTTGATGATCCCTACAACCAATCCTGTACGCTCACAACTCTTAACACATATAACCCAAACCAACACCATATACTTACCTGTATCTATAATTAATATAGTCTCTATGTATATAGGTGGAGCCGGTGGGGAGATATGAAACAAGAGATTAGTTGCCAATCGTTGGCGACATGGAGCGAGTAGGCAGTGGCGGAGGCGGCTGCAGCAGCCTCATGCTCCGGCCATGGTAGAGCTTTTGTTGGTCGTTTGACTTCTGACGGTCAACCAGTTTGTGAGTGCTTTAATTGCTATAATGGACCTGATTACTCTCTATATTCTCGTGAATGTGATGCGTAGCCGGGATGCAGTCACTTTAGGAGGATACATAATCTTCGGTGTCGGGTCAGCCCAACATCTAAGTGCAGCGGTTTACGCTCTTTCTTTTGGAAAATCTTCTTCGATCCCCGTCGAACGCCCTCGCTTCCATACCATTCTAGAATTTTTAAGAATTTTATTTTTATTTTTTTAGAATGTTTTTGATTTTTTGGGTTTTTTATTTCTTTTATTGTTTTTTATCTTTTTTTGAATTTTTTGTGTTTTTTAGAGTTTTTGTTATATTTTTTTAATATGGATCGATCCGGATAGTCATCCATCCATTTAAAATTATTTGGACATGGATCGGATCACGATCCATTATGTTGGATCATGGATCGGATCATGATCCATTTAAGTTGGATCATTAATTGATCGGATCATGATCCAATCCATATCCATCCATTGATAGGCAATCATCTGTATATATATGTATTGAACAAGCAAGGTTTCAATTCAGATTGATTCCTTGCAATATTACTCAATAAAATTTATTGTTTAATTCTCAATTCTTATTCTTGTTCATAAACCTGTGATCTTGGGCTACATTAACAACTTGGTCAACTGGTTAATTACCTTTACTTTAGTTCTGGAATGTTAGTTTCACAAGTTTCAAGTCGGAGGGTTAAAAGTGTAAACAGATGATAGTTGTGGGTTAAATTTGTAAATAGGTTGTTAATGAGGCGTTAAAAACCTATTATTCATTTTGGGGGTATAATTAAGTTAGAATCAATAGAAGTTGATAATCGTTTCGCGAATCTGATTTTGTTGTTTTGATCTTCTCTGGTGCTGAATTCTTCAACAAAAGAATCTGATTGTCATTGGATTTAATGGGTGTTTGGGATTGCTGATTTAAGTTACTTATTAGGTTATTGACTTTTTAAACAGTTAAAAGGTGTTTGACATGAAATTATTATGTGGTGGGAAAGTCACTAAGTCACTCTATTATGACTTATTAATTTTTCCAAAAAGTCAATAAATCACTCTATTATGACTTATTAATTTTTCCAAAAAGTCATAAGTTATTTAGAAAAGCTCAGCCAAACATGGCCTATTGCTTTAAAAATAGACATTGTATACCTTTTACACGATGGAAGGTAGTAAAGGAGAGATCAACAAAAGAAGCAGTTGAGAAATTACCTGTAAGTAGTTCTAAACAAGGTAGGATTGGTCGTGGTGGGACTGGTACGTGGTGGCGTTGATGGTGGCCTTACAGGAATGTGAAAAAAAGGATGAGCATGGCTTGTACTTGAGTTGCTCATCTTTTCGGCACGCTGCAATGTCATAGCAATTAGTAAGTAATATAACTTGAATATATAGAATTATAAGAACAGTATGAGCATAGCCTGTACTTGTGTTCTTTGAATCCTTAAGCAATGCTGTTCTTACTTATCAACTGAGATCTGGAAAGCTAAGACCTGAATTTATAGAAGTTCACTGAAGTGAAGTCAACCTCCATAAGTCTATTTATTAATTGCTAATACCTACCCAGTAAACACCAACTCTGGAATATAAAATTATTAAGTAAATATTATAACTGATTGCATAGTTAACAGATTTATTAGTTAATATATAAAAGGTTAAACAATCGTAGAGTTCTAAAATTTTCAAACATGTAAAGTTTATAAAACCTGAAAACTAAAACAGAAAATGCAATAGCTTATAGTTTAATCATTACAACTAGTTTTTTTTGAAGTCGCGCGTTAAGGTGAAACTGAGCAAATGATAATATAAAACAAACATGATTTTAAAATAAAACATGTTGTTTAGACACCCAGGCCATTAGAACGGTTTAGTTTATCATCATACCGTTTTATAATATCAAATAAATGCTTTATTTTGAGTACAACTTCGTTTTTAACAAAACTTATAACGGAATATCAGGTAAAAAAATCAAGCACAATTACATACACTAGTACAGATTTGATCAAATGATGCGGGTAAATTGGCTATAAGATGCGGTTCTGGACCCGCATCTTATGGCATAGCATTTTATGGCTATAAGGCAAAAGATGCGGGTCTAAGAGATGCGGTTCTAGACCCGCATCATTTAACAATTTAAGCAAAAACTACTTTTTTCCAATATGTTCAAAAGATGCGGTTATAAAAACCGCATCATTTGGTGTTTAAGCAAAAACTATTTTTTTTTTCCAATATGTTAAAAAGATGCAGTTCTAAAAACTGCATCATTTGGTGTTTAAGCTAAAAATAAATGTTTTTTTTTGTTCAGTTTCCTGAAAATTTAATAAAAAAAATTCTAATAAATTCCCATTATAAACTGGTTATCTAAGAATGAAAATAAAATATATAAAAAAATAATAAATGAAACCAATATTAAATAACTCAATAATACAAATTACAAAGGTTTCAAAGTAACACACGCAATTACAAAAGTTTCAAAGTAACCCAAATACATATATATTTAAAAAATAAATTTGATATACAATAACTTTCTGTTCTGAACTAATGTCATCATACTTGCAACCCAAAATGACGTCTTCAATTCATTTTTGCATCTGGAACCGTAGAAATTGCCTAACAAAACATAACATTACATTAATAAAATGAAGCTTAAATGCATACGCAAGTGTACATATGTATAAAATGGAATCTTTATATTCAAATGTTAAAATACTATCATACATGAAGACATGTAGTTCCAAATCTACCCTAGATACGCACATAAAACATGAAGATCCAAATCCACAACCTACAACAAGTCCAACAATACTACGATCAACCAATATATATACCAAATCCTAAATCACAAACTATACAAAAAGAATTTATCAAACCATGCAAAAAGCATTCATCTAATGCTAAGATATACATGTCTTATGTGATAATCAAAGTTAATGAGTTACAAATGTCTTGGTTTGGTTGAACCATATATACAAACACACACTAGTAGAAAACATACGTGATGTGGCAGCAATGACAATTTACAATACGGTAGTTTATCAATCTAAGATGATACGGGTCAAATGGGTCTAGCTAACAAAAAAAGATTGAAATATATTTATTGGATTTAAAAAAGTATCATTTATATAAACTCAAAAAAGTACCTTTGAATTTTCGTAGCCCCACTACAAGCTTTCTTGGCATCCATACTCCCACGAATATCATTTAGTATCCATAGAAGTAATCAGATAGTTAATCTGGATAAAGGGACATAATAGATGCAAAACCAAAGTCAAATGCTAGTTTTGAATTCTAGAATCTAGAGTTAAACTTTTACCTTCTAGGATTAAGTATTAATAACAATGTCATTAATAGAAGCAATTATCATTCAAAAGACAATAATCCTCAGTTTAATCAGTGGTTGACGATAAGCAGGTACCGGTACCAGCACCAAAAATAATCAATACGGTACGAAACTGGTATTTATCGGTAAATCAACCAAAATACTCGTACCGGTATCATCGGCACGGTTTGGTACCGGTACCCAATACCAAATGCTCCCTCTTTATACATCACTATGCTTAAGTACCTTGGGCAACCAATGAAAAAATTTCAAGATATAGTTCAAAATATATTTGTACATAAATTAACATATGTAAAAGCGCCATTTCATAATTTTCAAATTAAAGCAACTCAATGCTTTTAGTTGCTGTTGAAACAATGGTTAACACAAGGATAACCAAGAGGGTTGTTTCACTTATGGGGTTCAACCTCTTCTCTTGCTCGTATCGGTGGCCTGAGATCTGCAAAACAGTAAACACCGTTAGTCTCGTTAAGAGGGGGGAAGAGGATTTTCCCTCTTAACCAGGCTCCGGCGTGAGAATAAGTACTGCTTTGAGAGGAATAAAACAGTGTGTGTATAGAGTGAGTAAAGAGAGCCAAGATCCTCAACCTGAATGATGAAGGGTCCTATTTATAGCCGGATGGTGAAGAAGGAGGAAGCAGCTGTGCCAGCTGTGGGTGCGCGCCAGCTGTCCGACCAAGGGGAATATCCTCTTGGTCTGCTCTGTCGCGAAGGGTGTAGTGGTACACGTGGCGTCCTTGTATTCGCTTGCGCTGGGTACCTCGTACTGGTCGCGTCAGCCCTGCTCCCTGGATTGTCGCAGGCCTATGTGGCCTTCTCTCAATGGTGACACGTGTTGTCCTTTATGTTGGGCAAAGCATCTTTGATGCCAGCTGTGAACCGCCTAGATGCCTTCTGGAAGATTCTAGAAGGTTCTGGTGACATGGGTGCCTTGTGTGCACAAAAGTGGTGTGGTCCCTGCCATGTAGGCAGGGAATTGGGACCATACCTCTTCAAGTCCCCCCAGTCCAGTGTGCCTTCTAGTTGAGTTGATCGTCTAGGAAGGATTCTGGACTTATGAGAGTTGTGAGTTCTATGCATCGCGTTGAAGTTGATGAATATAAAGTGAGCCGAATGGACGCATGCTGCATGGGTTTTGGCCCTTTGAAAAAAGTGAGCCAAATGGACGCATGCTGCATGGGTTTTGGCTTTTTTGGGAAAAGTGAGCCAAATGGACGCATGCCGCATGGGTTTTGGCCCTTTGAAAAAAGTGAGCCAAATGGACGCATGCCGCATGGGTTTTGGCCCTTTGAAAAAAGTGAGCCAAATGGACGCATGCCGCATGGGTTTTGGCCCTTTAAGAAAAGTGAGCCAAATGGACGCGTGCCGCATGGGTTTTGGCCCTTTGAAAAAAGTGAGCCAAATGGACGCATGCCGCATGGGTTTTGGCCCTTTAAGAAAAGTGAGCCAAATGGACGCGTGCCGCATGGGTTTTGGCCCTTTGAAAAAAGTGAGCCAAATGGACGCATGCCGCATGGGTTTTGGCCCTTTAAGAAAAGTGAGCCAAATGGACGCGTGCCGCATGGGTTTTGGCCCTTTGAAAAAAGTGAGCCAAATGGACGCATGCCGCATGGGTTTTGGCCCTTTAAGAAAAGTGAGCCAAATGGACGTATGCCGCATGGGTTTTGGCCCTTTGAAAAAAGTGAGCCAAATGGACGCATGCCGCATGGGTTTTTGGCCCTCTTGTGTTTCCTTCTGTTGGAAGTTTGGTGGTTATGGGGAAGTGTTTGGTGTGACCGTCTGACGTCCCTGTCTTTTCGGAGGCGAACAGTTGCTTTTGCAGTGGCTTTCTGTCACATCAGCAGACCCTGTCGCCCATGCTTCCCAAAAAAAGAGCCGACGTCTTCTCTCTCCTGTGACGTGTCAGTCATCTATTGGGCGCTTTTCCTGTTCCCTGACGTTCCACTACCCATCAAAATGTGATGGGTATAAATATGGGGCGGTTATCTCTTTCTTCCCTCATTTTCGAATTCTAAGTGTGATTTCTCTCTATCTTCTTCTTGTTTGTTCTATCTTTCACATTCTCACATCATCTTCTTCTTGACTTTTATCATGGCCGAGAAGAATCCAACTCAAAAGAAAAGGAAGCATAGAGGTAGGGCTCCTCCTGGTCCAGACCAGGCTGTGATTAACTGGAAGGAGGAGGAATTTCAGATGCTTGTGAGGGGACATAACTTTCGTCCTGAGTGGGGAGCTCGTTACCCTCCCTCTGGATCCACTGCATTGGATGCCCCTCCAGGTTTTATCACGTTGTATGCTGCTTTTTTCCGGGAAGGCAATTTTAGGTTGCCGATTACGAAGTTCACTGTTGCTGTTTGGAGGGGTTATGGGCTCCATATTTCTCAGATAAATGCGATTGGGCTCCCTCGGATTACCCATTTCGAATTTGTCTGTAGGTCTTACCGTGTTGAGCCTACGTTTGAGATGTTCAACGCTATCTATAGCGTTTCGTATACCAGTGGGTTTTACTCTTTTCAGGCTAGGATGGGAGTTGCTCAGGTGTGTTCGGTTCCGATAAAGGGCATTCATGATTGGAAGCAGAAGTTTTTTTACATCCGCCGAGGTGTGATTCCGGCGGATATGTCATATCGGCAAGTGAGTCAAGGGATCCCTAAGGTGGATGTTCTTCTCAACTATGGTGATCAAGACTGGTTTAAGAAGATAACTGCGAAGCCGACGGCTATTTCTCAACTGGATGAGATGGCTTTAGTTGGTGCAGGGATGAGTTTGCTGTGGGTTCCTAAACATCCGTTGGGTCAGCCTGCGTATAGCCATAAGGGCAAATGTATTGTTCTTTCGTGTCTTACCACTTGATTATTTCCCTTTATGTTAACTATGCGTCCTTATTTTTGTTGCTATTTTGCAGTTGGTTATAGTTTGTTGAATGCCTTGGACCCTAAATCAGCGGGTGCCATGGTTGAAGCTATCCAGGCTGATGGGAATCCGACGTGGTTGGAGCAGATACGGGACCGTTTTCTGCATCCAACCGACGCTAGTTTGAGCAGATACGCGAATGAAGTTCTTGGTGAGGATGATTGGGATGACTTTGTCGACTCTGGTCGAGAGGAAGTCATTATCCTTTCTAGTGGAAGTTCTGACCGGGATGTTGAAGATCTAATGTCTCATTCCGCGCGTGCAGGTACCGCGCCTGGTGGTGTTGCGGAGCCGGTACATGAATTTGTTGAGGATGATGATGATGCGGAGGCGTCTGTTGATCCGTCTGCCCAGTTGGAGACGAGGAAGAAGGCAAGGACTGAGAGATCCGGAAGAAGGGAAGAGAAGAAGGAGGGCGGAGCTGCTGGATCTTCTCGTAAGCAACCTTCTACTCTTCCTTATCTAGATTATGTGGTAGTGTCTGATACATTGTCTGGCCTAGGCCCTGGGGAGGTGCGTCAGGGGTCGGATCCTGACGATAAGGCCACTTTGACTGAGCATATGAAGAAGAAAGCTCTCGATGATCACAAACGTCGCCTTGATGAGCAGGCTGCTGCTGTTTTTGCTGCCAAGAAGGCAAAGCTTCAGAAAGAGGTCCCCCCAGCGCCCTCAGAGTCTGAGATTGATTTGGGCGTGTTTAGTGGAGGTCGTGGGAATTTGTTGGAGGAGATATATGCTGCCTCTGCTCCTCTTCCTGGTAATTTTTCTTTCATTGTACGTTTGTCATAAAAGGAGGCTACGGCCGCGTTTAGGCGACCTTCGGTATCCACGTCCCGAAAGCCGGATCGCTCTTCGATAACACCGCCTATAGACATGACGTTCATATGGGAAATGCAGCGGTTATAACCAGCTTTAAAGCCAGCGTCACGAGCACGCTACTTGACCAAGTCCAAACCAGCTGCGGTTTCAGGAGCATCCATAATGGCCTGAACAATCTGCAACACAAGAATAATAAAGTCAGCGTATGGTCAACTTTTGGCACAAACATCACAACATACTTACATGCGCGATACCATGCCTCCGCATCCATTCACGGTCAGCCTCCAGTTGGTTATACGAAGAGGTCAGAGCATCTCTGGCCTCAACGGCAACATTGGCCCGCTCTTCCGCTGCAGTCATGCGGGCTGTGAGGTCAGTGACCGCGACCTCCCGGGTCTGAACCTCAGCCTGTCAAAGAGCAGAAAACAGTTTACTCAGTAAACATTTTCAAAAAGCAGGGAAATATAAAACAAAGGTAACAAGTCATACCTGAAGGCTGGCAACAACTTTATCCAAACGAATGCGCTCAGCATTCGCCTCTTCAAGAGCCTTGGAAGAACGGCTCTCCCTCTCTTCGGCCTCCTCCAAGGCCTTCGCAGCACGCGCCCCGGCTTCCTTGGCCTCATCAAACGCCTTTATGGCCCCGGCCTCCGCCTGCTGCGCTTTAACCGCAATTGCCTCAGCTGCAGCTTTCTCTTTGCTCAAGGCAACGTTCGCTGCCTTGGCGTTCGTCAACTCCTGCCGAGCACGGAACAAATTGTCATTCTGCTTAGCCCAAGATTCATTCCACTTCTTGCGTTCGTTGGACAACTTTTCGTTCCAACTCTTGCGTTCATCAGAAAGGAGTTTGGCAAGAGTACGAACCTGTTTCAGCTGAGCAGTGGCAGCCCACTCCGAGGTCTGCTTCTGCTTCTCAAACGCAGCTCTATCCTTCTCAAGCTGCTCCGCACCCGCACGAGCAGCCTTGATCAACTCTTCCGCTTCGGCCCGCATGCGAGCAGCTTCATCCTCTCTGCGACCTAACACCTTGTAGTCTTCCAAAATGGCGTTAGCCACTATGGAACTTCCTACTAGCAAGGTGGAGAGTTGATTGATGCGCAACTCACGGGGGGCGGCACGGGCACGTTCCACTTCAAAGGGGGTACCCAAACCACCCAGAATCTCCTTACACGCAGAAGGGTCGTTGGAAATATCATCCCCCTGCATAACAGTCCAGGGGAGTCGGTGATAAACAGTACTTCGACCCTGGGTATAGGTGCGGTAATAATACTCCAATTCAGACTCCCCAGGCTGAATTAGAGGCCCATCATAACCCGCACCACCGGCAGATGAACCGGTACCCTTCTCACCAGCAGGAGACTTCTGCGGCTCAGCATCATGCTGCCGCACCTCAGCATCAGTTTTTTGCGGCTCTGCATCAGACTTTTGCTTCCCAGAATCAGAAAACCGCAGACCCAAATTATCACCCTCATTGGGAGAGATCAGATTGTTGGACGAATCAACGGTATCGAATATCTGGGTCGCGACCTCCTCTGCGGTACCCTCCGTTTGCACGGTCGAATCAGGCACCACCTTGACAAAGGGTGCCGAAGGTTCCTCTGACGCACCCGCACCTGCACCCGTGGCATGCGGAGGTGACAACGAAGCATCAAAGATAGAAAAATCTTTATCTTGAAGCTCTGCAAAACAAAGTCAAATAGCTATCAAAACACAAGTTGTACATAACACTTGAGACAAGCAATACAACACTTACCAACAGTACCCGCCGGTTTCTTTGATGTCGGACCAGTCCTCTTAGACTGCAACCTCTGACGTTTCGGTCCACCGGCACCAGCGGCCGTCTCTTCTACTTGCCTCTTCCCAGCACCAGACTGCGAGCCCGCAGCTGTACCCAAACCCTCAAGGGTATCAGATACTATCACATAATCCAAGTATCTACAGAAAGAAGAGTGAGAGATACCTGCCGCCTGCGGTACCAGATGAGGCACAACACTAACCTCCGGTATTTTCTTTTGGCGAAAGCGTACGCCTTTCACCGTTTGCCTCTTAGGCACACCCTTCGCATCAGGGTCCCCTAAGGCCCCAAGATCACCTGCATGAAAACCATCCAAGAGGTGAGTCAGTGCAACCATTATTGTTATCACAAGAATAAAGGATTCCTAAACATACCTTTGCCCCGCGGCAACTCAACTGCTAATGCGGCCTCAGTAGGCAACCGGAAGTTATCTCGAATGATAACATTAAACTCCTCCTCGCCATCCGCACAAACAACTGTTTCAACCTGGCCCTGGAAATCCGGGGCAAACATCCTCCATAACGGAGCATCCTCTGATAGCAAACGCACAAGTCAGTAACGCATACGGGGATAAGGAAGTTAAACAAATGAAAAGTACGTACCACCACTTTTCTCCCGCACCACGGGCTTTGACTTCTTGTTCCTCCTTGTCAGCATCATGCGCAACACCCACAACTGTGTGTTGCTCAGCTTCACCGACTCAATGGTCTGCAACTGCGGAAACCACTCCACCGACTTCGTGCTAGGGACTGCAATGGTCTCTGATATGATCGTATCGGTCACATTCCGAAACGTCATATTGCCAACAATCGCAGCAGCCTTGATGTAAAAGAACTTCATTTTCCACTTCGTCATCCCCTTGGGAGGAGTCATCAGCTTGGGACTACCCTCTCGTTGACGGAAAGAAAAGAACCCCAAAGACACCGTCATTTGATAAAACCGTCGGAAATCTCCAACGGTAGGCTCGATGCCAAGAGCACGAAAGGTGAATTCAAAATTTCGAATCCGAATCATACCAAACGGACTCAGTTGAGAAATGTGGACCTTGTACCACTCCAAAACCTCAACAACAAAAACAGTCAAAGGTAACCGGAGATTACAGTCACCAAAAAAGTCTGCCCACATGGTCACATAACCGGCCGGAGCATCGGCACCGGTGTCACCATCCGATGGGTAACAGGCCCCATATTCAGGGGGCATTTGGATATCACGAATCAGACGATCAAAGGTCTTCTTGGTCCACTTTAACACCGGTAAACCATCACCGGTGGCTCCCTCCTCTTCTTCCTCCGCCACCACCGGCGATGAAGGCTCCGGGTTTTCACCCTCCACATTGTGTGGACTTGATGGTTCAGCCATCAGAAATGTCGAAGAAACGAAAGAAAGTGAGTAGAAACACTAAACTCAGAAAACCTCACCGGAAACTTCAAACAATTGATCGGAGGAGACAAAGTAACTTCTTTTCTCTCACCGGCAAATTTTTTGAAATTTTGAACAAGTGAGGGGAAACCACGAACGGTTTCCCCTTATATACCCATCGCAATTAATGAGGAGGAAGAAAACGAATCATCACGTTCAAAAAGAACGAATTGCGCGACACCACGTGTCAAGCGCCGTTTCCGCTGACGGTTACCACGCGCGCGTGGCCGCCCACGCGCCTGACATAGGAGACGTTTACACTCCTTGCTACAGTGCATTTAATGCCTCGGGCAGTGCAAATGTCCTTTCATTTCAGCACATGCCAGATAATCTCACCAACTTCCACCAACTCACACGTGCGCTCAGCCACGTATGTAACAAAAAGCGACTACCTTATCCAATTGCAAGCGGTATGCGGTTTCTCTGGTATACTGCACCATAACCCATACCGCATATCGTTTTTTTTACATACCCCTAAAAATAGGCAAAAATATATGTCTTCACACTATAAGGGGGTATAATACCTTTCCGCACTACCCACGAGCATACGTGGAATATGCGGAAATGACACACACGAGCCCGTTCAGGTGTGTCAGATACTCAGAACCAGCATTGTTCTTTGGACTGAACCGCATCTCAGAAATAGGTAAACCGCATTGCCTTCATTCTCTTCAAGCTTCAAATCCCTCCTGTCCGGTTCACAACCACAGAGGGTACATGAACACCTTCTTTAACTTGAAGAAAGAAGGGAATGTACGCGCGCGCACATCAGCAACCCTGACTCCTGAACCTTCAAGAGCCGCATCCGAGCAACACACCCGTTTCGAGCGAATATGGGAATGCAAAACCGCAGACACTCATGAGTCACTGCGGACATAACCATAGCTTCCGGAAATGGTTGCTACGGTAGAGCCACAACTAACTCCACATCGAGGGACGAAACTACTCCAAGGAAAACTCCTCGATACTGGAGCGGGAAGGAAGGTGCCTAAGGAAGAGATGCAGACGAAATCCCCAATAATCATACGAGCCCTTGTCGAACAGCAAGCGGTCGAACAAGCGGTAACAAGTCTGCTTATGACTTTGTTACCCTACTTGTACGTTGGATAGAATAAACAATGATGGGCATTACCATGCCTATGATCATGTTTATTTGACCGTTATCCAGAATCACATTGTTCGACCAAACATGGCCAACAATGTCAAGCAACGAGGTAACCGCAAAGGACGTGCGGTTACTTGAGAGCTAATGGGAAGAACATGAACACCCACGAAAGGAATCATCATTAGATATCCAATCATGGGAACAACATGCTCTCTTCTTCATTCACCACTTTAAAGGTTGGGTCGAAGTTTGTGCACACCTTCAACCACATCTCAAAGATTGGTTCGAAGTTTGTACACTTCCTCCAACTAATTCCTACAGTTGGTTCGGCACACCAACAGGTGGCAACCAGCCAAAGGCTGAGAATTTCGCATCAGACGAAACATTTTCACCGGTACGGAAGAGGCGTCAAATGACCCTTCCAGACCTCCAGCTTGATTTACAAACAGAAAAGACCATCCACATGGTCTAGGATCTTCTCCAGACTCCAAACTACCTTCTAAACACCATAGTCCAGTACTCCTCCCACATACAACTTGTATGTGGCAGCAACACTAGACTGGGGGGACTTGAAGGGGTATGGTCCCAGATCTCGCGTCAGCATCGACCGCGAGTGACCATTACCCTTATCAAAAGCCCCACTAGCTAACAACCTACTTGTGCCCATGCGAGAACGCGTCGACACAAGGGTTGAAACCAATCTATCTAGTAACGAAGGAGGACTTACATGGAACATAAGAACGGTAGAGTGATGCGACATAGCATCACATCTGGTGTATGAAAACGGAAGTATTCACAGCGATGCGGCCTCGCACCGCGTCCAGTGAACAGTTCTATCAATACAAGGAAGCTGGATAACAGCAACAGTCACCGCAGGCGACGATGCGGCCAGCACCGCATCTCGCGTATTTCTTCATCACTAGCAAGAGACGCGATAACATCAGATGTTACCGCAGGCAGCGATGCGGCTAACACCGCATCCTATACGCTCAACAAGTGGGACTGACACCACAGTGCAAGTGGAACCAATGGCAGTCACCTGTCAGGTCTACGGAAGCGACAGACTGACGTGGCGTCGTCTCCACGGCCGACATGTCTGACACACCTGCAAAGGTGCAGCATGCCGTCAGTCTATCCATCCACCTCCTCCTTCACTCCTCGGCTATAAATATCAACCCCAAACCAGGTTTGAGGTATCTCTTCACAACTCCCTCACTACTACTACAATCTTACTTGCTTCCCAAGCAAACTACTGATTCTCACGCCGGAGAGTGGTAACAAGGAGCACCCCCCACCCCATCCTCCTTGTTACGAATCACGGTTTGTTTCCTTGTGCAGGAGATCAACCCACCGGTGATCCAGCCAGCGATCCTCGAGAGGAAGGGATTAACCCTTCTTGACGAGACCAGTGAGTTAACCCTGCCCGGTTAACCATTGTTTCATCAGTCAGGTCGGGTTGTTTCGAAGAAAATGGTCATTTTTAGTCGGAACGGGCTCGGACAAAATAGCTACAGGTCCAAATTGGTTATTTTTTGAAACAAGAACTAATAATATTTGTCTTAGATTAGGTGTAGTGGGTTATTCCTTCAAAACAAGTATAGTGGGGGTAGAAGACGATAGAATGGGAGAGAGTTCAAAGCTCAAAGAGAAGACAGATTAAGAGAACTATATATGTTGCTGATATAGATCATAATGTGAGTATGAATTCTATATTTTCATTCATTTACTTCTTTTGGTGAATGAAAATCTTTCAAATAGTTTTTTTATAAGTGTTAGATTTTTTTTCCTTAGGTCACCAAAGATTACTTGCTGCTTTTTTTTAAGTACCTATGGACAAGTAACTATTTTTTTCTTTAAATTTACTTTATTATTGCTAACTTTATGTTGAATTGATTATTTCAACATTTTGTATGTCATTACAAAGGTTCTTGACTGTCGAATTTGTGGCGATCCACAGTCGCATTTCTTGAATTTTGCTGATAAGAGTATGTAATACATTTTAGCTTATAAAGGCTCGTGTTTATTTATGTGTCCCTTTGTGTGCTTCTTTGCTCGACCTCTTTTCCTAGGTGAGAATGGAGTCGACCAATGTAGAAGTTACATACACACACATTAGACTACATGGTATGGTGATGGACCATCCTTGGAGGATGATCCGCCACGTAGGCGACACATCATAGTCCTCACTAAGATGGTCCATCCTCCAAAACTAGAAGGCATGGTAGGATGATCCTAGTCATAGTCCTTCAACACTTTTATGTTTTTTTATTTTTTTATTATTTTATTTTTTTTTAACATTTTGACAAATATACTAATAAAATATTTCATTAATATTAAACACACATTACATAAATATTAAAAAAAACATAAACTTTAAAAAAAAAGACTTAATAAAAATAAACATTAAAGTTAAATAATTTGATGGCTTTTCATGATGTCGTTTTTGTAGTTTTTTCAACATCGAACGTTTCGGCTCGGGTTCGTTCTCGACATTCATCATCATTATTTCCCATTCCTTAAGCCGAATTTTTTCATCGGAGATTCGGATTTTCTCATTCGACAATCGGACCTTTTCTTTTTAACTTCTCGTCCGATGCACGACTTTTTTCTTCGACGGCCCGCTCCTTCGCCTTCGACTTTTGGGCCGATATGTCGTTGTACACTTTTAGGTGTTCCATAACTCAACCATGTTCGGGTCCACCGTTTCCTTTCCTTTTCCCTTGGCCCGCTCCCTTTTTGTTTTGTCTCGGCCCGGTGGACGCTCGGCTTCACGTACGTTATACTCGTCTTCGTCATAGTCGGCGTCATCATTTTAAGTTAATGTGAATCGCGTCGATCCACCGCGCTTAAAACTACCCGTTTCGATGTTTTTTGGCGTTTCGCCATCGCCACCTCGTTAGGAATTGGGCGCCCATTTTGGGTCGTCTTTTACAACCATCCACGCGCGAACGTGAGGAAAGTTTGGAACCATGATTTTTGCTTATACTTTTCCAATGCCATTTTGAACACATCCTCGTCGTTCCACCCGCTACGGGGGTGTGGGGATCGGTTGGGGTTGAACGGGGGTGTGGGGATCGGTTGAGGTTGAACGGGTGGAAAGTTCCAAGCACCCCGCATCATCATTTGTTGAAGAGCTTGATTTTGGAGATTTGAGTGAATTGGTTGGGCGATTGTTGGAATGACGCAAACGCGTTCGATGAAAATTGTGAGAATGGTTCGGTTCTAGCGTGGATATATCCCGGAACCGAAAAACATTTGGTGGGGTCGGGATTGTGTGGGAGTATTCGGGTTGTTCGAAGGGAGTGTTTGGAGATATCCGGTGTTGTTGAAACGGATCCATGAAAATTACGTGTGGAAGAAGGTTGAGAGTGTAGTGAAGAGAGTGTAAAATTATAGGAGAAAATGAGAATTGAGATGGGTTAATTTTGGTGTGTTTGATAGTGAAAATGGGATGTTTAATTTATATAATTAAAATTATAGCCGTTTGTGCTTTATCAAAATATAGAAATTTTAATTTTTTTTTTTATTAACGGTCATATTTTTAATAGGGGGGCCCACACTTTTGCGTCGTCGCCAACGTCCATTTTCGGACGGAGAAGACGGGGACGGTAGGGGGCGGCACGGTGTTTGGACCGTCGCCGACCCGCGACGGGCCGGGGCCGACCCCCATACCGTATAGCCTTAGATGGTTTAATAAACTCTTTCTTTGTGAATTAATATGCAGTTTTATTTATTTATTTTATTTATACACTTTATAAATTAAATGGCCCATCCCACGTAGTACACGTGTTATGACCTTATAAAACCGAAGTGATAATTAGGTATTGTGACCTATACTACACCAATACGATACGATACGATATTTATCATATAAAAATGATTAACGATGTATAAAAAAGTTTGTAAGACATACTTACTTTTTTATTTATTTAAAATAGAAAACTTATTTTTTTAATAAAACTTTGTTAAAACGATTAATATTGTTTAGGCCTATACGCGTCATTTATAAAGGGTCAAAAAGACATTTTTACCCCTAGTTTGGGTTGCGTATAGCACCCAATCCAGGGTAAAATGGTTTTTTTACCAAACTTGCCCCATATATACGTCACATACAGGACTATACGCGGCGTATAGTTCCATATATACGCCACATCTAGGGATAAGCATAATTTCCCACACTGTAGGTCCCTGTTTCGCGGAGGATTACGAACCTAAACCTTGTTATACAAACCTACTAGCGAGTGCGGAATCCAAGCTAGCAAGCAAACCGAGTTAGTAGCAAGTAGAGAAACAAACACACAAAGATTCACCGATTAACACTAGTCGTATTAATGCAAATGAAGGTTCGGTTACAAGCTCAATGTTTACAGAAGTGTTCTATAAACTCTCTAAGTGTGTGTGTGAGTTCTGGGCAGAATGCTCTCTAAGCTTCTATCTCTCGGGTGTGTGAAAATGGCAGAACTCACTAACACTCAACACATGCATGGGTATATATACCCAGCTCAGCAGGTCTGCTCGAAGGATTCGACAGATGGTCCGAAGGATCATCTGTCGACCACATGTTACACGAAAGATCAGCATGGACCTCGAAGGATCATCCTTCGAGGTCTAATGGTCGAACCATGGTCGAACCATATCTTTCGATCACCTCGAAGGATCAGGTGTATCCTTCGAGGCTATCCTTCGATCAGAACATCTTTTAACTGTTGTCCAAGTCAAACCGGAGGATGGTTGACTTGGTCAACTTACAATACAAATCAGGACATCGTTTATATCAGACCGAATACAGACAAAGTACAGACACAAGTGCACCAACAAACTCCCCCTTGGCTGTAGCTTTGTCTTTGATCTCTAATCTTTGTCTTGTTCTTCTAAAAGTGTAGACTCGTCTTGAACTTCGACGGTCTTTGGTCTTCAAGTCTTCAAGACTCTGATGTCCTATCATGTCTTCAATGTCGGAGGGTCTTCAAAGTCTTCACGTCTTGAAAGTAGAAAGTGTATCAACAAACTACCCGTATCATGTAGGAAGTGTGTTGACAAACTCCCCTTAACATAAGCTCCCCTTGAGTTATGCTCGTGAAATACTTTAACTTTATGAAGTAAGATCCTTGTGGTGTTGATGATGGCCAGCGGCAACTCGATCATCTTCATCTTTGAGCGCCTTCTCGTCGTGTCTTCATTCCAAGGCTTGTCATTGACCATGTTCTCCTAGCCTTTAGAATCTGCACATGCAAGAAATCTAAACGCGTAATGAGAACAACTGCTTGGAATAGTATAAACAAATGACACACGAGTGACCATGTCAAAATCAAACACCGTCCGACAGTTTGAAAGTTTAATAAATTTATCAATTTTAAATTCTAACTTTCAAAATCTGCAAATTTTGACCGTTTATGAAGATTTAGTCAGTTCGGTTTTCAGTCAGGTTTCAGGTAACGAAGACTTGAGCTCCAACATCGTACGATCGAAAATAAAGCAGAAATAAAATCTTTTTGGCTTTTATAAAGTTTATATTAAAACAAGCCTAAAATCTTTTTGGTATTTTTGAAATTAAAAGATACAATTTAAAATCCTTTGAGTGTTATCAAACGACATCACCGCTAATGTCGTGCTGATATGCACCAAACGACGAAACTGTTTAAAAGAAATAATAAAAGTTAAACAGTAAATAAATAAATATATACAAACATTCTTTTTGCGAGTTTCGAGGGTAAGAGAATCATATCAGTGTACGGTCATGCCAAAACACTCTTGTTGTTCAGTTAGTTAACATTAAGATAAGCATCCTATAACAATTATCGGTATTGTTGTCCACTTAAGCTCAACTTATCAGATGTAATCATGTTTAGAGGATACGTTAATGTATGATTTATACTTACCGACCGGTGTTCATCCACATCACGACACATTCCCGTATCAAGGTATGCACGAGAGTTCATCTTACCGGTGAGTATACCGATTATCATCTGTTTGACCGTATAAATTGTGAGATACTCACTTATTTTGATTTGAAAACAAGTCCTATGTGATATAATCACTTATTGATGAGGAACTTGATTTTCGTATGCATGAGGGCACAGGTGCAAGTCGTGAACAGGTCAGTACTTCCGTACAGCAGAGAGACGAACTTGACACCCGGATAAATGTGATATTTTATCACTTATTTGAAATGGACATGTGATTGTTTATCACTTATTGAGGTCGAATGCAGTATGCAATATGTACACGTATGTATAGTATCATGGAAGATCTAGACTTGCGTCCCCGTTATTTTTCGGTAAAAGATACAACCATGATACCCAGATGATAAGCAGCATAAAGACCGAATATCTCAGAACCTCGGCAATCTATCAAACGAAATTTCGGTACTAAGACCATATGCCAATGAATGGTTCCCACCTGGTCTTCAGTCGATTAAGATTTATATCACCCTGCACACTTTAAAATGATTGTGAGCCTACCGATACATCTTATATAGAGCTGCTTATCGTTTTGCATTTAAGGTTTAAAGAGGTTTGGATAGACCACTGATGTACTATCATTTTCTCTTTTGCTCGCCAGGAAACTCATTTTTGTTTTCTATTGTTTTTGTGTTTTTGAATTTTTCGATGTTTTGGATTTTCCGATTTTTGGATTTACTCCCCCTAAAATCAACAAACTAAGATAAATTTAAAAACACAAAGGTATTTACAAAAATGATTTTCCGATGTTGGTTTTACTCTTGCTTGACCTTAATGCCGTTTACCAATAATAAAAAGTCAAATCTTGATTTGTCAAAAGCTTTGGTAAATAAGTCGGCACGTTGGTCATCGGTGTGGACCTTAACAACATCGATTAGCCTTTTCTCAAAGCAATCACGTATGAAGTGATATTTGATTTCGATGTGTTTGGTCTTTGAATGCTGCACAGGATTTCTAGTGATATCTAAAGCAGCAGAATTATCAACGTAAATAGGAGTAGTTAGGAATTCAAAACCGTAGTCCCGCATTTGTTGTTGATCCAAAGTACTGGGAGCAACAACTTGAGGCAGCAATGTATTCAGCTTCGCATGTTGATGTAGCTACACACGTCTGCTTCTTGCACTGCCATGTGACTAGGCGATTTCCTAAGAACTGACATCCAGCCGTTGTGGATTTGCCGTCGATTTTGCATCCGCCAAAATCAGAATCACTGAAAGCTACCAATTCAAAGTTATTATCCCTAGGGTACCACAGACCAGTGTCAGGGTACGCCTTCAAATAACGAAAAATCCTTTTAACAGCAGCAAGATGTGAGGCCTTCGGGTTAACTTGATATCTAGCAAGCAGGCACGTTGGTACATTATGTCTGGCCTTGATGCTGTGAGATACATGAGAGATCCGATCATGGCGCGATAGATAGAAGGGCTAACAGCTTCTCCCTTCAAGTCTGGAGTAATTCCGTGATTAGTTGGCAATGGGGTACCAATGGGCGTTGCATCAGACATCTGGAACCGGCTCAAGATGTCACCAACATATTTAGTCTGATGGATGAATATCCCAGACTCCGTTTGTTGTACTTGTAGGCCCAAGAAGAAGGTCATTTCCCCCATAGCACTCATCTCGAATTTATCCTGCATAATGCGCTCGAATTCCCTACACAAGACATCATTAGTAGAACCAAAAATAATGTCATCAACGTATACCTGTACTAGAAGAAGATCTCCATCTTGTTCCTTGATGAAAGAGTACAGTCGATAAGACCTCTACGAAAACCGTTCTCCAGCAGATAGTGAGATAAGGTTGCATACCAAGCTCGTGGTGCTTGATGAAGACCATAAAGAGCTTTGTTGAGCAACCAAACCGATCGGGATGGATAGGATCTTCAAAACCTGGAGGCTGTTCGACGTACACCTCTTCTTCAACCACACCATGTAAAAATGCACTTTTCACGTCCATCTGATAAACCTTGAATCCTTTGAAGGACGCATAGGCTAGAAAGATTCGAATGGCTTCGAGACGTGCACAGGTGCATAGACTTCGTTGTAGTCGATCCCTTCAATCTGACGAAAACCCTGAACGACTAAACGAGCTTTGTTTCGGATAACAACTCCGCGGTCATCCTTTTTGCATTTGAAAACCCAACGGGTACCAATCTTCTTGTATCCAGCAGGTTTTTCTACTATTTCCAGACACCCAGCTTCTGGAATTGTTGAAGTTCTTCCTGCATTGCTTCAACCCAAGCATTATCTTTCAAGGCTTCTTTCCACGTTCTTGGTTCTTCTTGTGAGACATAACACGCGAAGGACCAGTCGTTTTGTTGCCCGGATTCTCGAATAGCTGCATACAAGCCTGCATTGTTGTTGTTTCGCAACATGTTTCTTGTTTGTACGCCACTTTGCACATTTCCAATGATGTTTTGTTGAGGATGGGTATTATGAATCCTTGTTTCTGGATTATCTGGAACTGGAACATTTATACCCAGGTTGTTAAGATTAAGATCAACAACCAATTCAAGACCAGGAATTGACGAAGAGGATGATGCAGTAGCCTCAGCTGTTCTATGGCATCTACTGGAGGAGTACCCTCTGAAGTACCATGAACTGCTGTTGTAGGAGCTTCCTGATCTGCATCTAGAAATTCATCATCCTCTGAAGATTCGTTCAATTCGTTTGCATCATGAAAATCCTCATTGTTGAGAGTATTATTGTTCACCGAAGAAGATGGTTCTTGATTAACAAGAATTGGACGAACCACCGGTGAAACTGTTGCATTGTCACTCTCAAAACATCCTAGCCGCAGCATTTTCTTCAGCGGCTTCAACATTGATCGAATTGAAGAAGTCATCGTACTCAAACATCAAGGTTGACCCGGATTTTTGACTGGCAAGGTGTGCCTTTGTACTCTGACCTCAGACCATTCTTCAACCCTTTTAGTCTCTAGATTCCAGACTCGTAAGTTAGGGGTGGCATACCCAAGAAAGTATCCATCAATTGCTCTTGCCCCAAACTTTCCATTAGGATCGATGATTGTGCATGGAGCTCCAAACGGTTCGAGATAAGACAAATCTGGTTTCCGTTTTTGAAGAAGCTCAAAGCAGGTCTTGTTGTGTCTTTTGACTGTAAGGACTCTGTTCAATGTGTAACATGCAGAGGCCACAGCTTCAGTCCAGAATGGAATGGGTAACTGTGACTCTACCAACATTGTCCTAGCAGTCTCGATCAATGTGCGGTTCTTACGTTCAGCGACACCATTCTGTTGAGGAGTATAAGCTGCACTAAACTCATGAAGAATACCTTTTGAAGTGCAGAACTCCATCATGGAATGATTCTAAATTCAGTCCATTGTCGCTACGTATCCGCCTAACCTTCAACTTATACAAATTCTCAATCTGAATGATCAAGTTTTTGATAATGCCAAAGGTTTCACTCTTGTGTGCCATGAACGCAACCCAAGAAATCTTGAATAATCATCAGTAACCACGAGCAGTATTGATCACCCCGAATACTCTTGTGCTTGACAGGACCGAACAAATCCATGTGCAAACGTTCAAGAGGAACTGCCACTGTGTTGATCTTCTTTGTAGGGTGCTTCTTCTTTGTTGCTTTCCTTTCTGGCACGAAACACAGATGTCTTGAAGATGGAAATTTTTGAGGGGAACACCATTCACCATTCATTTGAAACCAAATGATTCATTTTGCGTAAGTGAATGTGACCCATTCGTCTGTGCCAAGAGATAGTGTCTTTTTCTGTGGCTTTGGAAACGAAAAGTTGCTTGTGCAGACGTAGTAATAGCCTGGCTCATGTTCAAGGACGTACAAATCATTTATCCTTGGAGCCGACAAGAGAATCCATTCTTTTGGAATTTTGAAGCCGGGTTTCAGCACATAACATCCATTAGCATCAAAGTGGATCAAAAACTCTTGTCACAAATTTGAGAAACACTAAGAAGATTGTGATCAAGTTGTTGCACAAAAATTGATCTTGTCAAAGCTGACAATCCCGTTAGATATCATTCTTCACCGTTATGTATCCACCTTTATCTCCAGCAAAAGCAACATAACCTCCTCTAATAGATTTAACGTCGTAGAGAGCTTCATGTCGCCTGTCATGTGCCTGGATGCCCCACTATCACAATCCAATGACTACTGATAGTTCCTCCTGAAGCACCCTGCACATGAACTCAAATGAATTAGTTGGAGATGGACCCAAGCCATTGTGGTCTTGGGTTCTTCCATTTTCATCAATGACAATAACTTCTTGTCTTTGATGGTTGGTGAATTGTGATGGTCCCCCTGATTCAACAACCGTTTTTGGTTTCCAAGTCTGTTTGGTTTTCACCAGTGTTTTTTTTAAAATTTTAACTTCTTGATGATTTGAAGTTTTTAGAATTTCTGGTTTTACAACAACAGATTGTTTATGAACCACATCGGTTTTAATCGCTTTTTCAATTTTCTTGACCTGTTGCCGTTTCTGTTTCTTTTCCCCTTTCTTTACAAGTCGGGGATCTTGTTTTGTGGAAACAGATGGCTTACGGTCAGTCTTACCACGGGGATCATCAACCTTTCCTTTCTGCTTATGAAGATATGGGCAGTTTCTAATAATGTTGCCAATGGTTCCACACTCAAAACATGATCTTCGTTCTACAAACCCGAAGAATCATGTGATCGTCTAGCCGATGATGTTGAACTTTGTGAACCCGAGTACTAGGTTTTGAACTACTTGGTTCATTTCTTTTCTCGACAATAGCTTTCTTGACAAAATCTAAGTTAGATTTGATTTTCAAACTTTTCAATTTGTCTGTTCCCGTCGATTTCACAAAGTTAACATTCTTCTTCTTCTTTTGATTCGGCTTCTTTTGCACTGGAGCCGGTACTTTACCTTTGGGTTTGGTGTGATTTTGCTAGTTGGCACTGTTGGCAATTTCTTGTTGCCAAATTGCTTTTCGAACTTCAGCCTTTGGGATTGGAGGACACTGTGTGCTGTAACTTTAGGTCCTGCCTTTCCCAAGAACTTACTTGTCGAATTCTCAAAGACTTTGCAGATTAAGGATTGATTAACATTCTTAATGGGAAAATCTTTGTCTGAGTAAATTTTATCATCACCAACTAGAGTGTACAGCAAATTCACACTCTCCGGCTCTCTGCAGATGAGGACTCAGTTGCAACAGTCTTAGCGGGTTTGACAGGGGGATCACATAGAATGTGATTCTCAAGAGGTATGTCCTCATTTTTGACTACCGCATCAGACTTTGCTGGGACAGTATCATCAGATTCATCATCAGACGAATCAGCATCCTCAATCACAACTGGAGGATCTTGATTCTGTTCAGCACTCACAAATGTATCTGCTGACACATCTGAATCTGAGGATACTTCCTTTTGGTATCCGAGTCCTGCAGCAAACTCCTTAACATCTAGAGGCACAGTAGGTTCAAAGAAAACCCTGTCCTCTTCATCAGGCATGGCATCATAATTATGTCTCACTGGTGGTGGACACTTCTTGTAGCCAATGCATGTGACATCTCTTTTTCCTTCTGAACGTCAATGATGTGATCTAACACATAGCTAGAACTCAAATAACTGTCTAGCTTGAGTTGGATCGCATCACTTTCGGTTTTCACACAAGCCATCTCTTTTTGCATACTCTCAAGGCGAGATATATACAAATTAATATCAGTTTGTTTTCTTGAAACCATTTTAGTCAGTTCAGTTTTATCCTTCTTTAATGTTTCAATTACTGACTTAAATTCTTTTTCATGGTTTTCATAAAACATGTTGGCTTCTGTGCATTTAGAGAGATCCACAGTCAACTTCTGATTGTGGAGAAAGGTCACATCATATTTTTCTTGCAAAGCGTCATGCTTACTTTGCAAGTCACTCAAATTCTCATTCACAGTAGTATGTTTGTCTTGCAAGTCAAACAAACTAGCTTGTAAAGCATCATGTTTGCCTTGCAACTCAGACATACTTTTCTCAAGATCAGCACATCTAGCATGCAACCTAGCACATTCATCACAATTAACAGCAGTGGGTTCATCGACACATACCTGACTTGATGAACCGTCGACATTAGCCATAAAGGCTGAATGGAGAGAAGACGAAGAGTAAGCAGCTTGATCCACCAGAATAGATCTTCTTTGAGTTTCTGCTACAGCTTCCCCAAGAGTTCATCAATGTCAATATCATCCGAAACATTAGATGTCTCACCCACATGATCATCACCAGAGTTGGATGATTCTTCATCAACACTCCTGCTGTATCCAGAGGAGTCTTCATCTTCAGACGATTCATCACCACTGGCAGAAGATTCTCCACCATTGGTGTGAACCAGCTCCTTCACAATCTGAGCAAACATGCTGTTCCATCAGGAGCATCACCACCCAACTGGATTGACCAGTCACAACCTTCATCCACCTGAACTGCAAGTGCTCGGTTGGTTTGGTTGTTGACAGGCACCAATGTACGATCATTGTTTCTGTTCTGCTGGTTGCCTTGGTTCCTGAAGGGGTTTTGATTCCCGTGCTGGGCTGGCTTTGTACATTCCCGTTTAAAGTGGCCCCGTTCACCACAGTTGAAGCACTTAACAGCTTGCTTATCGAACCCATACTTGGTGTCTCGCTTACTTTCCAAGCTGGTTCTTCCAGTACTTTCCATCCAATCCTTTGCTCTTCTCACAGCACTCGCAAAGGCCACTTGATGTCCATCAAGTCCATCTCCTCCTTATCAATCTGCCTGTAATCTTCTTGTGTCAGATTAATGTTTCCAATCTGACCTTCTATCAACCCACAGTACGCGCTCACTACAGTGTTAAGCAGCTCCATGTGTTCCTTAGCTACTTCTACACTGATTTTAGAGAAGCTTGACGTGTCGAGCTGTACTGTACTTGACTTTGATTGTTGACCTGCAGCAGATGATGTTCCTCCATAACATGCATATTGAGGTTGTTGAGCAGGAGGAGGATGAGGTGGTTGTATTGGATTTCCATACAGATCTGTGGTTGGAGGCGGCTTTACAGGAACTTGCACTGGATTGCCATACATATCCGTGCTTGTGACAAACGCCGTTTGAAGTGGAGCATGTGATCCAGCTTTTGCAGATGAAGTAGTGGAGGTGCCATAATACATCTCTGGATTCTGTGGCACTGCAACTCTCTTTGCCTTCAACGTTTCTTCCTGATCCTTGTTCTCCAGAAGCTGCACGAAATCGTTGATATTGGTAGTTCTCAACGTTCCGTTGTACTTCAAGATTTCCAGGAAGTTGTTCCATTGAGGAGGCAATGCATCGGCAAACTTCTTTACCACCTCTGTTGGAGTCGTTGTGACTTCAAAGTTGGTCAGCTCAGTAAGTAGGTGATAGAAACGGCTTGTCATATCTCCTAAGGACTCCTTATCCATACATGTGAAGCCATCAAATTCTTTCTTCAGTAGATCTCGTCGTAGTTGACGTGTGGCTTCATTACCTACTCCTTTGTCTTCAAGGCATCCCACACTTCTTCGTAGTCTTGAAACTGACGAACTGATGATAAATATCCTTGCTCAGTGCTTGAGTAAGAATAGCGTATGCTTTCTTTTCTAAGTCATACGTCTTCTTTTGATCATCAGGAAGATCGGCAAATGTAGCTGTCGAAGAAGCAGCAACCTCGATAGTTTGATCGAATTCCGTAATGAACCGTAACCACAACTCTGTATTTTGACCAAGAATGTATGTATGGAAACGATCAACCCATCCTGGATATTCATGAAGATGCATCAACTTTGGAGGCCTGTTCAAACTTCCGGTTTCACTTTCGCTTAGAAGAAGACTTTGAATACTCGGAGTTTGATTTGAAACAAACGCCCATTGACCAGCTGGAGTGGCATTTGTTTGTGAGGATGTAGATACCGGAGATTCGGCCCATGATGGAGATTGACTAGTATTCATGTATTTTCCACTGTCTGGAGCCGGACTTCCCCACCAACTCGGATTCATGATAGATAAGCAAAATAAATGCTAAGTAAGAATGATCCGAAAGATACACAGCCGAAGGATCCTGGTCGAAGGATCTGAAATCACAGAAACTTGTTAGCAATAAACTGACCACAGTCGAAAGATCGATTTATTGTTCGAAGGATCAACAGTATTCGAAAGATTACTGTTGACTCTCGAACAATGACTTCGAAGATTCAAGAGCTCGAAGGATTCCTTTTTGAAAGATCCTTATCTTTCGAGTTAACTCTTTATCTTTCGAATAACAATCTCGAAAGATTCACCAATACGAAGGATCCTAATCTTTCGGACACTAATCTTTCGAAAAGATTCCTCTGTCGAAGGATATGTTTCAGACTTCGAAGGATGGGTCGAAGGATATAAATCTTTCGAGCCCTCCTTGATCGAAAGATATCGAAGGATGATCTTTCGATGTCGAAAGATATCTTTCGAGAGCTCTGACACAATCTGATCTGATGTGAAAGGTTGGTGAAAAGGTGACAGGGGTTGGTGAAGTTGCTTTCGGCAGAAAGGATGTTTCTGCACAACTTTCCACCAAACTTTTTGACTTTCAAAAATTATACCCAAAAAGGCAAAACCTTATCCTCAAGTTCAGTCACCGGAAACACACCGGAATACCACCGGAAAACACAAGGTTTTCTAAAAACCAATTTTTTATGTTACCCAACCCAACCTGACCACTCCCGGTTAGTTTAGACACGTTTTTACTCAAAGAAAATGCAAGAAACTTAGTAAAAACAGGTGCAAAACCAAGTGTTTCAACACACCAAAACTTGTAAAAACCCGGTTTTAAACAAGGTTAAGAGCCTTAGCTCTGATACCACTTGTAGGTCCCTGTTTCGCGGAGGATTACGAACCTAAACCTTGTTATACAAACCTACTAGCGAGTGCGGAATCCAAGCTAGCAAGCAAACCGAGTTAGTAGCAAGTAGAGAAACAAACACACAAAGATTCACCGATTAACACTAGTCGTATTAATGCAAATGAAGGTTCGGTTACAAGCTCAATGTTTACAGAAGTGTTCTATAAACTCTCTAAGTGTGTGTGTGAGTTCTGGGCAGAATGCTCTCTAAGCTTCTATCTCTCGGGTGTGTGAAAATGGCAGAACTCACTAACACTCAACACATGCATGGGTATATATACCCAGCTCAGCAGGTCTGCTCGAAGGATTCGACAGATGGTCCGAAGGATCATCTGTCGACCACATGTTACACGAAAGATCAGCATGGACCTCGAAGGATCATCCTTCGAGGTCTAATGGTCGAACCATGGTCGAACCATATCTTTCGATCACCTCGAAGGATCAGGTGTATCCTTCGAGGCTATCCTTCGATCAGAACATCTTTCAACTGTTGTCCAAGTCAAACCGGAGGATGGTTGACTTGGTCAACTTACAATACAAATCAGGACATCGTTTATATCAGACCGAATACAGACAAAGTACAGACACAAGTGCACCAACACACACCTTAAAGTTTCAACATACAAACTTGATGCTTAAGATGTCTCATTCATCTTGACTTTAAATATTAAATAATTATTATATTAGTCAACAATTATTTAAAAGATTTCCAACATGATGATCAAACCGGGTCAAGTAATAATCAACGAGAAGAAGGTTGAAGGTCCAGGGCCAGAGAGAGGACATAACAAGTCGCGAGTAAAGTGCTTTCGGTGTGAAGAGTTTGGTTACTTTGTCTGGGAATGTCCAAAGTCAATACCATAGAATGAGGAAGCTGACTCTAGAAGATTATATGATGGTAGACGAGGACTCTATTAAGATTAAGGGGGAGATTAAAAAAATTCAAATTGGTAGGATGTTTATTAGTTATGTCTGGATAAGTGCATGTGGTATGTTTATCCAGCGCAGTCATTATTCCTGCTTAAATCGGCCAGGATAGTGGCTTGGTGATGAAGTAATATTTAGTATAAAATAGAGGATTAGAAATCTTGTATTTGTGTGCTTTTGGTTTTAATAAAAAGAAAAGAGTCTTGGTGTGTTCTAAACATGTACTTTTCATTGTGATCCTCATGTTTAGTTTTTTTCTCTCTTTTTTTGTACTTCACCAATTCAAAGTTGAAGTTTATATTAAATTAGACAGCCATTACCTATTCTTTTTATCTGTTTCCTCCTCCTAATTTAAGTTATTCCGTGGTAACAATATGTATAATGGAGAGGGATAGGTTTAACGGATCAGGTTAGGGGACATAATGTTACTATTACTATCATCTATCGACATAGATATATCCAGCATTGTCCAACACAAAAAGTTGGATATGTTACCTTTCCTACATAAGTCAATTATAAACATATATTCAACTGTCTAAATTGCATAATTACAATAATTGCGAACTGATGGACGAAAAAAAAGAAAGAAACTCTAAATTTTGAAGGAAATTAAGTTGGGGATTCAGTTTTATTTCAACAAACAAATTTAACACCCGAAATTAATTGACAATGAATGATACAAAAGCAGTCTTTGAAGTTACACCAAAGCCTTGGATGGAATCACTGGTTACAATGCTTAGTAAAGGATATGTTTATCTGGCTTAAAGAGAACTCTAGAATCGATATGCCGAGTAAAAAACATTCTTGAAGAGACTAAATTGCACTGCGACGAATATAATGACTGGAAATGCCAGCCAAACAAGTGATAGTGATTGGAACCCATTCCAACTTTTTGTTGTAAAGTAATAAAAAAAACTCGCACTAAATGCAACCATCATGGTTACAATAGAGAGAAGAGTGTTGCAAGACCACACACTAGTTTGGTAAGGTAACCACACCATGAAATCTTGTTCGGCATAATTGGAAGTCAGGATAGATAAGAAAATAAGAACGGATGTTGATGAAGCTATTAAAGATACAGCATCTGAGGATAGCATAAATAATGAAGGATGGTTCTTTGCGGAAAAAAGGTATACCTTTGTTCTGGTTGATCCACCAGGGATTGTAAAAGCCCCTGTAAATACAATGGTGGCTATGAGGGTTGTAACAAGCATACATTGAGTTGCTGTTGTGTCATCCACTTCTTGCATCTTTTAATAGGACTTCATGTTTTTTGGTGAACAAGTCTGTGTGGTGGTCATACCATCTCTATTCTTCTTTTTTCTATAATCAGGTGGGATCGATCATTTGCCTCTATCTCCTGCAATATATACCAAGTCATTATAAGGTGTCAAAAATGATTTTCTTCACCCTGTCAAAATGGTTTGAGTCCAAACATGTTACTTTATTATAGTGGTCAGACTTTGGTTGATCTATAATTTATTACGATTACATCTTTTGTATCTTTAAAAAAGGCGTAAATCAGTTCTAAGAATCATTACAGAAAGTTTTATTATTACGATTATAACCTAACTACATTTATAAGATAAAATGATCTAGAATTTGTATATATTGTACATGCATGGGCTGACTTTAGATGTGCCCGTATCCTTCTATATGTTACAATTCCTTTTTAGAATAAAATTGGTTGGTTTCATCAAGTTGAACTTATGGATGAACATATAAAGAAAGAAAGATGATACATAAGCGTGACAGGAAGAAATACCTTGAACCATAATAACTCCCGTTGCATTTTGTAAAGGCAGGTCCAGGCACATCTTGAAGTCGGTTTGGCTTACAACTCTTTGCGACCATATGCAACATGTTATTATCCTTTATGTTTTTATAGGTGTTAATTAAATCTTTCATAGCCGCCAATTTCATATAGCAACTTATAGATTTCAATATGACGACGCTTGACCGCCAAGTGAAATATTGTTTTCCTTTTGTCATCTGTTTTCCATATTAGATCAGGATATAGTCGAATTGAGCTCAACTATAAACTTTGTTTGCCCACTTTAGCAGCATGAAAAAGGTACTCGGTAGGGTAGACTTTTTATTAATGTATCTTCCTTCAAAATATGTGGCCCTTTGAGTATTTCATCAATTACACTCCTAGGCATTCTGGCAATTCTTCCCCATATTACTCTTAAAAATTCCAGTGCCGTAGTGTTTGTCTTCAACGCGCCACACCTTCTTATGAAGCACTTCAAAAACTGAGAAACCAAACCAAGAAGGACCATCATATCACATTTAACATATGATAGTACTGGTTAAAGCTCCTATCACTTATACGTGAAGCTAACCACTATTGGCTTTTTATACTACATTATCATGGACATAAGATATTGTCTTAGAATTTCTAAACCATACCTAACATGGCCATATGGACAGCTCTATGAACTACATTATCACGAACAATCATTATGTTCTTCATAGTTTTGAAGTGGACTGCTGAGCTCTAGGAGTTAGGAAAATTAAAACACAGAGATATTCCTTGAAGTTAGATTTAATATATTAGGTTTGAATGAGATTAAGTTTAAGTTTAATATACCTATGTCAAGGGATCTTAAATCATTTTTACATATAGAGTATAGACAATAACAAACATAAATATACCAATGTGATGTCGAAGAATACTCAAAGCTACTAATTTATATTCGTTGGAAAGGTTTGAATTGTCATGCTCTGGCCTTACTGGATATGAACAACAAATGTACGTGAAATATCAGAAATCACAAGTACAATGCCGTCAATGATGTAGCACGATCAATCCTCAACCAACTGATTGATCATTATTTGAATAACCCAAAAATCAACTTGCTTAATATGTGTTGTGTAGAGTTGAAGAGCATATACTTACTTGAGTTGATTTGGATACAATACTTCCATCCATCAAATCAAATGCCTCTCTCGTCTCAGCCAAAGCTAATAAAACTTATTAAGCAATACCCTTTGAGAATGAGTTCTGGGCGATCATTCACTATCTTCAGAGCAACATCTACAAAAAGAAATTGGAGGTCACTTTATGAGAGGAATTGCAATGAGTAACAACCAACCAAAAAACTTGTAAACAGAGAACATGAACTTTTTTGGAAGAAATCCCAAACCATGCAAGAAGTCAGAAGTTTTCGATTTAACCACTGACACATAAATAGTTTATGGATGAAAATTTCGTTTTGTATCCAGACTCATTAGGAACTAGAAACACAAACTCGTGGCTACAGCTATAGGTATGTTTAAAACTATAAAAATAACTTAAATTGTTAAGAACTTAGTACTTACCGAAGATTCCAGTCTTCAACACATCTTTGTAGGACCCATCCCCGACTCTCATGTGACCAAAAATCGCCGACATTTTGTTAGAGATACCATAAAGATACCTCACCATGCAGGCTTTCCATATAAAGCAGCCATGTAGAGTGGCATCTCCTCCCCTCTTACCAGGATATCCATCAATGTAGGATGCTTTTCCACCATTATCCTCGCGGCTTTTCATTACCCGCCATTGCTGCTAAATTCAGGGCAGTATTGTAGCTTCTATTCTGTAACTCCAATCCTTTTCTCCATTCAAATTTACGAGATTTATCACAAAATCTTCCACACCCTTGGTGCTTTCTGCTGATGCTTCAACATGAAGCAGCGTTTCCTCGTTTTCAGTTGATTGCAAAACGTATCAGATCTCCGTTTCTTTTAAGGATGGATTCAGCAGCCTTCCAATCTCCTCTGATTTGCCGCTTGGTAAAGTGGAACACCAATACTATGTACTTTTTCTCTAGTACCTTCAATTTAAACAATTTGTCAAACTCAGTTTCCTCTCAACTTGAGGTTTTACCGGTTGCTTGATGTTACCTCACATATCAACTTCAATAAAAAGATGTGCATGTAACGGAAGTTAATGGGTCTATTATGTAAATAGTTAGAATTGTAGTTTATGTATTATATGTAATTAATTAATATGTAGTAGAAGGGGTCGAATATGTAAACCTTGTATTTATCTTAGGGTTGCGGTGGTAGGATAAAAGTCACGTCGCCTTCATATGTATGAAAGTTATAATCCCTACACATCCTAAACTACAAGGGTTATATGGTAATTAAAGAAAAGAAGTGGCGGTTTACAAAGTTGAGGGACTATTTGTGACTAATCAGAACTTGGTAACTACCACCCCAAGGGTGGCGAAATTCCCTTTGGGAGGCACCCTTAGAATCGATGCAACCACAAGGATTCAAGGGACATGTCTTTTCAATCAAAGGACACACCTCTTCATGTTTAATTACATCCACAAGATCAAGAGACGCACCCATTCGTGAAGAGACACATCTCTACATCGCACCTTTTAGTTACTTATAAATAGGGCTTTAGATTTCAATTGTAATTCAATTCATTGTACTCAGATATTTCAGTTTATATTCAAGTTATTCGTATTGTCTAGAGATCAAAGATCCATTGGGGCCAACAATTGGTATCAGAGCATCAGACTCTAGGCATCGCAGGGAATCCGCGATCAGGGTTTTATTGTTCTTTCTCAATTCGCAAGTTAGTTTTATTTTTCGGTTCAAGGTCGAACCAGGGGTTAGGAATCTAGGTTTTTTTTTTTTTTTGCAGGGTTTAGTGCGAATTAGATTGTTTGATTATTACGCGTTTCGGTTATACGCGGATTAAAGATTTGAGAGTTGTTGAATTCAAGGGAATTGAATTTAACCGGTAACAGTGGTTTCGTATGGTGGCCAAGAAACTTTAGAAACTAGAAAGTAAGGGTTGTGAGAATTCTAAGTTAGCAATCAGACTAAGGTTTCGCGAGTGTATCGAACCAAGTATCAAAAGCGCAAGACATGGTTCTTTTGTTTCATTTGGAGGGCCAGGAAGAATCAAAAATTTAATCCGATGGTTATACGCGATTAGTTTTATTCGCGGGTGAAGGTTTGAAGGCCAAATTCATAGTATAGAAAAGAAAATTGAGCGATATCAATTGGGAAAAAGAAAATCGAGGGAGTCGATCGTGAAGAAGAAGCGAGTAAAGACGGAATCATTCGAGTGATTCGAAGTGTGTTCGAAGAATCTAGAATTACCAAGTGAAGGCTCGAAGGTTTTTTTCAATTAGAAACAAAGTGCAATGCGGAATAAACAATTGTAGATGCAGTGAATGCAAAGAAACACAATGATGCACAAATGCAGAAAAGGGAAAATGATGTAGTGAATACAGGAAACAAGAAGATAATTTGAAGTGAGTGCAGAAAAAAGTGCAGTGATTGTAGAAAAAAATGAAGCAGTGAATGCTGGGAAATACATGCAGTGAACGCAGAATTTGATATAGTAATATGGAATAAAACAATTCAGTGAGTGGATCTGGAAAAAGTGAAGAATCCGTGAGGGAAAGCAATCAATGATGAAGAACCCGTTGTGAGAGACAACCGTGATGACGAGATTAAAATCTGTGATAGATCAAGAAGAAGACACGCATATCCTATGACTGGGTCAGAAAAAATGTTGTGTGATACAACCGCAAGAGAGATCTGAGTGAGTCAGTTTATCAAAATCTATGCGAGATGGATTCCGATCATGTGATATGATGGTGGGGAAAGTTAATCAAGACGGGTTGAGTTCGTGTTGAGACAACTACACAAGAAAAGGTTCGTGTGATACAAATCAAGTGCGGTCAAGACAAGTGTGAAGCAAAATGTTCGTGTGAACGAGTTCAAGTGAAACAAGGTTCGTGAGAGAGCAAGGTTGGTGAATAAGAAGATCCGTGTGAAACATTGGATACCGAGGAGTTTCAAGAAAATGGAATCGATCAAAGTTCAAGATCTACAACTCAAGGGATGTTCGTGATTAGGGGGTGAATGAAAGTTATAATCCCTACACATCCTAAACTACAAGGGTTATATGGTAATTAAAGAAAAGAGTGGCGGTTACAAAGTTGAGGGACTATTTATGACTAATCAGAACTTGGTAACTACCACCCCAAGGGTGGCGAAATCCCTTTGGGAGGCACCCTTGGAATCGATGGCAACCACAAGGATTCAAGGGACATGTCTTTTCAATCAAAGGACACACCTCTTCATGTTTAATTACATCCACAAGATCAAGAGACGCACCCATTCGTGAAGAGACACGTCTCTACAATCGCACCTTTTAGTTACTTATAAATAGGGCTTTAGATTTCAATTGTAATTCAATTTCATGTACTCAGATATTCAGTTTATATTCAAGTTATTCGATTGTCTAGAGATCAAAGATCCATTTTGGGGCCAACAATGTAGGCATGTCAATGGATTGGATATTGATTAATTAATCCAATGGATCGATCCACTTATTCAATTAATTATATGGATCGATCCATGATCCATCCGGATCGATCCATTACTAATTAAATAAAGTAGAAAAAAGAAAATGTCTTGATGATCCCTACAACCAATCCTGTACGCTCACAACTCTTAACACATATAACCCAAACCAACACCATATACTTACCTGTATCTATAATTAATATAGTCTCTATGTATATAGGTGGAGCCGGTGGGGAGATATGAAACAAGAGATTAGTTGCCAATCGTTGGCGACATGGAGCGAGTAGGCAGTGGCGGAGGCGGTGCAGCAGCCTCATGCTCCGGCCATGGTAGAGCTTTTGTTGGTCGTTTGACTTCTGACGGTCAACCAGTTTGTGAGTGCTTTAATTGCTATAATGGACCTGATTACTCTCTATATTCTCGTGAATGTGATGCGTAGCCGGGATGCAGTCACTTTAGGAGGATACATAATCTTCGGTGTCGGGTCAGCCCAACATCTAAGTGCAGCGGTTTACGCTCTTTCTTTTGGAAAATCTTCTTCGATCACCGTCGAACGCCCTCGCTTCCATACCATTCTAGAATTTTTAAGAATTTTATTTTTATTTTTTTAGAATGTTTTTGATTTTTTGGTTTTTTTATTTCTTTTATTGTTTTTTATCTTTTTTTGAATTTTTTGTGTTTTTTAGAGTTTTTGTTATATTTTTTTTAATATGGATCGATCCGGATAGTCATCCATCCATTTAAAATTATTTGGACATGGATCGGATCACGATCCATTATGTTGGATCATGGATCGGATCATGATCCATTTAAGTTGGATCATTAATTGATCGGATCATGATCCAATCCATATCCATCCATTGATAGGCAATCATCTGTATATATATGTATTGAACAAGCAAGGTTTCAATTCAGATTGATTCCTTTCAATATTACTCAATAAAATTTATTGTTTAATTCTCAATTCTTATTCTTGTTCATAAACCTGTGATCTTGGGCTACATTAACAACTTGGTCAACTGGTTAATTACCTTTACTTTAGTTCTGGAATGTTAGTTTCACAAGTTTCAAGTCGGAGGGTTAAAAGTGTAAACAGATGATAGTTGTGGGTTAAATTTGTAAATAGGTTGTTAATGAGGCGTTAAAAACCTATTATTCATTTTGGGGGTATAATTAAGTTAGAATCAATAGAAGTTGATAATCGTTTCGCGAATCTGATTTTGTTGTTTTGATCTTCTCTGGTGCTGAATTCTTCAACAAAAGAATCTGATTGTCATTGGATTTAATGGGTGTTTGGGATTGCTGATTTAAGTTACTTATTAGGTTATTGACTTTTTAAACAGTTAAAAGGTGTTTGACATGAAATTATTATGTGGTGGGAAAGTCACTAAGTCACTCTATTATGACTTATAATTTTTCCAAAAGTCAATAAATCACTCTATTATGACTTATTAATTTTTCCAAAAAGTCATAAGTTATTTAGAAAAGCTCAGCCAAACATGGCCTATTGCTTTAAAAATAGACATTGTATACCTTTTACACGATGGAAGGTAGTAAAGGAGAGATCAACAAAAGAAGCAGTTGAGAAATTACCTGTAAGTAGTTCTAAACAAGGTAGGATTGGTCGTGGTGGGACTGGTACGTGGTGGCGTTGATGGTGGCCTTACAGGGAATGGTGAAAAAAAAGGATGAGCATGGCTTTGTACTTGAGTGCTCATCTTTTCGGCACGCTGCAATGTCATAGCAATTAGTAAGTAATATAACTTGAATATATAGAATTATAAGAACAGTATGAGCATAGCCTGATACTTGTGTTCTTTGAATCCTTAAGCAATGCTGTTCTTACTTATCAACTGAGATCTGGAAAGCTAAGACCTGAATTTATAGAAGTTCACTGAAGTGAAGTCAACCTCCATAAGTCTATTTATTAATTGCTAATACCTACCCAGTAAACACCAACTCTGGAATATAAAATTATTAAGTAATATTATAACTGATTGCCATAGTTAACAGATTTATTAGTTAATATATAAAAGGTTAAACAATCGTAGAGTTTAAAATTTTCAAACATGTAAAGTTTATAAAACCTGAAAACTAAAACAGAAAATGCAATAGCTTATAGTTTAATCATTACAACTAGTTTTTTTTTGAAGTCGCGCGTTAAGGTGAAACTGAGCAAATGATAATATAAAACAAACATGATTTTAAAATAAAACATGTTGTTTAGACACCCAGGCCATTAGAACGGTTTAGTTTATCATCATACCGTTTTATAATATCAAATAAATGCTTTATTTTGAGTACAACTTCGTTTTTAACAAACTTATAACGGAATATCAGGTAAAAAAATCAAGCACAATTACATACACTAGTACAGATTTGATCAAATGATGCGGGTAAATTGGCTATAAGATGCGGTTCTGGACCCGCATCTGTATGGCATAGCATTTTATGGCTATAAGGCAAAAGATGCGGGTCTAAGAGATGCGGTTCTAGACCCGCATCATTTAACAATTTAAGCAAAAACTACTTTTTTCCAATATGTTCAAAAGATGCGGTTATAAAAACCGCATCATTTGGTGTTTAAGCAAAAACTATTTTTTTTTTCCAATATGTTAAAAAGATGCAGTTCTAAAAACTGCATCATTTGGTGTTTAAGCTAAAAATAAATGTTTTTTTTTTGTTCAGTTTCCTGAAAATTTAATAAAAAAAATTCTAATAAATTCCCATTATAACTGGTTATCTAAGAATGAAAATAAAATATATAAAAAAATAATAAATGAAACCAATATTAAATAACTCAATAATACAAATTACAAAGGTTTCAAAGTAACACACGCAGTTACAAAGTTTCAAGTAACCCAAATACATATATATTTAAAAAATAAATTTGATATACAATAACTTTCTGTTCTGAACTAATGTCATCATACTTTGCAACCCAAAATGACGTCTTCAATTCATTTTTGCATCTGGAACCGTAGAAATTGCCTAACAAAACATAACATTACATTAATAAAATGAGCTTAAATGCATACGCAAGTGTACATATGTATAAAATGGAATCTTTATATTCAAATGTTTAAAATACTATCATACATGAAGACATGTAGTTCCAAATCTACCCTAGATACGCACATAAAACATGAAGATCAAATCCACAACCTACAACAGTCCAACAATACTACGATCAACCCAATATATATACCAAATCCTAAATCACAAACTATACAAAAAGAATTTATCAAACCATGCAAAAGCATTCATCTAATGCTAAGATATACATGTCTTATGTGATAATCAAAGTTAATGAGTTACAAATGTCTTGGTTTGGTTGAACCATATATACAAACACACACTAGTAGAAAACATACGTGATGTGGCAGCAATGACAATTTACAATACGGTAGTTTATCAATCTAAGATGATACGGGGTCAAATGGGTCTAGCTAACAAAAAAGATTGAAATATATTTATTGGATTTAAAAAAGTATCATTTATATAAACTCAAAAAAGTACCTTTGAATTTTCGTAGCCCCACTACAAGCTTTCTTGGCATCCATACTCCCACGAATATCATTTAGTATCCATAGAAGTAATCAGATAGTTAATCTGGATAAAGGGACATAATAGATGCAAAACCAAAGTCAAATGCTAGTTTTGAATTCTAGAATCTAGAGTTAAACTTTTACCTTCTAGGATTAAGTATTAATAACAATGTTCATTAATAGAAGCAATTATCATTCAAAAGACAATAATCCTCAGTTTAATCAGTGGTTGACGATAAGCAGGTACCGGTACCAGCACCAAAAATAATCAATACGGTACGAAACTGGTATTTATCGGTAAATCAACCAAATACTCGTACCGGTATCATCGGCACGGTTTGGTACCGGTACCCAATACCAAATGCTCCCTCTTTATACATCACTATGCTTAAGTACCTTGGGCAACCAATGAAAAAATTTCAAGATATAGTTCAAAATATATTTGTACATAAATTAACATATGTAAAAGCGCCATTTCATAATTTTCAAATTAAAGCAACTCAATGCTTTTAGTTGCTGTTGAAACAATGGTTAACACAAGGATAACCAAGAGGGTTGTTTCACTTATGGGGTTCAACCTCTTCTCTTGCTCGTATCGGTGGCCTGAGATCTGCAAAACAGTAAACACCGTTAGTCTCGTTAAGAGGGGGGAGAGGATTTTCCCTCTTAACCAGGCTCCGGCGTGAGAATAAGTACTGCTCTGAGAGGAATAAAACAGTGTGTGTATAGAGTGAGTAAAGAGAGCCAAGATCCTCAACCTGAATGATGAAGGGTCCTATTTATAGCCGGATGGTGAAGAAGGAGGAAGCAGCTGTGCCAGCTGTGGGTGCGCGCCAGCTGTCCGACCAAGGGGAATATCCTCTTGGTCTGCTCTGTCGCGAAGGGTGTAGTGGTACACGTGGCGTCCTTGTATTCGCTTGCGCTGGGTACCTCGTACTGGTCGCGTCAGCCCTGCTCCCTGGATTGTCGCAGGCCTATGTGGCCTTCTCTCAATGGTGACACGTGTTGTCCTTTATGTTGGGCAAAGCATCTTTGATGCCAGCTGTGAACCGCCTAGATGCCTTCTGAAGATTCTAGAAGGTTCTGGTGACATGGGTGCCTTGTGTGCACAAAAGTGGTGTTGGTCCCTGCCATGTAGGCAGGGAATTGGGACCATACCTCTTCAAAGTCCCCCAGTCCAGTGTGCCTTCTAGTTGAGTTGATCGTCTAGGAAGGATTCTGGACTTATGAGAGTTGTGAGTTCTATGCATCGCGTTGAAGTTGATGAATATAAAGTGAGCCGAATGGACGCATGCTGCATGGGTTTTGGCCCTTTGAAAAAAGTGAGCCAAATGGACGCATGCTGCATGGGTTTTGGCTTTTTTGGGAAAAGTGAGCCAAATGGACGCATGCCGCATGGTTTTGGCCCTTTGAAAAAAGTGAGCCAAATGGACGCATGCCGCATGGGTTTTGGCCCTTTGAAAAAAGTGAGCCAAATGGACGCATGCCGCATGGGTTTTGGCCCTTTAAGAAAAGTGAGCCAAATGGACGCGTGCCGCATGGGTTTTGGCCCTTTGAAAAAAGTGAGCCAAATGGACGCATGCCGCATGGGTTTTGGCCCTTTAAGAAAGTGAGCCAAATGGACGCGTGCCGCATGGGTTTTGGCCCTTTGAAAAAAGTGAGCCAAATGGACGCATGCCGCATGGGTTTTGGCCCTTTAAGAAAAGTGAGCCAAATGGACGCGTGCCGCATGGGTTTTGGCCCTTTGAAAAAAGTGAGCCAAATGGACGCATGCCGCATGGGTTTTGGCCCTTTAAGAAAAGTGAGCCAAATGGACGTATGCCGCATGGGTTTTGGCCCTTTGAAAAAAGTGAGCCAAATGGACGCATGCCGCATGGGTTTTTGGCCCTCTTGTGTTTCCTTCTGTTGGAAGTTTGGTGGTTATGGGGAAGTGTTTGGTGTGACCGTCTGACGTCCCTGTCTTTTCGGAGGCGAACAGTTGCTTTTGCAGTGGCTTTCTGTCACATCAGCAGACCCTGTCGCCCATGCTTCCCGAAAAAAAGAGCGACGTCTTCTCTCTCCTGTGACGTGTCAGTCATCTATTGGGCGCTTTTCCTGTTCCCTGACGTTCCACTACCCATCGCATTAAATGCGATGGGTATAAATTATGGGGCGGTTATCTCTTTCTTCCCTCATTTTCGAATCTAAGTGTGATTTCTCTCTATCTTCTTCTTGTTTGTTCTATCTTTCACATTCTCACATCATCTTCTTCTTGACTTTTATCATGGCCGAGAAGAATCCAACTCAAAAGAAAGGAAGCATAGAGTAGGGCTCCTCCTGGTCCAGACCAGGCTGTGATTAACTGGAAGGAGGAGGAATTTCAGATGCTTGTGAGGGGACATAACTTTCGTCCTGAGTGGGGAGCTCGTTACCCTCCCTCTGGATCCACTGCATTGGATGCCCCTCCAGGTTTTATCACGTTGTATGCTGCTTTTTTCCGGGAAGGCAATTTTAGGTTGCGATTACGAAGTTCACTGTTGCTTGTTTTGAGGGGTTATGGGCTCCATATTTCTCAGATAAATGCGATTGGGCTCCCTCGGATTACCCATTTCGAATTTGTCTGTAGGTCTTACCGTGTTGAGCCTACGTTTGAGATGTTCAACGCTATCTACAGCGTTTCGTTATACCAGTGGGTTTTACTCTTTTCAGGCTAGGATGGGAGTTGCTCAGGTGTGTTCGGTTCCGATAAAGGGCATTCATGATTGGAAGCAGAAGTTTTTTTACATCCGCCGAGGTGTGATTCCGGCGGATATGTCATATCGGCAAGTGAGTCAAGGGGATCCCTAAGGTGGATGTTCTTCTCAACTATGGTGATCAAGACTGGTTTAAGAAGATAACTGCGAAGCCGACGGCTATTCTCAACTGGATGAGATGGCTTTAGTTGGTGCAGGGATGAGTTTGCTGTGGGTTCCTAAACATCCGCTGGGTCAGCCTGCGTATAGCCATAAGGGCAAATGTATTGTTCTTTCGTGTCTTACCACTTGATTATTTCCCTTTATGTTAACTATGCGTCCTTATTTTGTTGCTATTTCGCAGTTGGTTATAGTTTGTTGAATGCCTTGGACCCTAAATCAGCGGGTGCCATGGTTGAAGCTATCCAGGCTGATGGGAATCCGACGTGGTTGGAGCAGATACGGGACCGTTTCTGCATCCAACCGACGCTAGTTTGAGCAGATACGCGAATGAAGTTCTTGGTGAGGATGATTGGGATGACTTTGTCGACTCTGGTCGAGAGGAAGTCATTATCCTTTCTAGTGGAAGTTCTGACCGGGATGTTGAAGATCTAATGTCTCATTCCGCGCGTGCAGGTACCGCGCCTGGTGGTGTTGCGGAGCCGGTACATGAATTTGTTGAGGATGATGATGATGCGGAGGCGTCTGTTGATCCGTCTGCCCAGTTGGAGACGAGGAAGAAGGCAAGGACTGAGAGATCCGGAAGAAGGGAAGAGAAGAAGGAGGGCGGAGCTGCTGGATCTTCTCGTAAGCAACCTTCTACTCTTCCTTATCTAGATTATGTGGTAGTGTCTGATACATTGTCTGGCCTAGGCCCTGGGAGGTGCGTCAGGGGTCGGATCCTGACGATAAGGCCACTTTGACTGAGCATATGAAGAAGAAAGCTCTCGATGATCACAAACGTCGCCTTGATGAGCAGGCTGCTGCTGTTTTTGCTGCCAAGAAGGCAAAGCTTCAGAAAGAGGTCCCCCCAGCGCCCTCAGAGTCTGAGATTGATTTGGGCGTGTTTAGTGGAGGTCGTGGGAATTTGTTGGAGGAGATATATGCTGCCTCTGCTCCTCTTCCTGGTAATTTTTCTTTCATTGTACGTTTGTCGTATCTTTCCTTGGATTGCTCTTTAATTGTTGTCTTATGGCAGAATCTAAGGCTAGCAAGAAGCCGCGACCGGTGGATATTTCTCAGATTACTCCACCTACCTCTCCTCCTTCGAGGACTGTTGGCTTGACCCCTCCTCGAGATGGTGTTGATGTAACTGTGAAGGGCGGTGAAGGGTTTGAAGGTATATTTGAGGGGGTGACGCTGCTGGAGGCCACGGTGCCGGAGGTGATGTTGCTGGAGGCGATAAGGGTAAAGGTGTTGAAGTGGAGATGGAGTCTAGTGAGACTACTCCGCAACAAACCATTTACACAAAACGCCCTCCCGCTGAAGGTGGAGCCACTTCTGGCTTTGTGCGAAGTCCGCACTTTGGACAAAATCCTGATGATTCCTGGGGTAACCCAGCTTGTGATGATATGCCTCACGTCCCCCGTTGGAGCCTTACTCAGGGCTTTCGAATGACTGACTTACAGAATTGTCATGAGTTTTTCTCTCTGTCACTTCCTCCTGCCGAGAGAATGTTTCAGAAGAAACCGCAACCGCTTTGCCTTTATAGATGATCATGTTAGAGCTGGGGTTAACTTCTTTGCCACTTCTCAGGAGATTCTTCGCGAATGGCGATCTATGGGAGAAGAAACTCTGGAGTTTAAAGAGGCTAAGAAGGCGTTTTCTGAAGAGAGAGAGAAATTTAACGCAGAGCAAAAAGGTTTGCAATGGCGGGTTGCTGAGGCTGAGCGGAAGCTCGAAGAGCAGAAACAGTTGAATGAGCAAAAACAAAAGGATTGGGAATCCGCATGTGCTCGTACGAACACGGAGATGCAGTCGCAGCGTGATGCTATTGTGCGGCTGTCTGGTGAGAAGACGGCCCTTGCTGAAGAGGCTCATCAGGCGCGTCTTGCTGCGGAGAAGAAAGAGAAGGAGTATGTTGCGCGGATCGATAAGCTGGAGCTTCTTGCTCAGGAGAAAGCTACGGAGTGTGAAACTGTTCAGCGTCTTCTTGATGAGAAGGCGGCTGAGTGTCGTGCGTCTGAGCTTCTTGCTGAGGAAGCTTCAGCTGATAGTAGGTGGTTGCTTTCCCGCGGCGTTCCTTTGGTAACGTTTTTGGTTCTCATTTCGTTTTTGCCTTTGTATATTCTTGTTCTTATTCGATCTCGTTCTTATGCAGCTTGCTGATCGTATTTTGCATTCTGATGAACTTGCACGCTATATGTTTGAATTGGGTAGGGCAGGGTATAATAGTGGGCGCAAGTTTGGGTATGCTGAAGGCAAACTTGCGGCCGCGAACAATGAGAAGGATTTTCACTTTGAGTTATATAAAGAGGATTGTGATGCTGCTTATGCTGCGAAGCGAAAAGAGTTCTCGACGCTTGATTTTAGCTGTTGTTTCGGGCCTCTGGGAAGCTGGCAAACAAAGCGAATGGGGTGGCTTTGTTGAAAAAAGCCTTGGACGTATCATAAAAGTCGTCCAACAGTCGTCCAACTTCTCTACACAAGAGAGGGACGTATCATAAAAGGAGGCTACGGCCGCGTTTAGGCGACCTTCGGTATCCACTCCCGAAAGCCGGATCGCTCTTCGATAACACCGCCTATAGACATGACGTTCATATGGGAAATGCAGCGGTTATAAACCAGCTTTAAAGCCAGCGTCACGAGCACGCTGCTTGACCAAGTCCAAACCAGCTGCGGTTTCAGGAGCATCCATAATGCCTGAACAATCTGCAACACAAGAATAATAAAGTCAGCGTATGGTCAACTTTTGGCACAAACATCACAACATACTTACATGCGCGATACCATGCCTCCGCATCCATTCACGGTCAGCCTCCAGTTGGTTATACGAAGAGGTCAGAGCATCTCTGGCCTCAACGGCAACATTGGCCCGCTCTTCCGCTGCAGTCATGCGGGCTGTGAGGTCAGTGACCGCGACCTCCCGGGTCTGAACCTCAGCCTGTCAAAGAGCAGAAAACAGTTTACTCAGTAAACATTTTCAAAAAGCAGGGAAATATAAAACAAAGGTAACAAGTCATACCTGAAGGCTGGCAACAACTTTATCCAAACGAATGCGCTCAGCATTCGCCTCTTCAAGAGCCTTGGAAGAACGGCTCTCCCTCTCTTCGGCCTCCTCCAAGGCCTTCGCAGCATGCGCCCCGGCTTCCTTGGCCTCATCAAACGCCTTTATGGCCCCGGCCTCCGCCTGCTGCGCTTTAACCTGCAATTGCCTCAGCTGCAGCTTTCTCTTTGCTCAAGGCAACGTTCGCTGCCTTGGCGTTCGTCAACTCCTGCCGAGCACGGAACAAATTGTCATTCTGCTTAGCCCAAGATTCATTCCACTTCTTGCGTTCGTTGGACAACTTTTCGTTCCAACTCTTGCGTTCATCAGAAAGGAGTTTGGCAAGAGTACGAACCTGTTTCAGCTGAGCAGTGGCAGCCCACTCCGAGGTCTGCTTCTGCTTCTCAAACGCAGCTCTATCCTTCTCAAGCTGCTCCGCACCCGCACGAGCAGCCTTGATCAACTCTTCCGCTTCGGCCCGCATGCGAGCAGCTTCATCCTCTCTGCGGCCTAACACCTTGTAGTCTTCCAAAATGGCGTTAGCCACTATGGAACTTCCTACTAGCAAGGTGGAGAGTTGATTGATGCGCAACTCACGGGGGGCGGCACGGGCACGTTCCACTTCAAAGGGGGTACCCAAACCACCCAGAATCTCCTTACACGCAGAAGGGTCGTTGGAAATATCATCCCCCTGCATAACAGTCCAGGGGAGTCGGTGATAAACAGTACTTCGACCCTGGGTATAGGTGCGGTAATAATACTCCAATTCAGACTCCCCAGGCTGAATTAGAGGCCCATCATAACCCGCACCACCGGCAGATGAACCGGTACCCTTCTCACCAGCAGGAGACTTCTGCGGCTCAGCATCATGCTGCCGCACCTCAGCATCAGTTTTTTGCGGCTCTGCATCAGACTTTTGCTTCCCAGAATCAGAAAACCGCAGACCCAAATTATCACCCTCATTGGGAGAGATCAGATTGTTGGACGAATCAACGGTATCGAATATCTGGGTCGCGACCTCCTCTGCGGTACCCTCCGTTTGCACGGTCGAATCAGGCACCACCTTGACAAAGGGTGCCGAAGGTTCCTCTGACGCACCCGCACCTGCACCGTGGCATGCGGAGGTGACAACGAAGCATCAAAGATAGAAAAATCTTTATCTTGAAGCTCTGCAAAATAAAGTCAAATAGCTATCAAAACACAAGTTGTACATAACACTTGAGACAAGCAATACAACACTTACCAACAGTACCCGCCGGTTTCTTTGATGTCGGACCAGTCCTCTTAGACTGCAACCTCCGACGTTTCGGTCCACCGGCACCAGCGGCCGTCTCTTCTACTTGCCTCTTCCCAGCACCAGACTGCGAGCCCGCAGCTGTACCCAAACCCTCAAGGGTATCAGATACTATCACATAATCCAAGTATCTACGGAAAGAAGAGTGAGAGATACCTGCCGCCTGCGGTACCAGATGAGGCACAACACTAACCTCCGGTATTTCTTTTGGCGAAAGCGTACGCCTTTCACCGTTTGCCTCTTAGGCACACCCTTCGCATCAGGGTACCCTAAGGCCCCAAGATCACCTGCATGAAAACCATCCAAGAGGTGAGTCAGTGCAACCATTATTGTTATCACAAGAATAAAGGATTCCTAAACATACCTTTGCCCCGCGGCAACTCAACTGCTAATGCGGCCTCAGTAGGCAACCGGAAGTTATCTCGAATGATAACATTAAACTCCTCCTCGCCATCCGCACAAACAACTGTTTCAACCTGGCCCTGGAAATCCGGGGCAAACATCCTCCATAACGGAGCATCCTCTGATAGCAAACGCACAAGTCAGTAACGCATACGGGGATAAGGAAGTTAAACAAATGAAAAGTACGTACCACCACTTTTCTCCCGCACCACGGGCTTTGACTTCTTGTTCCTCCTTGTCAGCATCATGCGCAACACCCACAACTGTGTGTTGCTCAGCTTCACCGACTCAATGGTCCTGCAACTGCGGAAACCACTCCACCGACTTCGTGCTAGGGACTGCAATGGTCTCTGATATGATCGTATCGGTCACATTCCGAAAGTCATATTTGCCAACAATCGCAGCAGCCTTGATGTAAAATAACTTCATTTTCCACTTCGTCATCCCCTTGGGAGGAGTCATCAGCTTGGGACTACCCTTCTCGTTGACGGAAAGAAAAGAACCCAAAGACACCGTCATTTGATAAAACCGTCGGAAATCTCCAACGGTAGGCTCGATGCCAAGAGCACGAAAGGTGAATTCAAAATTTCGAATCCGAATCATACCAAACGGACTCAGTTGAGAAATGTGGACCTTGTACCACTCCAAAACCTCAACAACAAAAACAGTCAAAGGTAACCGGAGATTACAGTCACCAAAAAAGTCTGCCCACATGGTCACATAACCGCCGGAGCATCGGCACCGGTGTCACCATCCGATGGGTAACAGGCCCCATATTCAGGGGCATTTGGATATCACGAATCAGACGATCAAAGGTCTTCTTGGTCCACTTTAACACCGGTAAACCATCACCGGTGGCTCCCTCCTCTTCTTCCTCCGCCACCACCGGCGATGAAGGCTCCGGGTTTTCACCCTCCACATTGTGTGGACTTGATGGTTCAGCCATCAGAAATGTCGAAAAACGAAAGAAGTGAGTAGAAACACTAAACTCAGAAAACCTCACCGGAAACTTCAAACAATTGATCGGAGGAGACAAAGTAACTTCTTTTCTCTCACCGGCAAATTTTTTGAAATTTTGAACAAGTGAGGGGAAACCACGAACGGTTTCCCCTTATATACCCATCGCAATTAATGAGGAGGAAGAAAACGAATCATCACGTTCAAAAAGAACGAATTGCGCGACACCACGTGTCAAGCGCCGTTTCCGCTGACGGTTACCACGCGCGCGTGGCCGCCCACGCGCCTGACATAGGAGACGTTTACACTCCTTGCTACAGTGCATTTAATGCCTCGGGCAGTGCAAATGTCCTTTCATTTCAGCACATGCCAGATAATCTCACCAACTTCCACCAACTCACACGTGCGCTCAGCCACGTATGTAACAAAAAGCGACTACCTTATCCAATTGCAAGCGGTATGCGGTTTCTCTGGTATACTGCACCATAACCATACCGCATATCGTTTTTTTTTACATACCCCTAAAAATAGGCAAAAATATATGTCTTCACACTATAAGGGGGTATAATACCTTTCCGCACTACCCACGAGCATACGTGGAATATGCGGAAATGACACACACGAGCCCGTTCAGGTGTGTCAGATACTCAGAACCAGCATTGTTCTTTGGACTGAACCGCATCTCAGAAATAGGTAAACCGCATTGCCTTCATTCTCTTCAATCTTCAAATCCCTCCTGTCCGGTTCACAACCACAGAGGGTACATGAACACCTTCTTTAACTTGAAGAAGGAAGGGAATGTACGCGCGCGCACATCAGCAACCCTGACTCCTGAACCTTCAAGAGCCGCATCCGAGCAACACACCCGTTTCGAGCGAATATGGGAATGCAAAACCGCAGACACTCATGAGTCACTGCGGACATAACCATAGCTTCCGGAAATGGTTGCTACGGTAGAGCCACAACTAACTCCACATCGAGGGACGAAACTACTCCAAGGAAAACTCATCGATACTGGAGCGGGAAGGAAGGTGCCTAAGGAAGAGATGCAGACGAAATCCCCAATAATCATACGAGCCCTTGTCGAACAGCAAGCGGTCGAACAAGCGGTAACAAGTCTGCTTATGACTTTGTTACCCTACTTGTACGTGGATAGAATAAACAATGATGGGCATTACCATGCCTATGATCATGTTTATTGACCGTTATCCAGAATCACATTGTTCGACCAAACATGGCCAACAATGTCAAGCAACGAGGTAACCGCAAAGGACGTGCGGTTACTTGAGAGCTAATGGGAAGAACATGAACACCCCACGAAGGAATCATCATTAGATATCCAATCATGGGAACAACATGCTCTCTTCTTCATTCACCACTTTAAAGGTTGGGTCGAAGTTTGTGCACACCTTCAACCACATCTCAAAGATTGGTTCGAAGTTTGTACACTTCCTCCAACTAATTCCTACAGTTGGTTCGGCACACCAACAGGTGGCAACCAGCCAAAGGCTGAGAATTTCGCATCAGACGAAACATTTTCACCGGTACGGAAGAGGCGTCAAATGACCCTTCCAGACCTCCAGCTTGATTACAAACAGAAAAGACCATCCACATGGTCTAGGATCTTCTCCAGACTCCAAACTACCTTCTAAACACCATAGTCCAGTACTCCTCCCACATACAACTTGTATGTGGCAGCAACACTAGACTGGGGGGACTTGAAGGGGTATGGTCCCAGATCTCGCGTCAGCATCGACCGCGAGTGACCATTACCCTTATCAAAAGCCCCACTAGCTAACAACCTACTTGTGCCCATGCGAGAACGCGTCGACACAAGGGTTGAAACCAATCTATCTAGTAACGAAGGAGGACTACATGGAACATAAGAACGGTAGAGTGATGCGACATAGCATCACATCTGGTGTATGAAAACGGAAGTATTCACAGCGATGCGGCCTCGCACCGCGTCCAGTGAACAGTTCTATCAATACAAGGAAGCTGGATAACAGCAACAGTCACCGCAGGCGACGATGCGGCCAGCACCGCATCTCGCGTATTTCTTGATCACTAGCAAGAGACGCGATAACATCAGATGTTACCGCAGGCAGCGATGCGGCTAACACCGCATCCTATACGCTCAACAAGTGGGACTGACACCACAGTGCAAGTGGAACCAATGGCAGTCACCTGTCAGGTCTACGGAAGCGACAGACTGACGTGGCGTCGTCTCCACGGCCGACATGTCTGACACACCTGCAAAGGTGCAGCATGCCGTCAGTCTATCCATCCACCTCCTCCTTCACTCCTCGGCTATAAATATCAACCCCAAACCAGGTTTGAGGTATCTCTTCAACAACTCCCTCACTACTACTACAATCTTACTTTGCTTCCCAAGCAAACTACTGATTCTCACGCCGGAGAGTGGTAACAAGGAGCACCCCCCACCCCATCCTCCTTGTTACGAATCACGGTTTGTTTCCTTGTGCAGGAGATCAACCCACCGGTGATCCAGCCAGCGATCCTCGAGAGGAAGGGATTAACCCTTCTTGACGAGACCAGTGAGTTAACCCTGCCCGGTTAACCATTGTTTCATCAGTCAGGTCGGGGTTGTTTCGAAGAAAATGGTCATTTTTTAGTCGGAACGGGCTCGGACAAAAATAGCTACAGGTCCAAATTGGTTATTTTTGAAACAAGAACTAATAATATTTGTCTTAGATTAGGTGTAGTGGGTTATTCCTTCAAAACAAGTATAGTGGGGTAGAAGACGATAGAATGGGAGAGAGTTCAAAGCTCAAAGAGAAGACAAGATTAAGAGAACTATATATGTGCTGATATAGATCATAATGTGAGTATGAATTCTCATATTTTCATTCATTTACTTCTTTTGGTGAATGAAAATCTTTCAAATAGTTTTTTTATAAGTGTTAGATTTTTTTTTTCCTTAGGTCACCAAAGATTAACTTGCTGCTTTTTTTTAGTACCTATGGACAAGTAACTATTTTTTTCTTTAAATTTACTATATTATTGCTAACTTTATGTTGAATTGATTATTTCAACATTTTGTATGTCATTACAAAGGTTCTTGACTGTCGAATTTGTGGGCGATCCACAGTCGCATTTCTTGAAATTTTGCTGATAAGAGTATGTAATACATTTTAGCTTATAAAGGCTCGTGTTTATTTATGTGTCCCTTTGTGTGCTTCTGTGCTCGACCTCTTTTCCTAGGTGAGAATGGAGTCGACCAATGTAGAAGTTACATACACACACATTAGACTACATGGTATGGTGATGGACCATCCTTGAGGATGATCCGCCACGTAGGCGACACATCATAGTCCTCACTAAGATGGTCCATCCTCCAAAACTAGAAGGCATGGTAGGATGATCCTAGTCATAGTCCTTCAACACTTTTTATGTTTTTTTTTATTTTTTTATTATTTTATTTTTTTTAACATTTGACAATATACTAATAAAATATTTTCATTAATATTAAACACACATTACATAAATATTAAAAAAAAACATAAACTTTAAAAAAAAAAAAGACTTAATAAAAATAAACATAAAGTTAAATAATTTGATGCTTTTTCATGATGTCGTTTTGTAGTTTTTTTCAACATCGAACGTTTCGGCTCGGGTTCGTTCTCGACATTCATCATCATTATTTCCATTCCTTAAGCCGAATTTTTCATCGGAGATTCGGATTTTTCTCATTCGACAATCGGACCTTTTCTTTTAACTTCTCGTCCGATGCACGACTTTTTTCTTCGACGGCCTGCTCCTTCGCCTTCGACTTTTGGGCCGATATGTCGTTGTACACTTTTAGGTGTTCCATAAACTCAACCATGTTCGGGTCCACCGTTTCCTTTCCTTTTCCCTTGGCCCGCTCCTTTTTGTTTTGTCTCGGCCCGGTGGACGCTCGGGTCACGTACGTTATACTCGTCTTCGTCATAGTCGGCGTCATCATTTAAGTTAATGTGACACCTCGCGTCCGATCCACCGGCGCTTAAACTACCCGTTTCCGATGTTTTTTTGGCGTTTCGCCATCGCCACCTCGTTAGGAATGGGCGCCCATTTTGGGTCGTCTTTTACAACCATCCACGCGCGAACGTGAGGAAAGTTGGAACCATGATTTTGCTTATACTTTTCCAATGCCATTTGAACACATCCTCGTCGTTCCACCCGCTACGGGGGGTGTGGGGATCGGTTGGGGTTGAACGGGGGGTGTGGGGATCGGTTGAGGTTGAACGGGTGGAAAGTTCCAAGCACCCCGCATCATCATTTTGTTGAAGAGCTTGATTTTGGGAGATTTGAGTGAATTGGTTGGGCGATTGTTGGAATGACGCAAACGCGTTCGATGAAAATTGGGAGAATTGGTTCGGTTCTAGCGTTGGATAATATCCCGGAACCGAAAAACATTTGGTTGGGTCGGATTGGTGGGAGTATTCGGGTGTTCGAAGGAGTGTTTGGGAGTATCCGCGGTTGTTGAACGATCCATGAAAATTATGTGAAGAAGGTTGAGAGTGTAGTGGAAGAGAGTGTAAAATTATAGGAGAAAATCGTGAATTGTGGAGGTTAATTTGGTGTTTGATAGTGAAAATGGATGTTTAATTTATATAATTTAAAATTATAGCCGTTTGGCTTTATTCAAAATATAGAAATTTAATTTTTTTTTTATTAACGGTTCATATTTTAATAGGGGGGCCCACACTTTTTGCGTCGTCGCCAACGGTCCATTTTCGGACGGAGAAGACGGGGACGGTAGGGGCGGCACGGTGTTGGACCGTCGCCGACCCGCGACGGGCCGGGGCCGACCCCATACCGTATAGCCTTAGATGGTTTAATAAACTCTTTCTTTGTGAATTAATATGCAGTTTTATTTATTTATTTATTTATACACTTTTATAAATTAAATGGCCCATCCCACGTAGTACACGTGTTATGACCTTATAAAAACCGAGAGTGATAATTAGGTATTGTGACCTATACTACACCAATACGATACGATACGATATTTATCATATAAAATGATTAACGATGTTATAAAAAAGTTTGTAAGACATACTTACTTTTTATTTATTTAAAATAGAAAACTTATTTTTTTAATAAAACTTTGTTAAAACGATTAATATTGTTTAGGCCTATACGCGTCATTTATAAAGGGTCAAAAAGACATTTTTACCCCTAGTTTGGGTTGCGTATAGCACCCAATCCAGGGTTAAAATGGTTTTTTTACCAAACTTGCCCCATATATACGTCACATACAGGACTATACGCGGCGTATAGTTCCATATATACGCCACATCTAGGGATAAGCATAATTTCCCACACCTTAAAGTTTCAACATACAAACTTGATGCTTAAGATGTCTCATTCATCTTGACTTTAAATATTAAATAATTATTATATTAGTCAACAATTATTTAAAAGATTTCCAACATGATGATCAACCGGGTCAAGTAATAATCAACGAGAAGAAGGTTGAAGGTCCAGGGCCAGAGAGAGGACATAACAAGTCGCGAGTTAAAGTGCTTTCGGTGTGAAGAGTTTGGTTACTTTGTCTGGGAATGTCCAAAGTCAATACCATAGAATGAGGAAGCTGACTCTAGAAGATTATATGATGGTAGACGAGGACTCTATTAAGATTAAGGGGAGATTAAAAAAATTCAAATTGGTAGGATGTTTATTAGTTATGTCTGGATAAGTGCATGTGGTATGTTTATCCAGCGCAGTCATTATTCCTGCTTAAATCGGCCAGGGATAGTGGCTTGGTGATGAAGTAATATTTAGTATAAAATAGAGGATTAGAAATCTTGTATTTGGTGTGCTTTTTGTTTTAATAAAAAGAAAAGAGTCTTGGTGTGTTCTAAACATGTACTTTTCATTGTGATCCTCATGTTTAGTTTTTTTCTCTCTTTTTTTGTACTTCACCAATTCAAAGTTGAAGTTTATATTTAAATTAGACAGCCATTACCTATTCTTTTATCTGTTTCTCCTCCTAAATGTAAGTTTCCTGGTAACATATGTATATATGAGAGGGATAGGTTTATACGATCAGGTTAGGACATAACGTACTATTACTATCATCTATCGGACATAGATATATCCCCGCATTGTTCCAACACAAAAAGTTGGATATGTTACCTTTCCTACATAAGTCAATATAAAATATATTCCAACTGTCTAAATTGCATAATTACAATAATGCGAACTGATGACGAAAAAAAAAGAAAGAAACTCTAAATTTTGAAGGAAATTAAGTTGGGGATTCAGTTTTAATTTCAACAACAAATTTAAACACCCGAAATTAATTGACAATGAATGATCAAAAGCAGTCTTTGAAGTACACAGCCTTGATGGAATCACTGGTTACAATGCTTAGTAAAGGATATGTTTATCTGCTTAAAAGAGAACTCTAGATCGATATGCCGAGTAAAAAAACATTCTTGAAGAGACTAAATTGCACTGCGCGAATATAATGACTGGAATGCCAGCCAAACAAGTGATAGTGATTGAAACCCATTCCAACTTTTTGTTGTAAAGTATAAAAAAATCACTAATGCAAAACTCAATCATGGTTTACATAGAGAGTTAAGAAGTGTGCAAGACCACACACTAGTTTGGTAGGTAATCCCACATCCATGAAATCTTCGTTTCGGTTGGACGATAATTGGAAAAGTCAGGATAGATAAGAAAATAAGAACGGATGTTGATGAAGCTATTAAAGATACGGCATCTGAAAAACGATAGCATAATAATGCCGGCATGGTTCTTTTGGCGGAAAAAAGGTATACCTTTGTTCCGGTTGTATCCACCAGGGATTGTAAAAGCCCCTGTAAATACAATGGTGGCTATGAGGGTTGTAACAAGCATACATTGAGTTGCTGTTTGTGTCATCCACTTCTTGGCATCTTTTAATAGGACTTCATGTTTTTTGGTGAACAAGTCTTGTGGTGTCATACCATCTCTATTCTTCTTTTTTCTATAATCAGGTGGGATCGATCATTTGCTCTATCTCCTGCAATATATACCAAGTCATTATAAGGTGTCAAAAATGATTTTCTTCACCTGTCAAAATGGTTTGAGTCCAAACATGTTACTTTATTATAGTGGTCAGACTTGGTTGATCTATAATTTATTACGATTACATCTTTTGTATCTTTAAAAAGGCGTAAATCAGTTCTAAGAATCATTACAGAAAGTTTATTATTACGATTATAACCTAACTAATTTATAAGATAAAATGATCTAGAATTTGTATATATTGTACATGCATGGGCTGACTTTAGATGTGCCCGTATCCTTCTATATGTTACAATCCTTTTTAGAATAAAATTGGTTGGTTCATCAAGTTGAACTTATGGATGAACATATAAGAAAGAAAGATGATACATAAGCGTGACCAGGAAGAAATACCTTGAACCATAATAACTCCCGTTGCATTTGTAAAGCAGGTCCAGGCACATCTTGAAGTCGGTTTGGCTTACAACTCTTTGCGACCATATGCAACATGTTATTATCCTTTATGTCTTTTATAGGTGTAATTAAATCTTTCATAGCGCCAATTTCATATAGCAACTTATAGATTTCAATATGACGACGCTTGACCGCCAAGTTGTTGGTGCACTTGTGTCTGTACTTTGTCTGTATTCGGTCTGTATGTAAACGATGTCCTTGTAAGTCATGTAAGTTGACCAAGTCAACCGTCCTCCTGGTTTGACTCAGTCCAGTAAGTAAACTTGTTGAAAGTTGTCTGGTTCGAAGGATGAGTGATCGAAGGATAATGTAGATCCTTCGATCACCTCGAAAGATATGCTTCGACTGATGGTCCTCGAAGGATGATCCTTCGAGGTCCCTGCTTATCCTTCGAAAGCATTGTATCCGAAAGATGATCCTTCGGACCATCAATCGATCCTTCGAGCAGACCTGCTGTGTATGGGTATATATACCCATGCAGTGTGTTGTGTGAGTGGGTTCTGCCATTTGCACATTCGAGAGATAGATAGCTTTGAGAGCATTCTGTCCAGGACTCACACACACACTTAGAGAGTTTATAGAATATTTCTGTAAACATTGAGCTTGTAACCGAACCCTCATTGCATTAATACAAGTTGTGTTAATCGGGAACTTGTGTGTTTGTTTCTCTACTTGCTACTAACTCGGTTTGCTTGCTAGCTTGGATTCCGCACTCGCTAGTAGGTTTGTATAACAAGGTTTAGATTCGTAATCCTCCGCGAAAAGGGACCTACAAGTGGTATCAGAGCCTCGTCTTACCTTGTTTAAAACCGGGTTTTTACAAGTTTTGGTGTGTTGAAACACTTGGTTTTGCACCTGTTTTTACTTGGTTTCTTGCTTTTTCTTTGAGTAAAAACGTGTCTAAACTAACCGGGAGTGTTTAAAGTTTGGTTGGGTAACTTGGAAATTGGTTTTTAAGAAATTTTGAATTTTCCGGTCAAATTCCGATCAAGGTTTCCGGTGACTGGTTTTAGGATAAGTTATCCTTTTTGGGCAATCTTTTCAAAAGTTGGTGGGAAAGTTGACTGACATCCCCTTTGCCGAAAGGTTGACCTTACCAACCTGTCACCTTTTCACCAACCTTTCACATCAGATCAGATTGTGTCAGAGCTCTCGAAAGATATCTTTCGACATCGAAAGATATCCTTCGACATCTGTCGATCAAGGAAGGATCGAAGATTGCCATCCTTCGACCATCCTTCGAAGTCTGAATTATATCCTTCGAGAAAGGAATCTATTCGAAAGACAGTGTCCGAAAGATAAGGATTTAGCTCGAAAGATAAGGATCTTTCAAAGGAGAATCCTTCGAGCTCTTGAATCTTTCGAAATCATTGTTCGAGACTCAACAGTAATCTTTCGAGTACTGTTGATCCTTCGAACAATAGTTGATCTTCGATTGTGGTCAGTTTGTTGTTAACAAGTTTCTGTGATTTCAGATCCTTCGACCAGGATCCTTCGGCTGTGTATCTTTCGGATCATTCTTACTTAGCATTTATTTTGCTTATCTATCATGAATCCGAGTTGGTGGGGAAATCCGGCTCCAGACAGTGGAAAATACATGAATACCAGTCAATCTCCGTCATGGGCCGAATCTCCGGTATCTACATCCTCACAAACAAATGCCACTCCAGCTGGTCAATGGGCGTTTGTTTCAAATCAAACTCCGAGTATTCAAAGTCTTCTACTAAGCGAAAGTGAAACCGAAGTTTGAACAGGCCTCCAAAGTTGATGCATCTTAATGAATATCCGGGATGGGTTGATCGTTTCCATACATACATTCTTGGTCAAAATACAGAGTTGTGGTTGCGGTTCACTACGGAATTCGATCAATCTATCGAGGTTGCTGCTTCTTCGACAGCTACATTTGCCGATCTTCCTGATGATCAAAAGAAGACGTATGACTTAGAAAAAGAAAGCATACGCTATCCTCACTCAAGCACTGAGCAAGGATATTTATCATCAGTTCGTCAGTTTCAAGACTACGAAGAAGCTGTGGGATGCATTGAAGACAAGAGGAGTAGGTAATGAAGCCACACGTCAACTACGACGAGATCTACTGAAGAAAGAATTCGATGGCTTCACATGTATGGATAAGGAGTCCTTGGGAGATATGACAAGCCGTTTCTATCACCTACTTACTGAGCTGACCAACTTTGAAGTCACAACGACTCCAACAGAGGTGGTAAAGAAGTTTGCCGATGCATTGCCTCCTCAATGGAATAACTTCCTGGAAATCTTGAAGTACAACGGAACGTTGAAAAACTATAAATATCAACGATTTCGTGCAGACTTCTGGAGAACAAGGATCAGGAAGAAACGTTGAAGGCAAAGAGAGTTGCAGTGCCACAGAATCCAGAGATGTATTATGGCACCTCCACTACTTCATCTGCAAAAGCCGGTTCACATGCTCCACTTCAAACGGCGTTTGTCACAAGCACGGATATGTATGGCAATCCAGTGCAAGTTCCTGTAAAGCCGCCTCCAACCACAGATCTGTATGGAAATCCAATACAACCACCTCCTCCTCCTCCTGCTCAACAACCACAATATGCGTGTTATGGAGGAACATCATCTGCTGCAGGTCAACAATCAAAGTCAAGTACAGTACAGCTCGACACGTCAAGCTTCTCTAAAATCAGTGTAGAAGTAGCGAAGGAACACATGGAGCTGCTTAACACTGTAGTGAGCGCGTACTGTGGGTTGATAGAAGGTCAGATTGGAAACATTAATCTGACACAAGAAGATTACAGGCAGATTGATAAGGAGAGATGGACTTGATGGATATCAAGTGGCCTTTGCGAGTGCAGTGAGAAGCAAAGGATTGGATGGAAAGTACTGGCAGAACCAGCTTGGAAAGTAAGCGAGACACCAAGTATGGGTTCGATAAGCAGGCTGTTAAGTGCTTCAACTGTGGTGAACGGGGCCACTTTAAAAGGGAATGTACAAAGCCAGCACAGCACGGGAATCAAAATCCCTTCAGAAACCAAGGCAACCAGCAGAACAGAAACAATGATCGTACATTGGTGCCTGTCAACAACCAAACCAACCGAGCACTTGCAGTTCAGGTGGATGAAGGTTGTGACTGGTCAATCCAGTTGGGTGGTGATGCTCCTGATGGAACAGCATGTTTTGCTCAGATTGTGAAGGAGCTAGTTCACACCAGTGGTGGAGAATCTTCTGCCAGTGGTGATGAATCGTCTGAAGATGAAGACTCCTCTGGATACAGCAGGAGTGTTGATGAAGAATCATCCAACTCTGGTGATGATCATGTGGGTGAGACATCTAATGTTTCGGATGATATTGACATTGATGAACTCTTGGGGAAGCTGTAGCAGAAACTCAAAGAAGATCTATTCTGGTGGATCAAGCTGCTTACTCTTCGTCTTCTCTCCATTCAGCCTTTATGGCTAATGTCGACGGTTCATCAAGTCAGGTATGTGTCGATGAACCCACTGCTATTAACTGTGATGAATGTGATAGATTGCATGCTAGGTGTGCTGATTTGGAAGGAAACATGTCTGAGTTGCAAGCAAACATGATGCTTTACAAGCTAGTTTGTTTGACTTGCAAGACAAACATAGTTCCTTGAGTCTGATTGGTGTGACTTGCAAAGCAAGCATGAGCTTTGCAAGAGAAATATGATGTGACATTCATCCACAATCAGAAGTTGACTGTGGACCTCTCTAAATGCACAGAAGCCAACATGTTTTATGAAAACCATGAAAAAGAATTTAAGTCAGTAATTGAAACATTAAAGAAGGATAAAACTGAACTGACTAAAATGGTTTCAAGAAAACAAACTGATATTAATTTGTATATATCTCGCCTTGAGATATGCAAAAAGAGATGGCTTGTGTGAAAACCGAAAGTGATGCGATCCAACTCAAGCTAGACAGTTATTTGAGTTCTAGCTATGTGTTAGATCACATCATTGACGTTCAGAAGGAAAAGAGAGATGTCACATGCATAGGCTACAAGAAGTGTCCACCACCAGTGAGACATAATTATGATGCCATGCCTGATGAAGAGGACAGGGTTTCTTTGAACCTTCTGTGCCTCTAGATGTTAAGGAGTTTGCTGCAGGACTCGGATACCAAAAGGAAGTATCCTCAGATTCAGATGTGTCAGCAGATACATTTGTGAGTGCTGAACAGAATCAAGATCCTCCAGTTGTGATTGAGGATGCTGATTCGTCTGATGATGAATCTGATGATACTGTCCCAGCAAAGTCTGATGCGGTAGTCAAAAATGAGGACATACCTCTTGAGAATCACATTCTATGTGATCCCCCTGTTCAACCCGCTAAGACTGTTGCAACTGAGTCCTCATCTGCAGGAGAGCCGGAGAGTGTGAATTTGCTGTACACTCTAGTTGGTGATGATAAAATTTACTCAGACAAAGATTTTCCCATTAAGAATGTTAATCAATCCTTAATCTGCAAAGTCTTTGAGAATTCGACGAGTAAGTTCTTGGGAAAGGCAGGACCTAAAGTTACAGTTACACAGTGTCCTCCTATTCCAAAGGCTGAAATTCGAAAGCAATTTGGCAACAAGAAATTGCCAACAGTGCCAACACAGCAAAATCACACCAAACCCAAAGGTAAAACACCGGCTCAAGCTAACAAGAAGCCGAACCAAAAGAAGAAGAAAAATGTTAACTTTGTGAAATCGACGGGAACAGACAAAATTGAAAAGTTTGAAAATCAATCTAACTTAGATTTTGTCAAGAAAGCTATTGTCGAGAAAAGAAATGAACCAAGCAGTTCAAAACCTAGTACCTCGGGTTCACAAAGTTCAACATCATCGGCTAGACGATCACATGATTCTTCGGGGTTTGTAGAACGAAGATCATGTTTTGAGTGTGGAACCATTGGACATTATTCGTAACTGTCCATATCTTCATAACAAAAAGGAAAGGTTGATGATCCCCGTGGCAAAACTGACCGTAAGCCAACTGTTTCCACAAAACAAGATCCCCGACTTGTAAAAGAAAGGGAAAAGAAACAGAAAACGCAACAGGTCAAAAAATTGAAAAAGCGATTAAAACCGATGTGGTTCAAAAACAATCTGTTGTTGTAAAACCAGAAAATTCTAAAACTTCAAATCATCAAGAAGTTAAAATTTTAAAGAAAAACACTGGTGAAACCAAAACAGACTTGGAAACCTAAATCGGTTACTGAATCAGGGGGACCATCACAATTCACCAACCATCAAAGACAAGAAGTTATTGTCATTGATGAAAATGGAAGACCCAAGACCACAATGGCTTGGGTCCCCATCTCCAACTAATTCATTTGAGTTCATGTGCAGGGTGCTTCAGGAGGAACTATCAGTAGTCATTGGATTGTTGATAGTGGGGCATCCAGGCACATGACAGGCGACATGAAGCTTCTCTACGACGTTAAATCTATTAGAGGAGGTTATGTTGCTTTTGCTGGAGATAAAGGTGGATATATAACGGGTGAAGGAATGATATCTAACGGGATTGTCAGCTTTGACAAGATCAATTTTGTGCAACAACTTGATCACAATCTTCTTAGTGTTTCTCAAATTTGTGACAAGAAATTTTCAGTACACTTTGATGCTAATGGATGTTATGTGCTGAAACCCGGCTTCAAAATTCCAAAAGAATGGATTCTCTTGTCGGCTCCAAGGATAAATGATTTGTACGTCCTTGACATGAGCCAGGCTATTACTACGTCTGCACAAGCAACTTGTTTCGTTTCAAAGCCACAGAAAAAGACACTATCTCTTGGCACAGACGAATGGGTCACATTCACTTACGAAAATGAATCATTTGGTTTCAAATGAATTGGTGAATGGTGTTCCCCTCAAAAATTTCCATCTTCAAGACATCTGTGTTTCGTGCCAGAAAGGAAAGCAAACAAAGAAGAAGCACCCTACAAAGAAGATCAACACAGTGGCAGTTCCTCTTGAACGTTTGCACATGGATTTGTTCGGTCCTGTCAAGCACAAGAGTATTCGGGTGATCAATACTGCCTCGTGGTTACTGATGATTATTCAAGATTTTCTTGGGTTGCGTTCATGGCACACAAGAGTGAAACCTTTGGCATATCAAAAACTTGATCATTCAGATTGAGAATTTGTATAAGTTGAAGGTTAGGCGGATACGTAGCGACAATGGTACTGAATTTAAAATCATTCCATGGCGGAGTTCTGCACTTCAAAGGGTATTCTTCATGAGTTTAGTGCAGCTTATACTCCTCAACAGAATGGTGTCGCTGAACGTAAGAACCGCACATTGATCGAGACTGCTAGGACAATGTTGGTAGAGTCGCAGCTACCCATTCCATTCTGGACTGAAGCTGTGGCCTCTGCATGTTATACATTGAACGAGTCCTTACAGTCAAAAGGCACAACAAGACCTGCTTGAGCTTCTTCAAAAACGGAAACCAGATTTGTCTTATCTAGAACCGTTTGGAGCTCCATGCACGATCATCGATCCTAATGGAAAGTTTGGGGCAAGAGCAATTGATGGATACTTTCTTGGGTATGCCACCCCTAACTTACGAGTCTGGAATCTAGAGACTAAAAGGGTCGAGGAATGGTCTGAGGTCAGAGTACAAAGGCACACCTTGCCAGTCAAAAATCCGGGTCAACCTTGGATGTTTGAGTATGATGACTTCTTCAATTCGATCAATGTTGAAGCCGTTGAAGAAAATGCTGCGGCTAGGATGTTTTTCGAGAGTGACAATGCAACAGTTTCACCGGTGGTTCGTCCAATTCTTGTTAATCAAGAACCATCTTCTTCGGTGAACAACAATACTCTCAACAATGAGGATTTTCATGATGCAAATGAATTGAACGAATCTTCAGAGGATGATGAATTTCTAGATGCAGATCAGGAAGCTCCTACAACAGCAGTTCATGGTACTTCAGAGGGTACTCCTCCAGTGGATGCCCATAGAACAGCTGAGGCTACTGCATCATCCTCTTCGTCAATTCCGGGTCTTGAATTGGTTGTTGATCTTAATCTTAACAACCTGGGTATAAATGTTCCAGTTCCAGATAATCCAGAAACAAGGATTCATAATACCCATCCTCAACAAAACATCATTGGAAATGTGCAAAGTGGCGTACAAACAAGAAACATGTTGCGAAACAATAACAATGCAGGCTTGTATGCAGCCATTCGAGAATCCGGGCAACAAAACGACTGGTCCTTCGCGTGCTATGTCTCACAAGAAGAACCAAGAACATGGAAAGAAGCCTTGAAAGATAACGCTTGGGTTGAAGCAATGCAGGAAGAACTGCAACAATTCCAGAAGCTGGGTGTCTGGAAACTAGTAGAGAAACCTGCTGGATACAAGAAGATTGGTACCCGTTGGGTTTTCAAATGCAAAAAGGATGACCGCGGAGTTGTTATAAAACAAAGCTCGTTTAGTCGTTCAAGGTTTTCGTCAGATTGAAGGGATCGACTACAACGAAGTCTATGCACCAGTGACACGTCTCGAAGCAATTCGAATCTTTCTAGCCTATGCGTCCTTCAAAGGATTCAAGGTTTATCAGATGGACGTGAAAAGTGCATTTTTACACGGTGTGGTTGAAGAAGAGGTGTACGTCGAGCAGCCTCCAGGTTTTGAAGATCCTATCCATCCCGATCGGGTTTGGTTGCTCAACAAAGCTCTATATGGTCTTCATCAAGCACCGCGAGCTTGGTATGCAACCTTATCACACTATCTGCTGGAGAACGGTTTTCGTAGAGGTCTTATCGACTGTACTCTTTTCATCAAGAACAAGATGGAGATCTTCTTCTGGTACAGGTATACGTTGATGACATTATTTTTGGTTCTACTAATGATGTCTTGTGTAGGGAATTCGAGCGTATTATGCAGGATAAATTCGAGATGAGTGCTATGGGGGAAATGACCTTTTTCTTGGGCCTACAAGTACAACAAACAGAGTCTGGGATATTCATCCATCAGACTAAATATGTTGGTGACATCTTGAGCCGGTTCCAGATGTCTGATGCAACGCCCATTGGTACCCCATTGCCAACTAATCACGGAATTACTCCAGACTTGAAGGGAGAAGCTGTTAGCCCTTCAATCTATCGCGCTATGATCGGATCTCTTATGTACCTCACAGCATCAAGGCCAGACATAATGTACCCAACGTGCCTGCTTGCTAGATATCAAGTTAACCCGAAGGCCTCACATCTTGCTGCTGTTAAAAGGATTTTTCGTTATTTGAAGGCGTACCCTGACACCGGTCTGTGGTACCCTAGGGATAATAACTTTGAATTGGTAGCTTTCAGTGATTCTGATTTTGGCGGATGCAAAATCGACGGTAAATCCACAACGGCTGGATGTCAGTTCTTAGGAAATCGCCTAGTTACATGGCAATGCAAGAAGCAGACGTGTGTCGCTACATCAACATGCGAAGCTGAATACATTGCTGCCTCAAGTTGTTGCTCCCAAGTTCTTTGGATCCAACAACAAATGCGGGACTACGGTTTTGAATTCCTAACTACTCCTATTTACGTTGATAATTCTGCTGCTTTAGATATCACTAGAAATCCTGTGCAGCATTCAAAGACCAAACACATCGAAATCAAATATCACTTCATACGTGATTGCTTTGAGAAAAGGCTAATCGATGTTGTTAAGGTCCACACCGATGACCAACGTGCCGACTTATTTACCAAAGCTTTTGACAAATCTAGATTTGATTTCTTATTGGTAAACGGCATTAAGGTCAAGCAAGAGTAAAACCAACATCGGAAAATCATTTTTGTAAATATCTTTGTGTGTTTTTAAATTTATCTTAGTTTATTGATTTTAGGGGGAGTAAATCCAAAAATCTGAAAATCCAAAAACATCGAAAAATTTCAAAAACACAAAAACAATAGAAAAACAAAAATGAGTTTCCTGGCGAGCAAAAGAGAAAATGATAGTACATCAGTGGTCTATCCAAACCTCTTTAAACCTTAAATGAAAAACGATAAGCAGCTCTATATAAGATGTATCGGTAGGCTCACAATCATTTTAAAGTGTGCAGGGTGATATAAATCTTAATCGACTGAAGACCAGGTGGGAACCATTCATTGGCATATGGTCTTAGTACCGAAATTTCGTTTGATAGATTGCCGAGGTTCTGAGATATTCGGTCTTTATGCTGCTTATCATCTGGGTATCATGGTTGTATCTTTTACCGAAAAATAACGGGACGCAAGTCTAGATCTTCCATGATACTATACATACGTGTACATATTACATACTGCATTCGACCTCAATAAGTGATAAACAATCACATGTCCATAACAAATAAGTGATAAAATATCACATTTATCCGGGTGTCAAGTTCGTCTCTCTGCTGTACGGAAGTACTGACCTGTTCACGGACTTGCACCTGTGCCCTCATGCATACGAAAATCAAGTTCCTCATCAATAAGTGATTATATCACATAGGGCTTGTTTTCAAATCAAAATAAGTGAGTATCTCACACTTATACGGTCAAACAGATGATAATCGGTATACTCACCGGTAAGATGAACTCTCGTGCATACCTTGATACGGGAATGTGTCTTGATGTGGATGAACACCGGTCGGTAAGTATAAATCATACATTAACGTATCCTCTAAACATGATTACATCTGATAAGTTGAGCTTAAGTGGACAACAATACCGATAATTGTTATAGGATGCTTATCTTAATATTAACTAACTGAACAACAAGAGTGTTTTGGCATGACCGTACACTGATATGATTCTCTTACCCTCGAAACTCGCAAAAAGAATGTCTGTTTATATTTATTTACTGCTTAACTTTTATTGTTTTCTCTTAAACAGTTTCGTCGTTTGGTGCATATCAGCACGACATTAGCGGTGATGTCGTTTGATAACACTCAAAGGATTTTAAATTGTTGTCTTTTAATTTCAAAAATACCAAAAAGATTTTAGGCTTTTTTTAATATAAACTTTATAAAAGCCAAAAAGATTTTATTTCTGCTTTATTTTCGATCATACGATGTTGGAGCTCAAGTCTTCGTTACCTGAAACCTGACTGAAAACCGAATGACTAAATCTTCATAAACGGTCAAAATTTGCATGTTTGAAAGTTAAAAACTAAAATTGACAAATTTAAACTTTCAAATTGTCGGACAGTGTTTGATTATGACATGGTCATTCGTGTGTCATGTGTGTATGTTAACTATATTCCAAGCAGTTGTTCTCATTATGCGTTTAGATTTCTTGCATGTGCAGATTCTAAAGGCTGGGAGAACATAGTCGATGACAAGCTCTGGAATGAAGACACACGAGAAGGCGCTCAAGTGATGAAAATGATCGAGTTGCCGTTGGCCATCATCAACACCACAAGGATCTCACTTCATAAAGATAAAGTCTTTTCACGAGCATAACTCAAGGGGGAGCTTATGTTAAGGGGGAGTTTGTCAACACACTTCCTACATGATACGGGTAGTTTGTTGATACACTCTCTGCTTTCAAGACGTGAAGACTTTGAAGATCCTCCGACATTGAAGACTTGAAAGGACATCAGAGTTTTGTAACTCGAAGACCAAAGACCGTCGAAGTTCGAGACGAGTCTACAACTATAGAAGATAAAGACAAAGCTACAGCCAAGGGGGAGTTTGTTGGTGCACTTGTGTCTGTACTTTGTCTGTATTCGGTCTGTATGTAAACGATGTCCTTGTAAGTCATGTAAGTTGACCAAGTCAACCGTCCTCCTGGTTTGACTCAGTCAACAGTAAGTAAACTTGTTGAAAGTTGTCTGGTCGAAGGATGAGTGATCGAAGGATAATGTAGATCCTTCGATCACTCGAAAGATATGCTTCGACTGATGGTCCTCGAAGGATGATCCTTCGAGGTCCCTGCTTATCCTTCGAAAGCATTGTATCCGAAAGATGATCCTTCGGACCATCAATCGGATCCTTCGAGCAGACCTGCTGTGTGGGTATATATACCCATGCAGTGTGTGTGAGTGGGTTCTGCCATTTGCACATTCGAGAGATAGAGAGCTTTGAGAGCATTCTGTCCAGGACTCACACACACACTTAGAGAGTTTATAGAATATTTCTGTAAACATTGAGCTTGTAACCGAACCCTCATTGCATTAATACAAGTTGTGTTAATCGGGGAACTTGTGTGTTTGTTTCTCTACTTGCTACTAACTCGGTTTGCTTGCTAGCTTGGATTCCGCACTCGCTAGTAGGTTTGTATAACAAGGTTTAGATTCGTAATCCTCCGCGAAAAGGGACCTACACAAGTGAAATATTGTTTTCCTTTTGTCATCTGTTTTCCATATTAGATCAGGATATAGTCGAATGAGCTCAACTATAAACTTTGTGTTGCCCACTTTAGCAGCATGAAAAAGTACTCGGTAAGGGTAGACTTTTATTAATGTATCTTCCTTCAAAATATGTGGCCCTTTGAGTATTTCATCAATTACACTCCTAGGCATTCTGGCAATTCTTCCCCATATTACTCTTAAAAATTCCAGTGCGTAGTGTTTGTCTTCAACGCGCCACACCTTCTTATGAAGCACTTCAAAAACTGAGAACCAAAACCAAGAAGACCATCATATCACATTTAACATATGATAGTACTGGTTAAAGCTCCTATCACTTATACGTGAAGCTAACCACTATTGGCTTTTATACTACATTATCATGGACATAAGATATTGTCTTAGAATGTTCTAAACCATACCTAACATGGCCATATGGACAGCTCTATGAACTTACATTATCACGAACAATCATTTATGTTCTTCATAGTTTTGAAGTGGACTGCTGAGCTCTTAGGAGTTAGGAAAATTAAAACACAGAGATATTCCTTGAAGTTTAGATTTAATATATTAGGTTTGAATGAGATTAAGTTTAAGTTTAATATACCTATGTCAAGGATCTTAAATCATTTTTACGATATAGAGTTATAGACCAAATAGACAAACATAAATATACCAATGTTGATGTCGAAGAATACTCAAAGCTACTAATTTATATTCGTTGGAAAGGTTTGAATTGTCATGCTCTGCCCTTACTGGGATATGAACAACAAATGTACGTGAAATATCAGAAATCACAAGTACAATGCCGTCAATGATGTAGCACGATCAATCCTCAACCAACTGATTGATCATTATTTGAATAACCCAAAAATCAACTTGCTTAATATGTGTTGTGTAGAGTTGAAGAGCATATACTTACTTGACTTGATTTTGGATACAATACTTCCATCCATCAAATCAAATGCCTCTCTCGTCTCAGCCAAAGCTAATAAAACTTTATTAAGCAATACCCTTTTGAGAATGAGTTCTGGGCGATCATTCACTATCTTCAGAGCAACATCTACAAAAGAATTGGAGGTCACTTTATGAGAGGAATTGCAATGAGTAACAACCAACCAAAAACTTGTAAACAGAGAACATGAACTTTTTGGAAGGAAATCCCAAACCATGCAAGAAGGTCAGAAGTTTTCGATTTAACCACTGACACATAAATAGTTTATGGATGAAAATTTCGTTTTGTATCCAGACTCATTAGGAAACGTAGAAACTACAAACTCGTGGCTACAGCTATAGGTATGTTTAAAACTATAAAATAACTTAAATTGTTAAGAACTTAGTATTAGATTATCAACACATCTTTGTAGGACCCATCCCCGACTCTCATGTGACCAAAAATCGCCCGACATTTTGTTAGAGATACCATAAAGATACCTCACCATGGCAGGCTTTCCATATAAAGCAGCCATGTAGAGTGGCATCTCTCCCTCTTACCAGGGATATCCATCAATGTAGGATGCTTTTCCACCATTATCCTCGCGGCTTTTTCATTACCCGCCATTGCTGCTAAATTCAGGGCAGTATTGTAGCTTCTATTCTGTAACTCCAGATCCTTTTTCTCCATCAAATTTACGAGATTTATCACAAAATCTTCCACACCCTTGGTGCTTTCTGCTGATGCTTCAACATGAAGCAGCGTTTCCTCGTTTTCAGTGATTGCAAAACGTATCAGATCTCCGTTTCTTTTAAGGATGGATTCAGCAGCCTTCCAATCTCCTCTGATTGCCGCTTGGTAAAGTGGAACACCAATACTTATGTACTTTTCTCTAGTACCTTCAATTTAAACAATTTTGTCAAACTCAGTTTCCCTCAACTTGACGTTTACCGGTGCTTGATGTTACCTCACATATCAACTTCAATAAAAAGATGTGCATGTAACGGAATTAATGGGTCTATTATGTAAATAGTTAGAATTGTAGTTTATGTATTATATGTAATTAATTAATATGTAGTAGAAGGGTCGAATATGTAAACCTTTGTATTTATCTTAGGGTTGCGGTGGTAGGATAAAAGTCACGTCGCTTCATATGTATGAAAGTTATAATCCCTACACATCCTAAACTACAAGGGTTATATGGTAATTAAAGAAAAGAGTGGCGGTTACAAAGTTGAGGGACTATTTGTGACTAATCAGAACTTGGTAACTACCACCCAAGGGTGGCGAAATCCCTTTGGGAGGCACCCTTAGAATCGATGGCAACCACAAGGATTCAAGGGACATGTCTTTTCAATCAAAGGACACACCTCTTCATGTTTAATTACATCCACAAGATCAAGAGACGCACCCATTCGTGAAGAGACACATCTCTACAATCGCACCTTTTAGTTACTTATAAATAGGGCTTTAGATTTCAATTGTAATTCAATTTCATGTACTCAGATATTCAGTTTATATTCAAGTTATTCGATTGTCTAGAGATCAAAGATCCATTGGGGCCAACAATTGGTATCAGAGCATCAGACTCTAGGCATCGCAGGGAATCCGCGATCAGGTTTTATTGTTCTTTCTCAATTCGCAAGTTAGTTTTATTTTCGGTTCAGGGTCGAACCAGGAGTTAGGAATCTAGGTTTTTTTTTTTGCAGGGTTTAGTGCGAATTAGATTGTTTGATTATTACGCGTTTCGGGTTATACGCGGATTAAAGATTTGAGAGTTTGTTGAATTCAAGGGAATTGAATTTACCGGTACAGTGGTTTCGTATTGGTGGCCAAGAAACTTTAGAAACTAGAAAGTAAGGGTTGTGAAAATTCTAAGTTAGCAATCAGACTAAGGTTTCACGAGTGTATCGAACCAAGTACAAAAGCGCAAGACATGGTTCTTTTGTTTCATTTGGAGGGCCAGGAAGAATCAAAATTTAATCCGATGGTTATACGCGATTAGTTTTATTCGCGGGTGAAGGTTTGAAGGCCAAATTCATAGTATAGAAAAGAAAATTGAGCGAATCAATTGGGAAAAAGAAAATCGAGGGAGTCGATCGTGAAGAAGAAGCGAGTAAAGACGGAATCATTCGAGTGATTCGAAATGTGTTCGAAGAATCTAGAATTACCAAGTGAAGGCTCGAAGGTTTTTTCAATTAGAAACAAAGTGCAATGCGGAATAAACAATTGTAGATGCAGTGAATGCAAAGAAACACAATGATGCAACAAATGCAGAAAAGGGAAAATGATGTAGTGAATACAGGAAACAAGAAGATAATTTGAAGTGAGTGCAGAAAAAAGTGCAGTGATTGTAGAAAAAATGAAGCAGTGAATGCTGGGAAATACATGCAGTGAACGCAGAATTTGATATAGTAATATGGAATAAAACAATTCAGTGAGTGGATCTGGAAAAAGTGAAGAATCCGTGAGGGAAGCAATCAATGATGAAGAACCCGTTGTGAGAGACAACCGTGATGACGAGATTAAATCTGTGATAGATCAAGAAGAAGACACGCATATCCTATGACTGGGTCAGAAAAAATGTTGTGTGATACAACCGCAAGAGAGATCTGAGTGAGTCAGTTTATCAAAATCTATGCGAGATGGATTCCGATCATGTGATATGATGGTGGGGAAGTTAATCAAGACTGGGTTGAGTTCGTGTTGAGACAACTACACAAGAAAAGGTTCGTGTGATACAAATCAAGTGCGGTCAAGACAAGTGTGAAGCAAAATGTTCGTGTGAACGAGTTCAAGTGAAACAAGGTTCGTGAGGAGCAAGGTTGGTGAATAAGAAGATCCGTGTGAAACATTGGATACCGAGGAGTTTCAAGAAAATGGAATCGATCAAAGTTCAAGATCTACAACTCAAGGATGTTCGTGATTAGGGGGTGAATGAAAGTTATAATCCCTACACATCCTAAACTACAAGGGTTATATGGTAATTAAAGAAAAGAGTGGCGGTTACAAAGTTGAGGGACTATTTATGACTAATCAGAACTTGGTAACTACCACCCCAAGGGTGGCGAAATCCCTTTGGGAGGCACCCTTGGAATCGATGCAACCACAAGGATTCAAGGGACATGTCTTTTCAATCAAAGGACACACCTCTTCATGTTTAATTACATCCACAAGATCAAGAGACGCACCCATTCGTGAAGAGACACGTCTCTACAATCGCACCTTTTAGTTACTTATAAATAGGGCTTTAGATTTCAATTGTAATTCAATTTCATGTACTCAGATATTCAGTTTATATTCAAGTTATTCGATTGTCTAGAGATCAAAGATCCATTTTGGGGCCAACAATGTAGGCATGTCAATGGATTGGATATTGATTAATTAATCCAATGGATCGATCCACTTATTCAATTAATTATATGGATCGATCCATGATCCATCCGGATCGATCCATTACTAATTAAATAAAGTAGAAAAAAGAAAATGTCTTGATGATCCCTACAACCAATCCTGTACGCTCACAACTCTTAACACATATAACCCAAACCAACACCATATACTTACCTGTATCTATAATTAATATAGTCTCTATGTATATAGGTGGAGCCGGTGGGGAGATATGAAACAAGAGATTAGTTGCCAATCGTTGGCGACATGGAGCGAGTAGGCAGTGGCGGAGGCGGTTGCAGCAGCCTCATGCTCCGGCCATGGTAGAGCTTTTGTTGGTCGTTTGACTTCTGACGGTCAACCAGTTTGTGAGTGCTTTAATTGCTATAATGGACCTGATTACTCTCTATATTCTCGTGAATGTGATGCGTAGCCGGGATGCAGTCACTTTAGGAGGATACATAATCTTCGGTGTCGGGTCAGCCCAACATCTAAGTGCAGCGGTTTACGCTCTTTCTTTTGGAAAATCTTCTTCGATCACCGTCGAACGCCCTCGCTTCCATACCATTCTAGAATTTTTAAGAATTTTATTTTTATTTTTTTAGAATGTTTTTGATTTTTTGGGTTTTTTATTTCTTTTATTGTTTTTTATCTTTTTTGAATTTTTTGTGTTTTTTAGAGTTTTTGTTATATTTTTTTAATATGGATCGATCCGGATAGTCATCCATCCATTTAAAATGATTTGGACATGGATCGGATCACGATCCATTATGTTGGATCATGGATCGGATCATGATCCATTTAAGTTGGATCATTAATTGATCGGATCATGATCCAATCCATATCCATCCATTGATAGGCAATCATGTGTATATATATGTATTGAACAAGCAAGGTTTCAATTCAGATTGATTCCTTGCAATATTACTCAATAAAATTTATTGTTTAATTCTCAATTCTTATTCTTGTTCATAAACCTGTGATCTTGGGCTACATTAACAACTTGGTCAACTGGTTAATTACCTTTACTTTAGTTCTGGAATGTTAGTTTCACAAGTTTCAAGTCGGAGGGTTAAAAGTGTAAACAGATGATAGTTGTGGGTTAAATTTGTAAATAGGTTGTTAATAAGGCGTTAAAAACCTATTATTCATTTTGGGGGTATAATTAAGTTAGAATCAATAGAAGTTGATAATCGTTTCGCGAATCTGATTTTGTTGTTTTGATCTTCTCTGGTGCTGAATTCTTCAACAAAAGTGTAACGCCCTGCGTTTTCAAACTTCCTACATTTAGAAACCTTACGTGAAATTCTAACTTTGGAAATCTTGTGTTCTTATAACCATTCTTTCATTGTAATCGTTGTAAAATACGGAACTTGCTTCGTAAATAAAACTTGTACGTTACACTTTTTACCTAGTTAAATCATGTTTTATTTCATATTTCACCTTGTTACAAGTTAGGGGAAACATTGTTGCATATTATTACACAACTTAACTAACAAAATTACTCATTATAATGTTTTAAAAAAATAAAAAAATAAAGAAATATGGCAGCCCAAATTCAGCCAAATTCAGCCCCATATAGTTGGGTTTTGTGGGCTAGTTTCAAGGTGTAACCCCTTCTAAACACTTCCAAAGCCCAACCCATTGAAACCCTAATCCTTCCCCTATAAATACCACTTATAACCAGCCTCCCTACCACTTTTGCAACCCTAAAAACTCACAAAACATCCACCAAACCGTAGCTGAAAGCAAGGGTTCGAGTAGATTGACACCCCTTCACGAAAATGAGCATAACTCACTCAATTCTTATCCGATTCACTCGATTCTTTTTCCTACTTGCTTGTATAATCATGGGGTTCGATTCCTAGACTTCTCCTTGGAGAAATCAGACCTGGAAATGCCCCGAAATAGTCCATAAACTTTCTGTTTGTTTTTATGTTCATCAAAAACTTGTTTAAACCTATGCAACTTGTGTCCAACACATCTCATACCTATGTCCTAATGCTTACAACTTATCCCATGGTTGGTTAAGCTTAAAAACAAGGTTGAGACATTTAAAATCAGAGGATTAAACCTCATAAACTTGGTGTTTTGTTTAGGGTTTTTAACCCACAAGTCATGTCAAACTTTGTCTTTGATACATGAGTGATTATGGATCAACTTGGGTTGTCCAAACATACAATCCTCACATGATTTGATGATTTCTCTTAGTTAGTGTGTATATTTCTTATTCTTTATTGTATGTTCATGACCCTCCTTGGTTGTTTTTTTTACATCAAGTGTAGTGGTGAACAATAGAGGTGCCTAAATGGAAGCTTGTTCTTCCTACCTCATGTATGTATTCTATGACACAAAGAGGTACCTAAATGGAGACATTAATCTCCTACCTCATGCTTGAATCATAAGACTTGTAAAATATATAATATCTAAGTTATTCTATATGTATACATCTAAGTAACTAAGACTTGATGATGACTTAATAGTTATTTGTTAAGTGGACGTTACATCATCTATGACCATGCCCTTGTTACGACTCTAATGGATCTTAGAATCCATGAAATCATACCAACTCTTTTGAGTTTCAATAGTGTCAAGAACAAGAGTTATGCGTACAAGATGATTATTTTCACCTATGTTACTTTCTATATATTAAAAACTCCGAATCTATAATCTTCCGTTATACGCCAAACTCACACACCTACGTTTCCTTGTGTAGAAGGACAAGGTGCTCCGAACTAATTCATCTACAAACTTGCTCTCGGAATTTCAAGTCACCACTTGTAAACCGTGAGTATACTCGTATTTCCCCCTTTTTACTTTTACCACTTTTGGGGTGTAACATGTTTACCTATTAACTTACACATGAACACTTTATTAAACACATGAACGTTCCTATAACATGCTTGTATACGTGATGACTTGATACTTTAAACTTGGGTTATTCTTATGTGTTGAACTTATCATTAACTTCGTACGAGCCAAACCTTGACATATGTAGCGCTATAGGATTAACGACCCGCCCGTAAACTTGAGGTTATGTCTTGAGCATATTGCGTTTTCTTGGTTTGATATGTTAGACACATGCCATATTTAAGGTTTATCTTGAATCATATGCTTGCCATGAGGAATTGTTCACACTTTTTAACTTATGCTATGTACGTACCAAACTTGTATACTCGCCTTTGCTTTTGCATTGAATTGTATTTTTAAACATGTTACAGGTTGATGATGATGAAATGAAAACGGATAGCAAAGATGCCTAGATACTCACTTAGACGTTTAGGTTTAAAGTGTTGTATCAATTTTGTTTATGTTATGTTGAACAATGTTGTTATTTGCTTTTCTTGTAATGTTTTGACATTTATTTTGGAAATGAAATTTGGATTATTAAATTATTGTCACAAATAGCGTTATGATGTCTCGAGCAATCTTCACACTTCGTCTCATCCCGATGTTTCCGCCATTGGTTGGGGTGTGACAGATTGGTATCAGAGCCATAACTATAGGGAATTAGGAAAAGTAGGAATGCTTTAACCTAGTCTATAGTTGTAGAGCCTTATTCGTACGTTTTACTTGAAACTACTTGCATGCTATCTTATTTGCTTTTATTTATTCTCTTTTGATCTTGTAAGCATATGTGTCACTTATGTGTTAACACTTAACATGCTATACTTATTTTTATTATGTGTTAATACTTGTTTCATCGTTTTATCCTTTATGTGTGTTCTTGACATACTTTTTTATGCGTTAATATTCGTTTCATCATTTCACTTTTATTGTGATATTCTTGACATGTTATACTTGTTTGTTTAATCTTTAATATACACTTTTCCTCATGCATTTTACTTGACTATTCTAAATCCGTAAACCCTCACATTATACAAATGGGACGAATTCACCAAAATAGGCGTGAAACCCACGATTTGGTGAACGACGCTCAATCTATATATTCTTTTTACACGAGATATCGCCATTAAGCTAGGAGTGAAATCCACATCTTGATGGTAAATCTCAAATTTTAAATTCTAGTGGACCCTTGTCAACATGTCGAAACTAAATTTCGACCCGACAAGTACCAACCACACTTAGGATACGAAACCGTCAAGTTAGGGGTGAAACCCGCACCTTGGCGACTAGTTCCACTCCTTGATATTTTTTAAATCCCGCCAAGTCTCGAAATTTCGATTGATTTGGGACATGTAGTAACCGGAAGGGTAAATACCGTTAACCGACTTGTCGGCGAGAGTATTTTACCTATTAGGCCAAAGCATGCTCCTCAAATTCAAAAGACTTTTCGACCACTTTGGTTAGTCAAAGTTCCGTTTTGGAACACTCCAAACTTTGGTTAAACATGCGTTTCTATTATTCATTTTATACGATACGATCTTTCAAATTTGAATTTACTTTCGATATTCTCTTTTTACACACACAACATATTGAATCTTTTCCATACATTTATACATATGCATGATTTCATATAATTTAAATTCATAATCCTTGTAACGACAAGTGGAGACATATCATCGAGATAGGAGTGATTTCCTTACCTTGACGATTAACTCCACTCCCTTTTTCTTAAAAACGACCTCACCAACGAGTTAGGGGTGATTCCTTTACCTAGGTGATCATTTCCCAAAACGTCTCTTCAAAATATTTATTATGCAAACCCGATCATGTTTTATACCTAAATCATTTATCATTATTCAAAATACCTACTTATACCGATTTCAAAATACATTGTTTATCAAACGTACTTCTTATTCTACCATCCATTTTCACTCAAATCATATACACGAGATTCTTAATCATGTCTTTACCGTTTTACTACATGAATTTCCAAACCTTACGAAATGCTACCTATCAATTTAATCGGTCTAATGAATCTCTTGCCCATGAACTTCACATCTGATTTATTAACTGAAACACGTTCACATTATATCATCATACTAGAGACTTCCACTCTTAATCGAAATCAAACTAACCTTTCTCAATTACTTATAAGACCTCATAGATGTTATATGATCGTTTTACCAAATACTCTTTCCATCATCAATAAATCCTTTGTTAAAATTATTTTTAAACAATCACTAAGTTCTTTTACTAAATTTCTTTTCTAAGGGTCGACGTTTTCACAAGAACTTTCAAAGTTCAAAATTTCATGTTTTGATGCAAATGAAACAAACCCGTTATTTAAAAAAAAAAAAAAAAAACCTTCTCTACAACGCTTAACTCGTCATCCAAATTTCAAAACACGTGGGCTAGAGACTTCATGGGGACCGACAATTTTCAACATACGTGAACTCCTTTTTTTTTTTAAAAAAAAGTAGCATTTCAATCATTACAAAATACGTTAAGCATAACCAATGAGTACTTTATGTTCCTTTACATATACAAACTATATTCTACCTTTCAAACCAAGCTCAATCTAATTTTGATTCGACAAACTCAACGTTTTGTTTAAACAACTATACATGCACATCATCGTACACATTTTAGACGATATCTCGCGATAACATCATTTATATCGTTCGTATCTACATACTTAACCTTTTTTTTTCTCCGCAATGTCTCAACGTACACCATATACGCAATATTTATTTTTCATACCTACACCTATGTTCATACGTTTTATGCTTGTACTCATACACATACTACTTATACGTTTTACGCTTCTACTTGTACACATACTACTTACACGTTTTATGTTTATGCTCATACATTCATGCGTATTCATACTTAAACTTATGCTCATACTTTCATCCTTACTCATGATTCGTACATTCGTACCTATACGCGAGCGTAATCCGAGGGATTCGCTTACGTAGGTCCCATACATGCTTAAACATAAACATGCTTACATACGACATTCTTTTACGTACACATTCTTATTTTCAAATTCATGTATACCTTGATTCATACATAACTAGTACAAGCTATGTGGATCATGCGACGATCAGTATAATCGCGGGTGCACACGGGATTATAGTGATAGGCGTATGAGAACCATAGAGTGTACTACTGTGTATGGTAAGACACGGAACGTAACATGACCCCGAGTAACGAAACGGACGTAATGTGGTTAAAACATGGTGGATACGCCGCTGGTACTTCCTATATGTAAGTGTTTTCACCATGTTACCAAACTTTCGTAAAACGTGCCATGAGAAATTCAGTGTGTTGCAGACCTTTTGGACCTAATACAACTTCACGCAACTCACAAACGCATTATATCCGATTATTCATGACGAGACTTCATCCTTAACACACTACGTTCATCTATCCAACACTTATGCTATTCACATACTTGTACTCTTTAAGAGCCATTCGTTCATTCTATACTCGTATTATTTTATACAAAACTCGTTCGCAATCCAGCTTGTTTAAACATTTGAGTCCTAACTTACCTCATTACCTATAAAATAGCCTCCCTATTCTTGATTCTTGTGTAACTATACTTAGTATCTCTCTATTGCTTTATTTAAAGTAACAAACCTTTTCGTCCCTCTCAATAAACAGGTTTTACGAAAGTATGATTTTTTTATACTATCCTTAAAAACTTCCCCTTGCAAATCTACCTTGATGTTCTCCAAAATTTGGTACTTTTCAAAACTTTCAAACTTCCCAAGTTTCAATTCTTAATGATCACCTTTATGCCAAAAACTCTTTCAAGCCTTCCTCTTGAATAAATTTCGGGACGAAATTTCCTAAAGGAGGGGAGACTGTAACGCCCTGCGTTTTCAAACTTCCTACATTTAGAAACCTTACGTGAAATTCTAACTTTGGAAATCTTGTGTTCTTATAACCATTCTTTCATTGTAATCGTTGTAAAATACGGAACTTGCTTCGTAAATAAAACTTGTACGTTACACTTTTTACCTAGTTAAATCATGTTTTATTTCATATTTCACCTTGTTACAAGTTAGGGGAAACATTGTTGCATATTATTACACAACTTAACTAACAAAATTACTCATTATAATGTTTTAAAAAAATAAAAAATAAAGAAATATGGCAGCCCAAATTCAGCCAAATTCAGCCCATATAGTTGGGTTTTGTGGGCTAGTTTCAAGGTGTAACCCCTTCTAAACACTTCCAAAGCCCAACCCATTGAAACCCTAATCCTTCCCCCTATAAATACCACTTATAACCAGCCTCCCTACCACTTTTGCAACCCTAAAAACTCACAAAACATCCACCAAACCGTAGCTGAAAGCAAGGGTTCGAGTAGATTGACACCCCTTCACGAAAATGAGCATAACTCACTCAATTCTTATCCGATTCACTCGATTCTTTTTCCTACTTGCTTGTATAATCATGGGGTTCGATTCCTAGACTTCTCCTTGGAGAAATCAGACCTGGAAATGCCCCGAAATAGTCCATAAACTTTCTGTTTGTTTTTATGTTCATCAAAAACTTGTTTAAACCTATGCAACTTGTGTCCAACACATCTCATACCTATGTCCTAATGCTTACAACTTATCCCATGGTTGGTTAAGCTTAAAAACAAGGTTGAGACATTTAAAATCAGAGGATTAAACCTCATAAACTTGGTGTTTTGTTTAGGGTTTTTAACCCACAAGTCATGTCAAACTTTGTCTTTGATACATGAGTGATTATGGATCAACTTGGGTTGTCCAAACATACAATCCTCACATGATTTGATGATTTCTCTTAGTTAGTGTGTATATTTCTTATTCTTTATTGTATGTTCATGACCCTCCTTGGTTGTTTTTTTTACATCAAGTGTAGTGGTGAACAATAGAGGTGCCTAAATGGAAGCTTGTTCTTCCTACCTCATGTATGTATTCTATGACACAAAGAGGTACCTAAATGGAGACATTAATCTCCTACCTCATGCTTGAATCATAAGACTTGTAAAATATATAATATCTAAGTTATTCTATATGTATACATCTAAGTAACTAAGACTTGATGATGACTTAATAGTTATTTGTTAAGTGGACGTTACATCATCTATGACCATGCCCTTGTTACGACTCTAATGGATCTTAGAATCCATGAAATCATACCAACTCTTTTGAGTTTCAATAGTGTCAAGAACAAGAGTTATGCGTACAAGATGATTATTTTCACCTATGTTACTTTCTATATATTAAAAACTCCGAATCTATAATCTTCCGTTATACGCCAAACTCACACACCTACGTTTCCTTGTGTAGAAGGACAAGGTGCTCCGAACTAATTCATCTACAAACTTGCTCTCGGAATTTCAAGTCACCACTTGTAAACCGTGAGTATACTCGTATTTCCCCCTTTTTACTTTTACCACTTTTGGGGTGTAACATGTTTACCTATTAACTTACACATGAACACTTTATTAAACACATGAACGTTCCTATAACATGCTTGTATACGTGATGACTTGATACTTTAAACTTGGGTTATTCTTATGTGTTGAACTTATCATTAACTTCGTACGAGCCAAACCTTGACATATGTAGCGCTATAGGATTAACGACCCGCCCGTAAACTTGAGGTTATGTCTTGAGCATATTGCGTTTTCTTGGTTTGATATGTTAGACACATGCCATATTTAAGGTTTATCTTGAATCATATGCTTGCCATGAGGAATTGTTCACACTTTTTAACTTATGCTATGTACGTACCAAACTTGTATACTCGCCTTTGCTTTTGCATTGAATTGTATTTTTAAACATGTTACAGGTTGATGATGATGAAATGAAAACGGATAGCAAAGATGCCTAGATACTCACTTAGACGTTTAGGTTTAAAGTGTTGTATCAATTTTGTTTATGTTATGTTGAACAATGTTGTTATTTGCTTTTCTTGTAATGTTTTGACATTTATTTTGGAAATGAAATTTGGATTATTAAATTATTGTCACAAATAGCGTTATGATGTCTCGAGCAATCTTCACACTTCGTCTCATCCCGATGTTTCCGCCATTGGTTGGGGTGTGACAAAAAGAATCTGATTGTCATTGGATTTAATGGGTGTTTGGGATTGCTGATTTAAGTTACTTATTAGGTTATTGACTTTTTAAACAGTTAAAAGGTGTTTGACATGAAATTATTATGTGGTGGGAAAGTCACTAAGTCACTCTATTATGACTTATTAATTTTTCCAAAAAGTCAATAAATCACTCTATTATGACTTATTAATTTTTCCAAAAAGTCATAAGTTATTTAGAAAAGCTCAGCCAAACATGGCCTATTGCTTTAAAATAGACATTGTATAACTTTTACACGATGGAAGTAGTAAAGGAGAGATCAACAAAAGAAGCAGTTGAGAAATTACCTGTAAGTAGTTCTAAACAAGGTAGGATTGGTCGTGGTGGACTGGTACGTGGTGGCGTTGATGGTGGCCTTACAGGAATGTGAAAAAAAAGGATGACATGGCTTGTACTTGAGTTTGCTCATCTTTTCGGCACGCTGCAATGTCATAGCAATTAGTAAGTAATATAACTTGAATATATAGAATTATAAGAACAGTATGAGCATAGCCTGTACTTGTGTTCTTTGAATCCTTAAGCAATGCTGTTCTTACTTATCAACTGAGATCTGGAAAGCTAAGACCTGAATTTATAGAAGTTCACTGAAGTGAAGTCAACCTCCATAAGTCTATTTATTAATTGCTAATACCTACCCAGTAAACACCAACTCTGGAATATAAAATTATTAAGTAAATATTATAACTGATTGCATAGTTAACAGATTTATTAGTTAATATATAAAAGGTTAAACAATCGTAGAGTTCTAAAATTTTCAACATGTAAGTTTATAAAACCTGAAAACTAAAAACAGAAAATGCAATAGCTTATAGTTTAATCATTACAACTAGTTTTTTTTTGAAGTCGCGCGTTAAGGTGAAACTGAGCAAATGATAATATAAAACAAACATGAATTTTAAAATAAAACATGTTGTTTAGACACCCAGGCCATTAGAACGGTTTAGTTTATCATCATACCGTTTTATAATATCAAATAAATGCTTTATTTTGAGTACAACTTCGTTTTAACAAAACTTATAAACGGAATATCAGGGTAAAAAATCAAGCACAATTACATACACTAGTACAGATTTGATCAAATGATGCGGGTAAATTGGCTATAAGATGCGGTTCTGGACCCGCATCTTATGGCATAGCATTTTATGGCTATAAGGCAAAAGATGCGGGTCTAAGAGATGCGGTTCTAGACCCGCATCAATTTAACAATTTAAGCAAAAACTACTTTTTTCCAATATGTTCAAAAGATGCGGTTATAAAAACCGCATCATTTGGTGTTTAAGCAAAACTATTTTTTTTTTCCAATATGTTAAAAAGATGCAGTTCTAAAAACTGCATCATTTGTGTTTAAGCTAAAAATAAATGTTTTTTTTTGTTCAGTTTCCTGAAAATTTAATAAAAAAAATTCTAATAAATTCCCATTATAAACTGGTTATCTAAGAATGAAAATAAATATATAAAAAATAATAAATGAAACCAATATTAAATAACTCAATAATACAATTACAAAGGTTTCAAAGTAACACACGCAGTTACAAAAGTTTCAAAGTAACCCAAATACATATATATTTAAAAAATAAATTTGATATACAATAACTTTCTGTTCTGAACTAATGTCATCATACTTGCAACCCAAAATGACGTCTTCAATTCATTTTTGCATCTGGAACCGTAGAAATTGCCTAACAAAACATAACATTACATTAATAAAATGAAGCTTAAATGCATACGCAAGTGTACATATGTATAAATGGAATCTTTATATTCAAATGTTAAAATACTATCATACATGAAGACATGTAGTTCCAAATCTACCCTAGATACGCACATAAAACATGAAGATCCAAATCCACAACCTACAACAAGTCCAACAATACTACGATCAACCAATATATATACCAAATCCTAAATCACAAACTATACAAAAAGAATTTATCAAACCATGCAAAAAGCATTCATCTAATGCTAAGATATACATGTCTTATGTGATAATCAAAGTTAATGAGTTACAAATGTCTTGGTTTGGTTGAACCATATATACAAACACACACTAGTAGAAAACATACGTGATGTGGCAGCAATGACATTTACAATACGGTAGTTTATCAATCTAAGATGATACGGGTCAAATGGGTCTAGCTAACAAAAAAAGATTGAAATATATTTATTGGATTTAAAAAAGTATCATTTATATAAACTCAAAAAAGTACCTTTGAATTTTCGTAGCCCCACTACAAGCTTTCTTGGCATCCATACTCCCACGAATATCATTTAGTATCCATAGAAGTAATCAGATAGTTAATCTGGATAAAGGGACATAATAGATGCAAAACCAAAGTCAAATGCTAGTTTTGAATTCTAGAATCTAGAGTTAAACTTTTACCTTCTAGGATAAGTATTAATAACAATGTCATTAATAGAAGCAATTATCATTCAAAAGACAATAATCCTCAGTTTAATCAGTGGTTGACGATAAGCAGGTACCGGTACCAGCACCAAAAATAATCAATACGGTACGAAACTGGTATTTATCGGTAAATCAACCAAAATACTCGTACCGGTATCATCGGCACGGTTTGGTACCGGTACCCAATACCAAATGCTCCCTCTTTATACATCACTATGCTTAAGTACCTCGGGCAACCAATGAAAAAATTTCAAGATATAGTTCAAAATATATTTGTACATAAATTAACATATGTAAAAGCGCCATTTCATAATTTTCAAATTAAAGCAACTCAATGCTTTTAGTTGCTGTTGAAACAATGGTTAACACAAGGATAACCAAGAGGGTTGTTTCACTTATGGGGTTCAACCTCTTCTCTTGCTCGTATCGGTGGCCTGAGATCTGCAAAACAGTAAACACCGTTAGTCTCGTTAAGAGGGGGGAAGAGGATTTTCCCTCTTAATCAGGCTCCGGCGTGAGAATAAGTACTGCTCTGAGAGGAATAAAACAGTGTGTGTATAGAGTGAGTAAAGAGAGCCAAGATCCTCAACCTGAATGATGAAGGGTCCTATTTATAGCCGGATGGTGAAGAAGGAGGAAGCAGCTGTGCCAGCTGTGGGTGCGCGCCAGCTGTCCGACCAAGGGGAATATCCTCTTGTCTGCTCTGTCGCGAAGGGTGTAGTGGTACACGTGGCGTCCTTGTATTCGCTTGCGCTGGGTACCTCGTACTGGTCGCGTCAGCCCTGCTCCCTGGATTGTCGCAGGCCTATGTGGCCTTCTCTCAATGGTGACACATGTTGTCCTTTATGTTGGGCAAAGCATCTTTGATGCCAGCTGTGAACCGCCTAGATGCCTTCTGGAAGATTCTAGAAGGTTCTGGTGACATGGGTGCCTTGTGTGCACAAAAGTGGTGTGGTCCCTGCCATGTAGGCAGGGAATTGGGACCATACCTCTTCAAGTCCCCCAGTCCAGTGTGCCTTCTAGTTGAGTTGATCGTCTAGGAAGGATTCTGGACTTATGAGAGTTGTGAGTTCTATGCATCGCGTTGAAGTTGATGAATATAAAGTGAGCCGAATGGACGCATGCTGCATGGGTTTTGGCCTTTGAAAAAAGTGAGCCAAATGGACGCATGCTGCATGGGTTTTGGCTTTTTTGGGAAAAGTGAGCCAAATGGACGCATGCCGCATGGGTTTTGGCCCTTTGAAAAAAGTGAGCCAAATGGACGCATGCCGCATGGGTTTTGGCCCTTTGAAAAAAGTGAGCCAAATGGACGCATGCCGCATGGGTTTTGGCCCTTTAAGAAAAGTGAGCCAAATGGACGCGTGCCGCATGGGTTTTGGCCCTTTGAAAAAAGTGAGCCAAATGGACGCATGCCGCATGGGTTTTGGCCCTTTAAGAAAAGTGAGCCAAATGGACGCGTGCCGCATGGGTTTTGGCCCTTTGAAAAAAGTGAGCCAAATGGACGCATGCCGCATGGGTTTTGGCCCTTTAAGAAAAGTGAGCCAAATGGACGCGTGCCGCATGGGTTTTGGCCCTTTGAAAAAAGTGAGCCAAATGGACGCATGCCGCATGGGTTTTGGCCCTTTAAGAAAAGTGAGCCAAATGGACGTATGCCGCATGGGTTTTGGCCCTTTGAAAAAAGTGAGCCAAATGGACGCATGCCGCATGGGTTTTTGGCCCTCTTGTGTTTCCTTCTGTTGGAAGTTTGGTGGTTATGGGGAAGTGTTTGGTGTAACCGTCTGACGTCCCTGTCTTTTCGGAGGCGAACAGTTGCTTTTGCAGTGGCTTTCTGTCACATCAGCAGACCCTGTCGCCCATGCTTCCCGAAAAAAGAGCCGACGTCTTCTCTCTCCTGTGACGTGTCAGTCATCTATTGGGCGCTTTTCCTGTTCCCTGACGTTCCACTACCCATCGCATTAAATGCGATGGGTATAAATATGGGGCGGTTATCTCTTTCTTCCCTCATTTTCGAATTCTAAGTGTGATTTCTCTCTATCTTCTTCTTGTTTGTTCTATCTTTCACATTCTCACATCATCTTCTTCTTGACTTTTATCATGGCCGAGAAGAATCCAACTCAAAAGAAAAGGAAGCATAGAGGTAGGGCTCCTCCTGGTCCAGACCAGGCTGTGATTAACTGGAAGGAGGAGGAATTTCAGATGCTTGTGAGGGGACATAACTTTCGTCCTGAGTGGGGAGCTCGTTACCCTCCCTCTGGATCCACTGCATTGGATGCCCCTCCAGGTTTTATCACGTTGTATGCCGATTACGAAGTTCACTGTTGCTGTTTTGAGGGGTTATGGGCTCCATATTTCTCAGATAAATGCGATTGGGCTCCCTCGGATTACCCATTTCGAATTTGTCTGTAGGTCTTACCGTGTTGAGCCTACGTTTGAGATGTTCAACGCTATCTACAGCGTTTCGTATACCAGTGGGTTTTACTCTTTTCAGGCTAGGATGGGAGTTGCTCAGGTGTGTTCGGTTCCGATAAAGGGCATTCATGATTGGAAGCAGAAGTTTTTTTACATCCGCCGAGGTGTGATTCCGGCGGATATGTCATATCGGCAAGTGAGTCAAGGGATCCCTAAGGTGGATGTTCTTCTCAACTATGGTGATCAAGACTGGTTTAAGAAGATAACTGCGAAGCCGACGGCTATTTCTCAACTGGATGAGATGGCTTTAGTTGGTGCAGGGATGAGTTTGCTGTGGGTTCCTAAACATCCGCTGGGTCAGCCTGCGTATAGCCATAAGGGCAAATGTATTGTTCTTTCGTGTCTTACCACTTGATTATTTCCCTTTATGTTAACTATGCGTCCTTATTTTTGTTGCTATTTTGCAGTTGGTTATAGTTTGTTGAATGCCTTGGACCCTAAATCAGCGGGTGCCATGGTTGAAGCTATCCAGGCTGATGGGAATCCGACGTGGTTGGAGCAGATACGGGACCGTTTTCTGCATCCAACCGACGCTAGTTTGAGCAGATACGCGAATGAAGTTCTTGGTGAGGATGATTGGGATGACTTTGTCGACTCTGGTCGAGAGGAAGTCATTATCCTTTCTAGTGGAAGTTCTGACCGGGATGTTGAAGATCTAATGTCTCATTCCGCGCATGCAGGTACCGCGCCTGGTGGTGTTGCGGAGCCGGTACATGAATTTGTTGAGGATGATGATGATGCGGAGGCGTCTGTTGATCCGTCTGCCCAGTTGGAGACGAGGAAGAAGGCAAGGACTGAGAGATCCGGAAGAAGGGAAGAGAAGAAGGAGGGCGGAGCTGCTGGATCTTCTCGTAAGCAACCTTCTACTCTTCCTTATCTAGATTATGTGGTAGTGTCTGATACATTGTCTGGCCTAGGCCCTGGGGAGGTGCGTCAGGGGTCGGATCCTGACGATAAGGCCACTTTGACTGAGCATATGAAGAAGAAAGCTCTCGATGATCACAAACGTCGCCTTGATGAGCAGGCTGCTGCTGTTTTTGCTGCCAAGAAGGCAAAGCTTCAGAAAGAGGTCCCCCCAGCGCCCTCAGAGTCTGAGATTGATTTGGGCGTGTTTAGTGGAGGTCGTGGGAATTTGTTGGAGGAGATATATGCTGCCTCTGCTCCTCTTCCTGGTAATTTTTCTTTCATTGTACGTTTGTCGTATCTTTCCTTGGATTGCTCTTTAATTGTTGTCTTATGGCAGAATCTAAGGCTAGCAAGAAGCCGCGGCCGGTGGATATTTCTCAGATTACTCCACCTACCTCTCCTCCTTCGAGGACTGTTGGCTTGACCCCTCCTCGAGATGGTGTTGATGTAACTGTGAAGGGCGGTGAAGGGTTTGAAGGTATATTTGAGGGGGGTGACGCTGCTGGAGGCCACGGTGCCGGAGGTGATGTTGCTGGAGGCGATAAGGGTAAAGGTGTTGAAGTGGATATGGAGTCTAGTGAGACTACTCCGCAACAAACCATTTACACAAAACGCCCTCCCGCTGAAGGTGGAGCCACTTCTGGCTTTGTGCGAAGTCCGCACTTTGGACAAAATCCTGATGATTCCTGGGGTAACCCAGCTTGTGATGATATGCCTCACGTCCCCCGTTGGAGCCTTACTCAGGGCTCTCGAATGACTGACTTACAGAATTGTCATGAGTTTTTCTCTCTGTCACTTCCTCCTGCCGAGAGAATGTTTCAGAAGAACCGCAACCGCTTTGCCTTTATAGATGATCATGTTAGAGCTGGGGTTAACTTCTTTGCCACTTCTCAGGAGATTCTTCGCGAATGGCGATCTATGGGAGAAGAAACTCTGGAGTTTAAAGAGGCTAAGAAGGCGTTTTCTGAAGAGAGAGAGAAATTTAACGCAGAGCAAAAAGGTTTGCAATGGCGGGTTGCTGAGGCTGAGCGGAAGCTCGAAGAGCAGAAACAGTTGAATGAGCAAAAACAAAAGGATTGGGAATCCGCATGTGCTCGTACGAACACGGAGATGCAGTCGCAGCGTGATGCTATTGTGCGGCTGTCTGGTGAGAAGACGGCCCTTGCTGAAGAGGCTCATCAGGCGCGTCTTGCTGCGGAGAAGAAAGAGAAGGAGTATGTTGCGCGAATCGATAAGCTGGAGCTTCTTGCTCAGGAGAAAGCTACGGAGTGTGAAACTGTTCAGCGTCTTCTTGATGAGAAGGCGGCTGAGTGTCGTGCGTCTGAGCTTCTTGCTGAGGAAGCTTCAGCTGATAGTAGGTGGTTGCTTTCCCGCGGCGTTCCTTTGGTAACGTTTTTGGTTCTCATTTCGTTTTTGCCTTTGTATATTCTTGTTCTTATTCGATCTCGTTCTTATGCAGCTTGCTGATCGTATTTTGCATTCTGATGAACTTGCACGCTATATGTTTGAATTGGGTAGGGCAGGGTATAATAGTGGGCGCAAGTTTGGGTATGCTGAAGGCAAACTTGCGGCCGCGAACAATGAGAAGGATTTTCACTTTGAGTTATATAAAGAGGATTGTGATGCTGCTTATGCTGCGAAGCGAAAAGAGTTCTCGACGCTTGATTTAGCTGTTGTTCGGGCCTCTGGGAAGCTGGCAAACAAAGCGAATGGGGTGGCTTTGTTGAAAAAAGCCTTGGGAGAAGATGGCGATGATGCTGCTGGAGGTGCTGGCTCCAGCCATACTTGATAGGTTATTTTCGGCCTGCGTGCCGTGTATGGCCCTGAATGGGCTTGTAATGGTTGTTTTTGAGACAATTTGAAATTTCTTACCTGTGGTGTTATGTATTTGACAGATATGTTGTTACTTTGATTATGGTTATGCAAATTTTGAAATCGTCATAATATGTGCATGTTTAATTACTTTGATTAGGTGTCACGAATGAATGATGGCGCTGACAGGTAATGCTGTGTTACTACAACGTTTTTATTCTGTCGTTTAAGTATGCGCGCTTGCATGTGACATACGAAGTGATCGAGTTGCAGGTTATTGTGTGAGCTCAGCTGGGATCACAGCCTCGGGAGCGTTACAATGTTTAGTTACCTTGCTATCGATATTTTCGTGTTTGTGTGGGCACGAAGTTATGTTTTTTGGCGTTTTGTAGGCTTTGGTTGCGTTTCCGACCCGGCTGTTCACTTGGCTGAGACGAGCCTTGGAGGTCTACAACGTTTCCTATGGTCGAGCCATTGATGTTTTCGTGTACGCCCGAAGTAATAAATGCAGTTGTGACAAAAAATTTGCATGAAGTAAAGATAGCCAAACACTTCTTGTATTAGGTAAATGTGTCGGCGATTCGCCCTATACGATTACATGTTTGTATTATATGTAGCATTTTTGTAACTGTTGGGCATTCCAGGTTCGTGGAACCTCTTTGTCGTTCATGGTGCGTAGCTTGTATGCCCCCTTGCCGAGGACCTCATCAATGATGTACGGGCCTTCCCATTTGGGAGCCAGTTTCCCTGGTTTTTCTGCGTTGGACGCTTCATTGTCCCTTAAGACATAATCGCCTGGGTTGAAGGTGCAGATCCGGACTCGGGAGTTGTAATACTTTTCTAGCTTTGATTTGTATTTGGCTTCATTGATTGCTGCCATCTCCCTCCGTTCTTCTAGGAGGTCCAGGTCGATCCTCCTTTCTTCTTCGTTATTGATCAGATTCATGGAGAGCATTCTCGGAGATGGAAGCCCGATTTCTGCTGGGATCACAGCCTCGGACCCATAGACCAAGCTGAAAGGTGTTTCTCCATTGCTTGTTTTGGGCATTGTTCAATGGGCCCATAATATGCTTGGTAGCTCGTCGACCCACCCTCGTCTTTTTTCACCGAGCCTCGCTTTGATGCCATCGACGATGCTCTTGTTGACCGCTTCAACTTGACCATTCCCTTGCGGATGTGCGACCGACGAGAAGGTATGTTCAATGTTTAGTTCCTTGAACCATCGTTCGAGATCATCTGCTGCAAAGTTTGTACCATTGTCGGTGATGATTCGGAGTGGCAGGCCGAACCGGCATATGATTTGTTCCCAGATGAATCGTTTAACGACTGCCGATGTGGTTGACGCAAGTGCTTTTGCTTCCACCCACTTGGTGAAGTAATCGACCGCGACGATGATGAATTTGACTGCCCCCGGAGCTTCTGGGAAAGGGCCCACCATGTCTATGCCCCATTGCTGAAAGGGCCATGCGGTTGTTACTGGTACCAATTCGTTTTTTGGACGCATGGTTTTTGGTGCATGCCGTTGGCAGCCGCTGCACTTCCTTAATTCCTTCACGGCATCGAGGTGCATTCCGGGCCAGTAATAACCGGCGTTCATTACTTTTGCTACTACCATGCGCGGCCCGGCGTGGATACCGCAGATGCCTTCATGTACTTCCCGGATCAGATAATTTGCGTCGTCGGCGTCAACACATCTTAGCAGCGGGCCGAGATATGACTTTCGGTACAATATCCCGTCTGCCATCTGATAATGTTCTGATTTATACTGGATTTTCCGCGCCTCAGCTTTATTTTCTGGAAGTATCCCGGACTGTAAGTACATGATTATGGGTGTCATCCAGGACGTGGTTCCCGTTTGGATGACGCTGACTTCTCTGAGTGGAACAGATGGGTTGCTTAAAACTTCTATGCGCACGTCTTTGGCTAGGTGCTGGAAGCTTGTTGACGCAAGCTTGCTTAAGGCGTCTGCCGGCTTGTTTTCACTGCGGTTTATGTGGTGCACCTTGTAAGAATAGAAGGTTTGCAGCAACGTCTTTGCTTGGTTGAGATATAGTGCCATTATGTCGCCCTTGGCTTCGTATTGACCATTGATTTGGCCTGCTACTAACATGGAGTCCACATGTGCTTCAATGTGTCGGACTCCCATTTTGATTGCCAAACGCAAGCCGACCAGAAAGGCTTCGTACTCTGCTTCATTATTTGTGCTCTTGAAGTCTAGGCGTATGGCGTAAGTGAACTCGTGTTTGTCAGGGCTTACTAGCCGTAGCCCCGCGCCTGCCCCATCTTCGTTGGATGCACCGTCTGTATACAGCAGCCATGGCTCTTCGGTTTGTTTTTTCTCAGCTTTCTCCATCGCCTTACACTCTCTGTCTTTGTCATCCGGGACTTCCATCATGAAGTCTGCCAAAACTTGGCCTTTGATCGACGGTCGTGGTCTGAAGACTACGTTGTGTCCCCCTAGCTCTATTGCCCATTTGGCCAACCTTCCTGATACTTCTGGCCTTGCTAGGATATTCCCAATATTGTAATTTGTTAGCACGTGGATGACGTGATTGGCGAAATATCGGCGCAGCCTTCTTGACGCGTGAATCAGTGCAAGGACAAGCTTTTCCATGATTGCGTATCTGGTTTCTGGGTCGGTTAAGGTTCTGGACACATAATACACAGGTGTTTGGACACCTTGTCGATCAACCAGCAATACGGCTCCGACGGCCTTGTCGGAAGCTGAGAGGTACAGGACCAAAGGCTCTCCTTTGTTTGGTGCGGTTAGAGTTGGCAGCTTGATGAGACAGTCTTTCATCTCGCGGAACGCATTTTCTGCTTCCGGAGTCCATTGGAATTGGTTTTTCTTCATGCAGTTGCGCAAGGTCTTGATGAATGGGAAGGATTTTGCTGCGTGGTTAGCTAGGAACCGATTGAGTGCTGCCAATCGTCCTGCGAGCTTTTGCATGTCTTTGACGTTTGCTGGTGAAGGCATCCTCTCTATGGCCTGGACCTTTTCTGGGTTCACCTTAAAACCATCTTTAGTGACTATGAAGCCCAAAAACTTTCCTTCCTCCATTCCGAATGAGCACTTTGCTGGATTCAGTTTGATGCTCACGCTGCGCAGCGTGTTGAAGGTCTTCTGAATATTTGCCAGCATCGCGCTCTCCTCCTTGCTCATGATTACCAGATCATCCATGTATACTTCTATGTATTTACCGATGGCGTCACTGAATGTTTCGTTCATCAACCGTTGGTACGTAGCACCTGCATTCTTTAAGCCGAACGGCATCTTGGTGTAGCAGTATAACCCCGTTGGCGTGCAGAATGCGGTTTTATCTTCGTCTTGAACAGCCATCTGGACCTGGTGGTATCCTTTGTAGCAATCCAGAAAACATTTCCACCGAAACGTTGCCAAAGAATCTATTTTCTCGTCTATGTCTGGTAAAGCATAGCAGTCACGAGGACATGCTTTGTTCAGATCCTTGTAGTCGACGCACATTCTCCAACTACCATTCGGTTTCTTTACCATTACCGGGCTTGCTACCCACGTTTGGTACCGGACTTCCCTGATGATTCCTGCGTTTAGCAGTTCCAACACTTGTTCTTTCATTGCATCATGTTTGATATCGCCTAGGTGGCGCTTGGCGTGCACCACTGGCTTGGCATTTTCGGAGACGTTTAGACGGTGTTCTGCTATATGCCGTGGAACACCAACCATATCAGCCGGTGTCCAGGCGAACACGTCCATGTTGTCATGCAGTAATTTCTTTAGCGCCGCGCGCGTTAGATCAGACATTGCGGGTCCCAGAGTGACTGTTTGTTCTGGGTACGCGCTATTCAATACCCATTTTTCTGCCTCTATGCGCGGTGCAGGCTTGCTTGCTTTTGCCGGTCTGATTTCATCTGTTGCTAGCACTTCTTTGCTTGCGTATATCAACGCGATGCCTGTTTCGGTTGGAAAACCTATGGCAGAATGTGGTGCGGAACAGATCATGCTGAAATCTCCTTGGGATTCTCTTCCTAGGAGGATGTCATGTCTTGAATGTGCCGGTAGTACCATGAACGTGACTTCTTCGGTTCTCGAATTTCTCCCATCAGAAAGCAACACTGGGAATGATATTTGTCCTAGGGGAAAGACGGCCTCGTTGCAGAAACCAGTTAGTGGATAATCGACTGGTTCTAGGCGCGCCTTATCCTCTTGGTCGAATTGATTGAAGCACTGTTCATATATGATGTCCGCGGTGCTCCCGAGATCAATGAAGATGTAATCTGTTTGGTAGTGGCCGATCACCCCTGGGATGATTATTGGCCGCTTTTCTCTCGGGCCTCCCCTGACAACTGGGAAAACCACTTGCTTCTCGCGCCATGAATCATCCTGCGCGCGTTTGTTGTAATTTTTTCTTGGTCGCCGTGGACCTCCTTGCACCATATGAGTTTCTAGCTTTCTGAGCTTCTTGTTGTCTGGACCCTCATCTCTTCGTTGTATCTGGCGGTAATCACGCTTTCCTCCTTTGACTAAGTGACCGAGCTTTCCGTCTCTTAGAGCTCTTTCGATTTCTTGCTTTAAGCTAAAGCAGTCGTCGGTCAAGTGGCCCGTATCTTTGTGGAATTCACAGAAGAGATTTGGGTCTTGACCCCTTTTGTTGCGCATCTGCAAGGGTGGTTTGAACTGATGGTTCTCTGTGGCTAAAACTTCAGAAGGTGTTTTGGTTAGTGGAGTCCACTGCTTTTCTCTATTTTCGCGCTTTACTTCTTTTCGATGGGCTATCTGATTGATCGTATGGCGTGCGTCGTCCCGTGGGGGGCTTCTTTCTCTGTTCCCAGAAGCCCTCCAGGGTTGATTTCTGCCCCTTCTATTGTTTCGATCGTTATGGTTGTGTGTGCGCTGACGGTGATCGTCACCGGTCAATTGCCTGTCTGTCTGCGCAATGGTCTTGGCCGCTTCAATGAAGGTTTCCCAGTCTTTGGGTCCTCCATCTCGCCCTTTGATTCTTTTAACCAGATCGTCGCACTTGACCGCTCGCATGAAGTGTGCACGCATCATTTTCTCTGGTATGTCTCCGATCTCTAGACATTCTTTGTTATACCTTGTAATGAAATCTTCTACGCTTTCATAGTCTTTTCTCCATATGTTCAGACAATCACCTGGATCTCTGGCTTGTCTTCGTTGCTGAGAGAAGTATGCCAGGAACTTCTCTCGGAAATCGACCCATGATTTGATTTTGCCAGCCGGTAAGTTGTCGAACCAAATGCGCGCTGCGCCAACGAATGTCTGAGCAAACAGGTGGCACCATGTTGGTAAGTTCCATCCGCCTGTTGCTCCTGCACCTTTAAACACCAGGAGGTGATCGTCTGGGTCCGTCAACCCATTGTATTTACCCACGTTGTGTGGTAACTTCGTTTTGTCGATGGCCGCGCACGCGATTTCTGGAATGAATTTTGAATTTTCAGCCATGTCCTCAGGACGATAGCTCAAGGTGTAATCATGCTCTGCTTTGGGGTTGTACCCCGCGCGCTTGGTAGGTTTGTATGCTTCGTGTTCTGGAGGAAGTCTGCTGAATACTGTGGGTTCCCCCTGTAAGTTGGGTCGTCTTCCTCTTCTTCCCATTCTGTATTCATGTTGCGCGCGCCCAAACGGGTTTGGATCGGCCTTCGTTGTAGATTGGAGGTTTGAACGAAGTTGCTCTCTGTTTCAGCATAAGTATCGCGCGTGTCTTGTACGCTGGGTCTTCTTACGTTTTGCACTGGCCCTCTTTCTGGTCGTAAGTTCCACGCGTTCGTCTGCTGAGCCGTGTATGTACTCAGAGACCTTGGTTGTGGAGTTACGAATGTTGATTGGTTAGCCTGTGCTTGGAGCAAGGCTTGTTGTGCGCTGAGCTGCGTATAAACGAGGTTTATGGACGCCATTTGTTCGGCATACCAGGAAGCCAGAGTTTTTCCCTCGGGTAGCCCTAAAAGTGCAGAGTAGTTGAGTTGTGCTTGTTCCGATGGAACAGAAGGGCCTGGTCCATGGCTTACAGTCTGCATCGGCGGAGGTGTTTGGTGTAATATCCCCGTTGGAGATTGGAGAGCAGCTCCGTTTGTGGTTTGAGTGATGATTCTTGCCGGTGTTTGGAAGATGGGTCCAGTTGTGGTTTGGCTAACAGCCTTGGACGCACTTCCAAAAATGGATGGAAACTCGTTGTTCAGCTGACCTTCTTGGATGGTCTCGTTCCTTTGACCTCGTTGGACGTGTGCCGTGTCCGAAACGAGTTCAAAGGAAGAGACTTCTCCGTCAGCTGGGTGTGAATGATTCTGGTCTGCCATTTTCACGAGTGTTTTTTAGAAGAGAAAAAGAGGTGAGAGTGGTCTTGCAAAAAAGCGGATGGCGCCAATGTTGAAACAATGGTTAACACAAGGATAACCAAGAGGGTTGTTTCACTTATGGGGTTCAACCTCTTCTCTTGCTCGTATCGGTGGCCTGAGATCTGCAAAACAGTAAACACCGTTAGTCTCGTTAAGAGGGGGAAGGGGATTTTCCCTCTTAACCAGGCTCCGGCGTGAGAATAAGTACTGCTCTGAGAGGAATAAAACAGTGTGTGTATAGAGTGAGTAAAGAGAGCCAAGATCCTCAACCTGAATGATGAAGGGTCGTATTTATAGCCGGATGGTGAAGAAGGAGGAAGCAGCTGTGCCAGCTGTGGGTGCGCGCCAGCTGTCCGACCAAGGGGAATATCCTCTTGGTCTGCTCTGTCACGAAGGGTGTAGTGGTACACGTGGCGTCCTTGTATTCGCTTGCGCTGGGTACCTCGTACTGGTCGCGTCAGCCCTGCTCCCTGGATTGTCGCAGGCCTATGTGGCCTTCTCTCAATGGTGACACGTGTTGTCCTTTATGTTGGGCAAAGCATCTTTGATGCCAGCTGTGAACCGCCTAGATGCCTTCTGGAAGATTCTAGAAGGTTCTGGTGACATGGGTGCCTTGTGTGCACAAAAGTGGTGTGGTCCCTGCCATGTAGGCAGGGAATTGGGACCATACCTCTTCAGTTGCACATAGCTGTAAGTTCTTATAATTAATTTAACAGAATACGAAATGCATCTAAGAAATAAAACTCCTACCTGAAACCCTTGACAGCTCTTTTCTGCCTAAAAATCTCCATTAATGGTGTGACTATACGAGCTTCTTTAGCAGCACCTGGAAATGGGAAGTAGATAATTCAAGGTATATTAATCAATTATTTGCCAAGTTACAGCCAAAAGATTAATCCCAGTTCTTCTATGAAATCGTGTTCTAGTTCAAGATAGCAAACAGTTAAAATAACAAGGGCTGACCAGCTCATGCAACTTCCTTTTTTCCAATTGTATCTCCGCAACGGGAAGATTCTCCACAGGCTTTGAAATAACCACAAGGAATCCAAGATACTCGAGATTTATATTTTCACCAAAACTTTAGCTATAAGTAATAAGTTTCATAATGAGTTAATTGGAAACCGTAACCATCATGCAAAATAAGCCTCTTATTACCATTCCATACTGTCCCTTCACGGCCATTTTTTTAGACCATTGCTTTGGAACGTGCTGGGAAGGTGCATCGAAAAACTCTGCAAAGTCAATGACATCATCCAGCCACTTAAAGTCGATATAAGCTCTGGAATATTATTGACACTTCATGCTGCACAGAGTTTAATATAAACTTGTTACTCTGCCCAAAAGAAGATAACTCAGCAAACTCAGAACGTGCATGTGTATATTTCACATATGAATACAATACCTGTTGGAAATTTTGTATAGGAAAATGATTTCTTCCTATTTTGGACTAGAAATAAATATAATAAAATGAGAGGGTTTTATATATTTATTTGTGGGTTTGTGTTCTTCGTTGGAAGTGCTTCGCAACGAACTAAACCACGTCCAAAATGGAGCTAAGATGAATGAGATATCGATGCTCAAAGTTTGGTGTTTGAAACTTGAATGCTGAAAATGTGGGAAAGTGGCACCTTGTCCCACATCGGATGACAGATGGAACTTAAAGGGGTATTTAAGTAAGATCTCTCCATCCTTATCGTTTCATGGAGGCACTCACTAGTGTACTCACGAAGGGGTGCTCCGCACCCTAACCCGCACACGCACACGCACACGCGCGCACGTGGCGTGGGCGATGAGGCGCAATGTGGCGCACTTTGCACTTCGCACGCGAGCGAGTACACATGGCGCGCGGTTGCGCGCATGGTGCATGCGCACTGAGGTGACATGCGCGGCGCACCTAAGTGAGCCAAAACGGCACGCGCGCATGGCAGTGAGCCAAGTGGACGCACCGCGCATGCGGATGCAAACCTGCGCGCGCACCAGTGTGTTTTGTGCGCGCGCATGCGCGCATGGACCTGAGTGAGTATGGCGTACACGCGCATGGCAGTGAGCCAAGTGGACGCACCGCGCATGCGGGTGCAAACCTACGCGTGCACCAGTGTGTCTTGCGCGCACGCGCGCGGAAGCTTCCTGCTGCAGTTAATGCCAGTGCAGTTACATTCAGCATTTGAAACTGACGAAGTTGATGCGTTTGACTGAGAATTAAGTGATGAATTAAAGTGCATTAAAGACGTTTAATGCAGTTTAATTCACCCATTTAATTCGTTTTTCAGTTTCTTCAAGACCTGCAGTATAAATAGGAGGTTCCTATGGCAGATTCAATATACTGAATTCTTAACCTATCTTCTTTCTCCCTACTGAATTTTTATACATCTTCAAGCAGCAAGGTACACCTTCGGGTTTGAGTCAAGACCGGCAGTGCAACTGCTTGCGGCTGTTGTATCCTGGAAACAAACGTGTTCTCCTGGGAGACACGAAATGTGTTTAAAGGGACCCGTGTCTAACACGATCCTCAGCCAAGAACAGTTTCGTCTGTTCGAGTTTCTGTTCTTGTATTTCTATTTTTCAGTTGTAATTGTATTGTGCTTCCATTTCATTCTGATTTGTTTCTGTAATTCAAGTTAATAAAAGAATTTTATTTATTTTGCACGAACGGATTCCTACAATCTTAAAACAAATTTTAAAACACCGTTCGTGTAGAATCACAAACTTCTCTACTATGAATTCAACTTTTTTTTTTCTCTCACAACAGGTTGTGTTTTAAAAAGATTTTTCTCTGTTTTGATTTAAAGGAGCGACTTTGTCAAAACAGAACTCTGCTTCTACTCCATTCTTTATTGAGTTCTAAAAACCTACTGTTGTAGTCTTCAAAGTTGGATTTAGAAGCTGCGCGGTGGTTTCAAAAGCTCTTTACATTGGATAAATAATAAATTAGCACATTTATTATTTTATTAACTTGGTTTTGTGGAATTTTTCAGAATGTCGACTGAAAATACCAACGTCAACGTCGTTGTCGGTTCCCCTGCCAACACTGTGGGAGCGTCCACAGTGGCAAATCATGTTGAACGACCCGAGAAGTTCTCGGGTCTCCACTTCAAGAGGTGGCAACAGAAGATGTTTCTTCTACTTGACTACCATGAAACTTGCGAGGTTCTTGACGGAGACCGTTCCCTAACCTGCGGAAGGGGAGACCGATGCTCAGGCTCTGAGCGCGGTAGAAGCGTGGAAGCACTCGGACTTTATATGTCGAGGCTATGTTCTCAACGGTCTCTCGGATGCATTGTATAATGTGTACTATGATATCAAGACTTCCAAAGAATTATGGGAGTCTATGGAGAAAAAGTACAAAACGGAGGATGCGGGAATAAAGAAATTTGTTGTCGCCCGTTTCTTGGACTTCAAAATGGTTGATAACAAGACTGTTATGAACCAAGTCCAAGAGTTACAAATTATACTTCATGACATCCATGTTGAGGGTATGGTACTCAGCGAGACATTTCAAGTGGCAGGCATGATCGAGAAATTACCTCCTGCTTGGGTGGACTTTAAGAATTATCTTAAACACAAGCGAAAGGAAATGTCGATTGAGGATCTTGTCGTCCGTCTTCGTATAGAGGAGGACAACAGGGTGGCCCTAAAAGGCACCATTTTGCAAGCTTCGGCTAAGGCAAACATGGTGGAAGTTGGGGAGTCCTCAAATGGTAATAAGGCAAAACGGGGTAAGAAGGACACCAAAGGGAAAGCAAAGGTTAACAACCTTGGACCGAAAAAGGGGGCTGTGAAAAAGAAGCCTGCGCCTTTCCAAGGTACTTGTTACAATTGTAACGAGACGGGGCACCGTGCTAACCAATGCAAGAAACCTAAGCGTGACCGTGCGCACATGGTTGATGAGGATGGTATGCCTCTAATCGCAATGATAACCGAGGAAGTGGCTATGATTGAAGAAGTCAACGCGATGGGTGAAAACCCAAAACGATGGTTCGTTGACACGGGTGCAACCCGCCATGTTTGTGGAGACAAGGCTCTTTTCTCTACGTTTAAGGAAGCGTCGGGTGAAGAAAAGCTTTATATGGAAATAAAGCTACCGCTAGCATCAAGGGGGAAGGCACGGTCATCTTGAAGATGACTTCGGGCAAGGAGCTTGCCTTGACAAATGTGCTTTATGTCCCAGAGATACGGAAGAATCTCATGTCGGGATGGATGCTCAACAAGTTTGGATTTCGTCTAGTGTTTGAATCGGACAATTTTGTCTTGTCTAGACGTGGAATGTTTTTTGGAAAGGGCTATACCCTTAATGGTATGTTTAAAATGAATGTAATGGTTGTAAACCAAAACAAGAAAATGAATGAAAGTTCTTCTTCTACTTACATGATTGAGTCTTCTAATGTTTGGCATGGTAGACTAGGACATGTAAAATTTAATTCATTACGACGTTTAATTAAATTAAACTTAATACCAACATTCCATATCGAGTCCAATCACAAATGCGAGACATGTGCTGAATCCAAACTTACGAGATCATCGTTTAAATCGGTTGAACGAATAACCGAACCCCTTGATTTAATTCATACCGATGTGTGTGATTTAAAAGCGGTTCCCACAAATGGAGGATATAAGTACTTCATCACGTTTATTTATGATTGTACTATATATTGCTACGTGTATTTACTTAAGAGTAAAGATGAAGTGATGTGTGTAAAATGCAACATATAAATTACATCAAATGAGGCATAAAACTAACCCTTTTTAAGTACTAATGTTGGAAAAAGCGTGCTTTTGTCTTCCTTTTGTATTTTCAGGATTAAATGAGCTCAAATTAACAAAAGAAGCAAAAAGACTGCAAAATCTGACATAAATACAAGAACGGGAACAAAAGTGGACTGCCCGACCCCTCGACAGCATCCTCCCAAGCAAAACAAGAAGGCAGAAGACTGAACACGCCCCGTGCTCAGCAAGCACGGGGCCGTGCCCAAGAAGCAGCAGAAAAGACAAACCTGTAGAAGCTTCTATTGCTCACCACGGGTCCGTGCCCAGTGAACACGGGGGGGCGTGTGATGTGTGTAAAATGCAACATATAAATCACATCAATTAAGGCATAAAACTAACCCTTTTTAAGTACTAATGTTGGAAAAAGAGTGTTTTTGTCTTCCTTTTGTATTTTCAGGATGAAATGAGCTCAAAATCACAAAAGAAGCAAAAAGACAACTAATTCTACCATAAATACAAGAAAAAGAACAAAAAGTGGACTGCCCGGACCCTCAACGACACTTCCCAAGGCAAAGGAGAAGAAACAGAGTCTGAACACGCCCCGTGTCCAGCGAACACGGGGGCGTGCCCAGGAAGCAGCAGAAAAGACAAACCAGTAGAAGCTTCCATTGCCCACCACGGGGCCGTGTCCAGCGAGCACGGGGGCGTGGTGAAAGTACAGCAGGCGCATTAATTGTAATTCGCAATTACAATTAATGAAGTGAGAGAATGTCAGACGGGCACGGGGCCGTGTCCAGCGGACACGGGGCCGTGTCCAGCCTTCTGTTCAGCCTATAAATAGAGGAGCTTGGCTTCATTCTCTCTCATCCCTTGGCACACCACCTGTCTCACACCTCATCCACCACCCACCACCACCATAACACCATCATCCACCACCATCATCCATTGTCCATCGTAGAGTGTGTGAGTCGTCTCGGGATCCAAGATTGATCGTAAGAGTTCTTGACAATCAAGGCCATGTTTGCCTAAGTCTCTTACATCACTTGGTGAAGACAAGTGTTTAGTATAATACTTTTTATTTTTAATCTTTTGCACTTTTTATTTGGTTTTGTATTAATGACTTTAATAACTAGTTACTTATGTTGAAGGTGATCTTTCCTTATCGTTTATCCGTGGTGTCTTGGCATTATTTTACTGTCTATATAAAATAAAAGATTTTCACCATTCATATCTCCACGATCTATATGGAGGTATGTTGGCTACCTGGTCGGGGGTTAAGGGAACGGTTTGGTAAGGGTCTTGCCCTTGTTCAGCGTTTAGAGGTCCTGCTTGGGACCTGGGTCAAATTTAGTAGGATCTCCTTCAATGCCCATAGGTATTGGATGGCGGGGATCCAAACTCTTTGACCCCCTCATAAGTTAACTACTATTAATACTATAACCCGGCTATTTAGGACTGTATCCCTGCTGACTCAGACTACTTAGCCGAGGGTAACGTCACCGCCAAAAGCGGGGCCTACCACAATTTGCATTAATAACTTAATTCATTATCTTTCAATAATCCGAACCTTTAGGATTGTATCCTTGCTGACTCAAACTACTGGGTTGAGGGTAACGTCGCCTTCAAAAGAGGGGCCTACTACAATAACTAAGATAATCTCTTAAACAAGTGCAAAAGTGCGAAAATAATCAAAGGTTATACTAATACACGTGTCGGATCCAAGTGATTCATCTTGTCTATCTGTTTTTATTTTATTTTTATTTTCAGCATTTAGTTAGTTTTTATTCTTCTTAGTTTAAAACATTTTTCTAACTTTTTGATTTGATTAGACGTTGAGGATAAACCGGTATTAAAAGCTCTTGTGTCCTTGGACGACCTCGGTATCTTACCAACACTATACTACGTCCACGATGGGTGCACTTGCCCATATGTGTGTTTAGTGTTAGTGAATATCGTGTTTTATAAATTTAAAACTTGGCTAAAAGTGTAAAAAGGGGCTTAAATACTCATCAAAAATATAACACACTTCACGCACATCAAGTTTTTGGCGCCGTTGCCGGGGACACAAGGATTTTAAGAAAGTTAGGAATCAACGGCCTAATCATATTTTTATTTTTCTTTAATTTTTTAGGATTTTTTTTAGAATTTTCAGCTTCTGCAGAGCTCAGCACGGGGCCGTGCCTGGTCGGACACGGGCCGTGCTCAGCAACGTTACTGGCAGTTTTTGTTTTTCAAGTTACAGAAGGCTGACCACGGGGCCGTGTCGGTGCAACACGGGGCCGTGTCCAAATTCCAGTAACTGGGATCTGAAAAACAATCACTGTAATTCCGCCCACGGGGTCGTGTTCGCTCAACACGGGGCCGTGGTGAACCTTCTGACCGACATTCTTTTCTGTTTTTATTGCAGGACTTGGAACCCGACGCCATCCTCGCATAGTGTATGAGCTCCAGTTCCAATAAAGACATAAAGGAACCACTAGAAGAACCCGAACGCTTTCTCAGAAAAAGGTTAAAAGCCAAAAACCAAGAGAAGGTTTCGGGTGATCCACCCTCAATGGCGGACCAACATACCCTTATGGATTATCTACGACCCACCGTAGGTAATCTAGGCGCCGCTATCAATGCTCCGAATGTCGAAGCCAATAACTTCGAACTTCGACCGCATTTGATACAAATGCTCCAAAACTCCGCAACCTTCCACGGGCTTGCGGATGAGGATCCTCATCTACATATAACTAATTTTTTAGAAATATGTGATACCTTTCGGATCAATGGAGCATCAAACGACGCCATCCGCCTCCGTATGTTTCCATTCTCACTAAAAGACCGAGCGAAAGCTTGGCTCAACACCCTCCCAGCTGGATCGGTAAACACCTGGGATGAACTAGCCCAAAAATTTCTATATACACTCACAAGAGGACGGAGAATCCTTATATGAAACTTGGGAAAGGTTCAAGGAGCTATTACGCAAGTGTCCCCATCACGGCCTCGCAATATGGCAACAAGTATCCACTTTCTACAATGGATTGTTGCCACACACTAGGCAGACACTTGATTCTAGCTCCGGGGGACTTTTAGGTAATCGACGCCCACACGAAATATATAATCAGATTGAGGAAATCGCTCAAACCAATTTTCAGTGGCACACTCCCCGGGGAAATAAGTCTATTGCCCCGGGCGCCCATAAGGTCGACGAAAGCACCTCTTTACAAGCCCAAATCGAGGCCCTTTCTTCAAAAATAAAAAAATTAGAAATGACAAAAACAGTCTCGGTTATGGCTTGTGAAGGGTGTGGTGGGTCACATGAAAATTGGAGTTGCATGAAAGAAACGGACGATCAACAAGAAATGGTAAACTACATTGATAATAGACCTAGGCCGTCGGGTCCTCCAACGGGAACTTACAACCAAGGATGGCGAAACCACCCAAACCTTGGTTGGAGGGAAACCGGCAATAGTAGTAACCAACAAACCCAACGAACAAACTTTCAGCAATCAAGAAATGAGTCACAAAATTTCACTCAACAACAAGGTGGACGAGAAAGGCTCGAAGATACTATATCTCGCCTCGTCTCTGACACTGATAAGAAAAACTCGGAAAGATTTCTACAATTAGAATCTAATTTTAGGAATCAGCAAGCTAGCATTCAAAACATAGAAAAACAAATAAATCAACTAGCGCAAAATATTTCCGAGAGACCACAAGGCGCATTACCTAGCAATACCGAAACAAACCCAAAGGCGCAAGTTCACCTCATCACACTACGAAACCGCACCGTAGGGCCTGCAGAAGTACCTCCAGCGACAGAAGAAACAACGCCAACACATCTGCAGGAAAAGAACTCTCCCCCATCACCAGAGCCTACCAAGGCTCCTCGAGTTCCATACCCCGGTAGGTTAATTCGTCAAAAGACCAATGAGCAGTTCGCAAAATTCGAAAGTCTGTTGAAACAATTGCATGTCAATATTCCTTTTATCGAAGTCCTAACCCAAATGCCCAGATACTCTAAATTTATGAGGGACTTCCTTACACATAAAAAGAAAATTGAAAATTTGCAATTAGTTAATTTAGGCGAAGAATGCTCTGCCCTCGTACTCAATAAACTACCCCAAAAGAAAATCGATCCCGGAAGTTTCACGATTCCATGCTCAATAGGGGAATCACCCGTCCGCAATGCCTTGGCCGACTTAGGGGCTAGCATTAACCTCATGCCCTCATCGATGTTCAAAAGGCTTGGCTTGGGAACCACGAGCCCTACAAAAATAAGCATACAACTCGCTGATCGATCGGTCAAGTTCCCACAAGGTGTCATCGAAAATGTCTTGGTAAAGGTAAGCAGATTCGTTTATCCAGTTGACTTTGTCATACTCGACATGGAGGAAGACACCGAGGTCCCCCTTATCCTAGGGAGGCCTTTCCTTGCCACAGCACAAGCAGTGGTAGACATGAATGACGGGACACTGACTTTGAGGTATGGGGACGATGAGGTGAAGTTCGGAGTTGGGAAGAGAGTAGAGGACGACGACCCGGTCAATTACATGAAGGTTATTGATTCAAGCTTGGATGCCGCTCTCCGACGGTGTAACTTGGGAAGCAAGGCACTCCACTCAGAAGATATATAACCAGGAATTGGGTCTAGCCAAGGACCCTTATAAACGTGGCGCACCACGGAGGCATTCCGCGGATCTATCCTTAGTTTAGTTTAATCTTTTAGTTTTTGCAGAATAAAACACACTCATGGTGGTAATGGATGAAAAAGGGAACGAGAAAAATGGAACCATGCACGAAGAACAGAGCAACCCGACAAAAATCTCCATCACAGAAGGCTCAACACGGGCCGTGCTCAACCAACACGGCCCCGTGCTGAGCCCCCTGCAGAAAATCACCCAGTTCAGGTAACTGGACACGGGCCGTGTTCAGCGGACACGCCCCCGTGTCCAGGCTTCTGTTTCAATTCTGAAATTTTTGTTACTGGCACTTGACCACGGGGCCGTGCCCGGTCGACACGGGGCCGTGTCCAGGATGGCAGTAACATAAATCTTTGCTTTTTAACCCACTTTTATACATTCTAATCAACCAAAAACATTATTTTTGGACACATTGAGGACAATTTGTAATTTAAGTGTGGGGGGGATGCTAAAACCCTTGAAATTTTGCAAAATCCTAAACACAAGCCTTACACAAAACTCTATTGGAACCGCTAAACACCCCAAATTTTTTTCAAAAACTTTTTCATTTTTTTTATTTACTTGTCTTAGTTTAAGTTGGGAATAACAAGTTCTAAAAAGGTTATATTTTTACAAGTTTACAAACGATAGCGTCGTAATAAAAAAAGGAACCAACATAAGAAAATTATGAAACGGTATAACAAGTCTAGTTAAAAATTCGATTATATATGCTTGGTCACATTAAAAACCCATTCCCACAAAAGTGAGTTTTGAGCCTTTATTGAGCACAAAAATACACACATTTAGATTAAATGCTCATTTTTCGTTTCTTGTGTGAATAGCCGCTTGGTCCTTACAAATCTAGAACTTGCCACGACGATACATTCCCGGTCCTTACCAACTTAAACCCAAGTAAGTAAATGATGGAGGCATTAGGACTAACCATTTTTCTTTCAAAACCATTATTTTTCAATTTTTTTTACCTACCCAAAATCCCCCTAGATAGCCCCTTTGAGCCTAAATCTTTCATTTCATTACCCCAAAACCCTTTTTACCCACCAAAAACCTTTTTATTTTTAAGTAACAAGTTCGTTTTTTTGTAAACTCACCTTTTTATGTGACGATCAAAAAAAAAAAATTGATAATGATGAAGTCAAAAACAAACAAAAGCTATAAAAGCTTGTTTGGAGAAATACTTCAAAATAAAAAGTCACTAAAAACAAGGTACTTCACGAAAACCGACGCTTGTTACGCTTTTCGCCCTTTTTACTAACCACTAACCAACCACCCACCTTTAAACCCAAGCCTTCACCCAAAAAGTCCTCTTGATATTTACAAAGGTAAAAAGTTAAAAAGGAGGAGGATTGATTGCTTGGCAAGCATATGGAAGACGTAAGTTCCATGCCGCTCTCGAGTGATTCACTAAAATATACACCTTCGGCCGAGTGTTGAGTGATCTCCCGTGAGGTATGTGAACTTGTATATAAATGGAATTTTAATAAGGCATGCTATGCCCAAATAAGTAATTTATCTTATGAAACGTTCAAAATAAATCATAACGAATAGGATTGTAAATAAATAAAAATAAAACCTCCAAAAACCTTGGATTCCCGACACTCTAGGACAAGCTAAAAACTTCTCTTCTACCTATTCCATTTGGGAGTGTAAGCCACATTTAAAGAGTTTTGCTTGAGGACAAGCAAAAGTTCAAGTGTGGGGGTATTTGATGTGTGTAAAATGCAACATATAAATCACATCAATTAAGGCATAAAACTAACCCTTTTTAAGTACTAATGTTGGAAAAAGAGTGTTTTTGTCTTCCTTTTGTATTTTCAGGATGAAATGAGCTCAAAATCACAAAAGAAGCAAAAAGACAACTAATTCTACCATAAATACAAGAAAAAGAACAAAAAGTGGACTGCCCGGACCCTCAACGGCACTTCCCAAGGCAAAGGAGAAGAAACAGAGTCTGAACACGCCCCGTGTCCAGCGAACACGGGGGCGTGCCCAGGAAGCAGCAGAAAAGACAAACCAGTAGAAGCTTCCATTGCCCACCACGGGGCCGTGTCCAGCGAGCACGGGGGCGTGGTGAAAGTACAGCAGGCGCATTAATTGTAATTCGCAATTACAATTAATGAAGTGAGAGAATGTCAGACGGGCACGGGGCCGTGTCCAGCGGACACGGGGCCGTGTCCAGCCTTCTGTTCAGCCTATAAATAGAGGAGCTTGGCTTCATTCTCTCTCATCCCTTGGCACACCACCTCTCTCACACCTCATCCACCACCCACCACCACCATAACACCATCATCCACCACCATCATCCATTGTCCATCGTAGAGTGTGTGAGTCGTCTCGGGATCCAAGATTGATCGTAAGAGTTCTTGACAATCAAGGCCATGTTTGCCTAAGTCTCTTACATCACTTGGTGAAGACAAGTGTTTAGTATAATACTTTTTATTTTTAATCTTTTGCACTTTTTATTTGGTTTTGTATTAATGACTTTAATAACTAGTTACTTATGTTGAAGGTGATCTTTCCTTATCGTTTGTCCGTGGTGTCTTGGCATTATTTTACTGTCTATATAAAATAAAAGATTTTCACCATTCATATCTCCACGGTCTATATGGAGGTATGTTGGCTACCTGGTCGGGGGTTAAGGGAACGGTTTGGTAAGGGTCTTGCCCTTGTTCAGCGTTTAGAGGTCCTGCTTGGGACCTGGGTCAAATTTAGTAGGATCTCCTTCAATGCCCATAGGTATTGGATGGCGGGGATCCAAACTCTTTGACCCCCTCATATGTTAACTACTATTAATACTATAACCCGGCTATTTAGGACTGTATCCCTGCTGACTCAGACTACTTAGCCGAGGGTAACGTCACCGCCAAAAGCGGGGCCTACCACAATTTGCATTAATAACTTAATTCATTATCTTTCAATAATCCGACCCTTTAGGATTGTATCCTTGCTGACTCAAACTACTGGGTTGAGGGTAACGTCGCCTTCAAAAGAGGGGCCTACTACAATAACTAAGATAATCTCTTAAACAAGTGCAAAAGTGCGAAAATAATCAAAGGTTATACTAATACACGTGTCGGATCCAAGTGATTCATCTTGTCTATCTGTTTTTATTTTATTTTTATTTTCAGCATTTAGTTAGTTTTTATTCTTCTTAGTTTAAAACATTTTTCTAACTTTTTGATTTGATTAGACGTTGAGGATAAACCGGTATTAAAAGCTCTTGTGTCCTTGGACGACCTCGGTATCTTACCAACACTATACTACGTCCACGATGGGTGCACTTGCCCATATGTGTGTTTAGTGTTAGTGAATATCGTGTTTTATAAATTTAAAACTTGGCTAAAAGTGTAAAAAGGGGCTTAAATACTCATCAAAAATATAACACACTTCACGCACATCAGCGTGTCCAAAGTACTGTAGGCACATTAATTGTAATTGCGAATTACAATTAATGAAGAGAGATAGTGTCAGACAGGCACGGGGCCGTGCCCAGCGGAGACGGGGCCGTGCCCAGCGGACACGGGGCCGTGCCCAGGCCTCTGTTCAGCCTATAAGTAGGAGTGCTTGGATTCATTGCAACTCATCACTTGGCACACCACCTCTCTCAGTCTTCATCCACCACCCACCACCATCACAACACCATCATCCACCACCATCATCCATTGTCCATCATAGAGTGTGTGAGTCGTCTCGGGATCCAAGATTGATCGTAAGAGTTCTTGACAATCAAGGCCATGTTTGCCTAAGTCTCTTACATCACTTGGTGAAGACAAGTGTTTAGTATAATACTTTTTATTTTTAATCTTTTGCACTTCTTAATTGGTTTTGTATTAATGAGTTTAATAACTAGTTGCTTATGTTGAAGGTGATTCTTCCTTATCGTTTGTCCGTGGTGTCTTGGCATTATTTTACTGTCTATATAAAATAAAAGATTTTCACCATTCATATCTCCACGGTCTATATGGAGGTATGTTGGCTACCTGGTCGGGGGTTAAGGGAACGGTTTGGTAAGGGTCTTGCCCTTGTTCAGCGTTTAGAGGTCCTGCAAGGGACCTGGGTCAAATTTAGTAGGACCTCCTTCAATACCCAAAGGTATTGGATGGCGGGGGTCCAAACTCTTTGATCCCCTCATAAGTTTACTACTATTACTACTATAACCCGGCTATTTAGGACTGTATCCCTGCTGACTCAGACTACTTAGTCGAGGGTAACGTCACCTCCAAAAGAGGGGCATACCATAATTTGCATTAATAACTTAATTAATTATCTTTCAATAATCCGACCCTTTAGGATTGTATCCTTGCTGACTCAAACTACTGGGTTGACGGTAACGTCGCCTTCAAAAGAGGGGCCTACTACAATAACTAAGATAATCTCTTAAACAAGTGCAAAAGTGCGAAAATAATCAAAGGTTATACTAACACACGAGTCGGATCCAAGTGATTCATCTTGTCTATCTGTTTTTATTTTTATTTTATTTTTCAGCATTTAGTTAGTTTTATTTTCTTAGTTTAAAAAATCTTTTTCTAACATTTTGATTTGATTAGACGTTGAGGATAAACCGGTACTAAAAGCTCTTGTGTCCTTGGACGACCTTGGTATCATACCAACACTATACTACGTCCACGATGGGTGCACTTGCCCATATGTGTGTTTAGTGTTAGTAAATATCGTGTTTTATAAATTTAAAACTTGGCTAAAGTGTAAAAAGGGCTTAAAATATATACCTAAAACATATACACACTAGCACGCATCAAGTTTTTGGCGCCGTTGCGGGGGACACAAGGATTTTAAGAAAGTTGGGAATCAACGGCCTAATCATTTTTTTTTCTTTTTATTTTTTTTAGGATTTTCTTAATTTTTCAACTTCTGCAGAGCTCAGCACGGGCCGTGCCTGGTCGGACACGGGCCGTGCCCAGCAGTATTACTGGCAGTTTTTAGTTTTTCGAGTTACAAAAGGCTGACCACGGGGCCGTGTCGGTGCAACATGGGGCCGTGTCCAACTCTCCAGTAACAGGGATCCGGAAAACAATCACTGTAACTCCGACCACGGGCCATGTTCACTGAGCACGGGGCCGTGGTGAACCTTCTGACCACGTGTCATTTTTACTTTTTGTGATTTATTTCATTCTATTATTATATCATATACATTGTTTCATTCTGCTCACCACGAGCAAATCCTATCATCCCGTTACTAAAGTCCCTTCTACTTACATTTCACTTTCATAGAAGGGTCGACGTATCATTATACGCATATCATAGACTTTCGATATGCCAATTCTTACTTATAATCACCCTTCTTAAACTCACTTATCCATACTTAACACGAAAATTAGGCATTATTTCCATGGTCACTTTTGTTATTTATGCCATGCGTATCGTTCATACAATGTCTTGTTCAAATGAACATGGCCAACAAGCCGAGCATCAAGGTTAGTATTTCTTACGATACTTGTCATCTCTTACATTCTATCAGGATTTCCACAGTTACGAGCATTCAAGTTCTATACCACTTGGCGATCATTACGAACATTTTGAAATTCATTCTACATTTTTGCATTTCGGTTATATATATATATATATATATATATATATATATATATATATATATATATATATATATATATATATATATATATATATATATATATATATATATTCTATTCTAATACATCAGTCTCTAGTCGAGTCATAACCTCCTATTTAAGTTATAACTCTTTTTATACATACCTGACGGAAGTAGATTCCGTTGATTTGTTATCCATACCTTACGAAGATCATTCCTTTCCGATTAGTGACATTGCGTGTCCATTCATCAAGCTCACCTACGAGTACAAAACTTAAAATATTAAAACATTAACTAACGAGCCCAAATGGCAATCGCCATCTGACCCACATGACCCGTTTATCCTTTCGACCTTCTCGCATGCAACGCATTCGCATAAATACATTCATATATATATAAATATATATGAAAATTTAAGCATAGTTTGAATCATATCACTTAAGAAACATTTACTTGTCTGGTTCGTAATTACTTACACCTTCGGATATTTTCACTCCTAACATACTTTTGTTCATTTGCTTTACGTATACTTATATGACGTGTGTGACACAATCATGGTCAAACTATTGACTTCTTCTTAAGTAGACTAGTTTTCGTCTTTTATATCTTAAATCCGTTTCGCGGATTCGAACACCTTACTCATACCTTTCGTACCTTTCATGTCTTGAATCCGTCTCACGAATTCAAATATTGCATTCACCTCTTTCATTCTTTGAAGCCGTCTCGCGGATTCAATCATTTCGTTCATGCCTTTCATTCCTTGAATTCGTCTCGCGGATTCAATCATTTCATTCGCATATTTCATTCCTTGAATCCGTCTCGCGGATTCAAGCATTGCATTCGCATATTTCATTCCTTGAATCCGTCTCGCAGATTCAAGCATTGCATTCGCATATTTCATTCCTTGAATCCGTCTCGCGGATTCAAGCATTGCATTCGCATATTTCATTCCTTGAATCCGTCTCGCGGATTCAAGCATTGCATTCGCATATTTCATTCCTTGAATCCGTCTCGCAGATTCAAGCATTGCATTCACATCTTTCATTCCTACAAAGTACTCTCAATCCCCCGAGAGTCTTACTACCCATTTCACCCACACGCCTAGCTGCTACCAAACTCTATCGGACATACCTGTAATAATTATCACGGTCTCACGAACGTCATACGTTTCTTGTGTACTGGCCAGGTACACATTCCACGTACTAGTTTCGTGTCTTCGCGTAATCGCCACCTTATGTCCGAAGAATTTAGTTTCGGCTCGTGTAACATTTTCAAAACTTATTTACCATGTCGTTATCATAATTTGTTCAAAATTTTTCTTTCACTTGCTTAACCATACCATTTCATACGCCCATACGTTAGGTTTACGTACCTGGGGTCAATTCGTTTCATTACTTGCCTCGATGCCGGTCCTAGACCGCATTCACAGATCATCTCTTCCAACAATTGCGCTTACCCTTCACAAAACATACTATTAGTTTCCTTCAAATACATAATCTAATACATACTCACATTCGCTTTTGCCTTTAGGCCTCGATCGAGTCTTGGATTGCACGGGTTCTTGGTCACGAGAGCACACCGGTTTGAGTTCAAGTATTTACCCCCTGTTACTTGATTCTCTCAAACCAGGGCTCTGATACCAACTTGTTACACCCTAACACGTTTAACCTTAAAAAAATGACGCAGCGGAAAAGAGCTTTAAAATTTCTTTCCTTATTAACGACATTACTTTCACGAAGGTTCCAAATTCTAAAAATGTTAAACGTTATATAAAAGAATTCACAACATTCATACTAAAATTTAGATTTCTATACGTTATATACTTCAACTATGTGACCGATCTATCCGTACAATCCTTGCTCTTGACTCGATCTACGTCCGCTTCACTTTCTTAGCAGCAGAAGAAGTCCGTGTACTACCTGTGGGCATCACATACAACTTAGCCATTAGTCGATGACAACATCATGTAACATTAATCTCAAATAATTAAAGATTGAATAACGTTCGATAATGTAACTTGATCCATTCAAATAACCCTTCTCCTTCTCTTGTTCCGGGTTCGGCTTAAATTTCATAAGAATCCGATGTACTCATTCCTGCATTACATACCGACCTCAAACGCATAATTAGTAACGTTAAAATTCTAACATATCAATTCATGCATGCATATGTACTTACATACAAACATACATACACATCTACATACATACATGCCTTTCCTACAACTTTACTTACATGCATACACTCATACATGTCTTTACACATACATACATACACAACTACATACGTACATACCTTTCCTACATCTTTACATAATCATACAATATTTACATGGGTCTTAGACTTAGGTTTACAACTCATAAGCGTCAAGGGAACACTCGAAATCATGATTGGAAGGCTCGCCATAGACCACGGGTAATATACCGAAGCCTACGATGCATAAATAACATAAATAACTAAATTTCAGCTTTTTGGACATGGGGAGGGCGTCGGCGACGGCCCTAGGGGCTGTAGGCGACGGCCCTTGCATTTATGCGTAGCCAAAAACCTCCGTAGGCAGCAAAGTAACCCGTCAGCAAAAACTGACTTTCCAGGGGTCGTAGGCGACGGCCACTTAGGGCGTAGGCTACGGCCTCTAGAAAATCAGTTTTCCTGCTGTGTTGATTTCGTCGTTCGAACGCACTAAAACGCGCATAACTTTCGAACCGTTTACCCATTTAACCTCCCATTTCTTCCTACATGCTTGTAAATTTACATTCTATCATATTAACTTAAAATCCTACCTCCGGATTAAGGAAATTCTTAACTTACGTGCATTCGACATATTACCATTTTCTAACTATTTGACCCGTTTGTGCATTTATCAACATAATCTGTTTATTTGACCTCAATCTCATATGAACTTTAATAATTTCATTGGCACCTATCATAAAAGATTAAATTCTCGGACGTCTTGCATCCTCTTAACCCATTTTCGCCCAAAAGCTTATTTTTTGACCCGTTATGGGTATTTGCGCATTAAGTGGACTATGACATACAAAACCCTATACTTCGCTTTCATACTTGTCCGAGACATTACTCTAACCGAATAGCTCGTTTCCAAATGACTCCTAAGGTCGTTTGCCCAATATACCTATCAAGGGCATTTTAGTCAACTATGCTCTATCCTTAATAACAAAGGAATTCCTTACATAAGTAAACAATTCCACTACTTAGCTACAATTTCTTAATCACACCTACCTTGCTCGGATCAATACTAAGATCCGTTTAATACTTCATTGACATCATACGATTCATTCCTATTTGACCTCAATTATCACATATAATTAAATTGCATATATCATTACATAAACAACTAAGAAGTGATTACGGAATCACTTACCTTGTGCATCCGTGTTCATACCCGCTTCCTTGCCTCATCTTGACCCGTTAGCCTTCCATGCTTGGTCCATGCTAGTGTGGTTCCTATTCTTTCATGCCGCATGCCATAATAATGTTAGTATTCATGCTCATTCATGTTAACACACATTTTCCAACTCTTATCTACATTGACTTTCACTAACACGCATACGACATGATTTGTCAACCACATAGTTCAATATCTTTGAAATCCAAATTCGTTATCACATATAACACATAATTGATCTAACACATATTCCATGATCTCTCGATTCTTATATTTGTGTCAAAATGCCTAACCATGCTATAAATTCTCTGTTGACTTTCAGAAAGTCAACTTTCTAGTATATAACTTCCAATTTCGGACACGCATTTATGTTGATATAATAGACCATATTAATGACATCATATTAATTTCATACATAGTGTTGTATAACACATACAACTACATGATCACCTAGTCACATACACAATATACACATACTTATGCTTTCATAACTCTACATTCGACAACCGCATTGTTCAACATTCATTTAATCAAAATTATCATCTTACATACGTACACGACATAACTCCAACATTATCACTTATCAATAAACTATTCATTTCACATTCGTACACATTCACTCTTAATCACCATAAATCAAGCGCATCAATTACATGGCGAGCATCACACCATTGAAGCATAAGGTACAAGTTCCTAATGCAAAATTTTACCAAACCATACATTCAAATCCGAATTCTCATATGGACTCCACCTTAAGCACACTTAACTTATTATTTTGCTAACGGCTACACTATAAGCACCTTCTATACATACTTACCCACAACTTTCATACAATTTCACAATTTTGCTCTCTTAGGCATTTCATCGAACACTTGGCGGGTGTACTACTAAGAAAACATTATGTACAAGCATTCTTTGCATATTCTTACTAGTTCATATCAAGATCATCAAATTCCCCTAACCTCACCTAACTTTCATCCTAGATCAAGGTCATTAGCAATAATCCACAATATCCAACTTCATATATATCAAAACTATATTTGGTTTAGCACATGCAACATCATCATCTTCATAACATTACTTCTACAAGTGGGTTTTTTCACAAAACCTCAAATAGCATCAAAATCGTGTATAATTCGCATTCCATACGATAACCTTAACATATAATCATGCTCAATTTCACACAATTTCAAGGATTGATCATAACCCAATTCATACAAACATCATCAAATCCAAAATTACAACTGACCATGTATTTGTTAGGGCTAGATGACCAAGAAATCATAGACATGCATGAATACAACTACGATTAGGGCTTCAATTGGCTGAATTTCTTGAACTCAATTGAAGGAGAAGGGTTTCTCCTTTCCTACCTTCTGTTCGCGACCCACAAAACCCATAATTGGGTTTTTCCTTTTTCCCCTATGTTTTTAATTAAAACATCTTTCTACTTGCCCCTTTTTAACCCCTATAGTTTGTTCATTACCTTGTTTGGTCACAAAGAAATTCATTCTTTGTTATTGAAGTTACATTTTAACTAAACTAAATAACTTGGTTACCTCATATTAAGCTTTAGCACAAGGGATCAAGTTATCAAATTTAAATTCGGATTTTGGGGCGTTACACAGACGCCACCTCTACGTAGTGTATGAGCTCCAGTTCTAATAAAGACATAAAAGAACCTCTAGAAGAACCCGAACGCTTTCTCAGAAAAAAGACTGAAAGCTAAAAGCCAAGAGAAGGTTTCGGGGAACCCACTCCCAATGGCGGACCAACGTACCCTCATGGATTATCTACGACCCACCGTAGGTAATCTCGGCGCCGCTATCAATGCACCGAATGTTGAAGCCAATAACTTCGAACTTCGGCCGCATTTGATACAGATGCTTCAAAACTCTGCAACCTTCCATGGGCTTGCGGACGAGGATCCCCATCTACATATTACTAATTTCTTAGAAATATGTGATACCTTTCGGATCAATGGAGAATCAAATGACGCCATCCGCCTTCGAATGTTTCCTTTTTCACTAAAATACCGAGCAAAAGCTTGGCTTAACGCCCTCCCAGCTGGATCGGTAAACACCTGGGATGAACTAGCCCAAAAAATTCTATATAAGTATTTCCCTCCCGCTAAAACGGCTAAATTAATGACTGAAATTAATACATATTCACAAGAGGACGAGGAATCCTTATATGAAACTTGACAAAGGTTCAAGGAGCTATTGCGAAAGTGTCCACATCACGGCCTTGCGATATGGCAACAAGTATCCACTTTCTATAATGGGTTGTTGCCTCACATAAGGCAAACACTTGACTCTAGCTCCGGGGGACTTTTAGGTAATCACCGCCCACATGAAATATATAATCAAATTGAGAAAATTGCTCAAACCAATTTTCAGTGGCACACTCCCCGAGGCAATAAATCCATTGCCCCGGGCGCCCATAAGGTTGATGAAAGTACTTCTTTACAAGCCCAAATCGAGGCCCTTTCTTCAAAAATAAAAAAATTGGAAATGACAAAAACGGTCTCGGTTATGGCTTGTGAAGGGTGTGGTGGTCCACATGAAAATTGGAGTTGTATGAAAGACACAGACGATCAACAAGAATCGGTAAACTACATTGATAATAGACCTAGGCCGTCGGGTCCTCCAAATCACCCTAACCTTGGTTGGAGAGAACCCGACAATAGTAGTAACCAACAAAACCAACGACCAAACTTTCAACAACCAAGAAATGAGTCACAAAATTTCCCTCAACAACAAGGTGGACGAGAAAGGCTTGAAGATACTATATCTCGCCTCATCTCCGACACTGAAAAGAAAAACTCGGATAGGTTTCTACAATTAGAATCAAATTTTAGAAATCAACAAGTTAGTATTCAAAACATCGAAAAACAAATAAGTCAACTAGCACAAAATTTCTCCGAGAGACCACAAGGCGCGTTACCAAGGAATACCGAAACAAACCCAAAGGCGCAAGTTCATCTCATAACACTACGGAACCGCACCGTGGGTCCTACGGAAGGCCCACCGCCTACCGAGGAGGCCGTAGCACCGCCCCTACAAGAGAAGGGTTCCCCTCCCTTACCAGAGCCTACCAAGGCTCATCGAGTTCTGCACCCCGGTAGGTTAATCCGTCAAAAGACCGATGTGCAATTCTCAAAATTCGAAAGTCTACTAAAACAATTGCATGTCAACATTCCTTTCATTGACGTCCTAACCCAAATGCTTAAATACTCTAAGTTCATGAGGGACTTCCTCACTCATAAAAGGAAAATTGAAACATTGCAATTAGTTAACTTAGGCGAAGAATGCTCTGCCCTCGTACTCAACAAACTCCCCCAAAAGAAAATTGATCCCGGAAGCTTCACAATTCCTTGCTCGATCGGGGACTCCCCCGTTCGTAATGCACTAGCCGACCTCGGGGTTAGCATTAACCTCATGCCCACATCAATGTTCAAAAGACTCGGCCTAGGAAAAACGAGTCCTATAAAAATGAGTATACAACTTGCTGATCGATCCGTCAAATTCCTGCAAGGTGTCATTGAAAACCTCCTAGTCAAGGTCGAAAATTTCGTCTACCCAGCCGACTTTGTCATACATGATATGGAAGAAGACACCAAAGTCCCCCTCATACTAGGGAGACCATTTCTCGCCACCGCACAGGCAGTGGTGGACATGAATGACGGAACACTCACTTTAAAATATGGGGATAATGAAGTAAAGTTCAGGGTTGGGAAGAGAATAGAGGACGATGACTCGGTCAATTACATGAAGGTTATTGATTCGAGTTTGGATGATGCTCTCCGACGGTGCAACATGGGACGCAAAACACCACGCTCAGAAAACATATAACCTTGCCTTGGGTCTAGCCAAGGACCCTTATAAACGTGGCGCACCACGGAGGCAATCCACGGAACTATCCTTAGTTTAAGTTTAATCTTTTAGTTTTAATTTGCAGGAATAAAACACACTCATGGTGGTCAAGGATGACAAGGGAAACGAACATGGCCCCATGCACGAAAACAAGGCCATCCGACAACAATTTCTCCATTACAGCAAGTTCAGCACGGGCCGTGCCCAGCCAACACGGCCCCGTGCTGAACAACCTGCAGACAAATGCCCAGTTCAGGTAACTGGACACGGGCCGTGTTCACCAAACACGCCCCCGTGTCCAGTCTTCTGTTCCTTTTCTTTAATTACTGTTACTGGCACCTGAACACGGGGCCGTGCCCGGTCACCACGGGGTCGTGTCCAGACTGCCAGTAACATAAAAATTTTGCTTTTAACACCATTTTGCACATTCAATCAACCTAAAAATTTATTTTTGGGACACATTGAGGACAATGTGTAATTTAAGTGTGGGGGGATGCTAAAACCTTGAATTTTGCAAGTCCTAGAAACAAGCCTTACACAAAACTCTATTGGAACCGCTAATCACCCCAAATTTTTTTCCAAAAAAAATTTTCATTTTTTTTTACTTGTCTAAGTTTAAGTTGGGAATTCTAAGACTAATAAGGTTATATTTTTATAAGGTTACAACCGATGGCGTCGTGGTAAAAAGAACCAACATAAGAAAATTATGAAACGGCATGACAAGCTTAGTTAAAATTTGATTATATATACTTGATCACATAAAAACTCATTCCCACAAAAGTGAGTTTTGAGCCTTTATTGAGCATACAAATATACATCTTTATGCTAAATGCTCATTTTTCGTTTCTTGTGTGAATAGCCGCTTGGTTCTTACGACTCTAGAACTTGCCACGACAATTCATTCCCGGTCCTTACCAACTTAAACCCAAGTAAGTAAATGATGGAGGCATTAGGACTAACCCTTTTTCTTTCAACACCATTATTTTTATTTTTCTTTTCACCTAACCAAAAAAATTCCCCCTAGTTAGCCCCTTTGAGCCTAAACCTTTTCATTTCTTAACCCAAAACCCTTTTTACCCACCAAAACCCCTTTTTATTTTTACCTTTTATTTTAGTAACAAGCTCGGTTTTCGTGTGACAAAAGAAATAATATATATATATATATATATATATATATATATATATATATATATATATATATATATATATATATATATATATATATATATATATATATATATATATATATTTTACAATGAAGTTTGAAATAAACAAATAAAGCTCCTCAAACAAAAGCTTGTTTGAAGATATACTTCATTGAAAATAAAAAGTCACAAAAACAAAATGTTTTACAAAAACCGACGCTTTTTACGCTTTTCGCCCTTTTCTACTAACCACTAACCCAACTACCCACCTTTAGCCCAAGCCTAACCCTTCACCCAAAAAGTCCTCTTGATATTTACAAAGGTATAAAGTTAAAAAGGAAGAGGATTGATTGCTTGGCAAGCTTATGGTAAGAATAAGTTCCATGCCGCTCTCGAGTGATTCACTAAAAATACACCTTCGGCCGAGTGTGAGTGATTTCCCCCGTGAGGTATGTGAACTTGTATATAAATGGAATTTTAGAAAGGCATGTTATGCCTTTATAAGTAATTTACCTTATGAAAAGTTTTTAATAAATCATGACTAATAAGATTGTAAATAAGTAAAAATAAAACCTAAACAATCTTGGAAAATCCCGACACTCTATGACAAGCCCAAAACCTTATCTTCTACCCATTCCATTTGGGAGTGTAAGCCACATATTAAAGAGTTTTGCTTGAGGACAAGCAAAGATTCAAGTGTGGGGATATTTGATGTGTGTAAAATGCAACATATAAATTACATCAAATGAGGCATAAAACTAACCCTTTTTAAGTACTAATGTTGGAAAAAGTGTGCTTTTGTCTTCCTTTGGTATTTTCAGGATTAAATGAGCTCAAATTAACAAAAGAAGCAAAAAGACTGCAAAATCTGACATAAATACAAGAACGAGAATAAAAGTGGACTGCCCGACCCCTCGACAGCATCCTCCCAAGCAAAACAAGAAGGCAGAAGACTGAACACGCCCCGGGCTCAGCAAGCACGGGGCCGTGCCCAAGAAGCAGCAGAAAAGACAAACCTGTAGAAGCTTCTATTGCTCACCACGGGGCCGTGCCCAGTGAACACGGGGGCGTGCCCAAAGTACCGCAGGCGCATTAATTGTAATTGCGAATTACAATTAATGAAGAGAGATAGTGTCACACGGGCACGGGACCGTGCCCAGCGGACACGGGGCCGTGCCCAGGCCTCTGTTCAGCCTATAAATAGGAGTGCTTGGATTCATTGCAACTCATCCCTTGGCACACCACCTCTCTCATACTTCATCCACCACCCACCACCATCACAACACCATCATCCACCACCATCATCCATTGTCTATCATAGAGTGTGTGAGTCGTCTCGGGATCCAATATTGAACGTAAGAGTTCTTGGCAATCAAGGCCATGTTTGCCTAAGTCTCTTACATCACTTGGTGAAGACAAGTGTTTGGTATAATACTTTTTATTTTTAATCTTTTGCACTTCTTAATTGGTTTTGTATTAATGACTTTAATAACTAGTTGCTTATGTTGAAGGTGATTCTTCCTTATCGTTTGTCCGTGGTGTCTTGGCATTATTTTACTGTCTATATAAAATAAAAGATTTTCACCATTCATATCTCCACGTTCTATATGGAGGTATGTTGGCTACCTGGTCGGGGGTTAAGGGAACGGTTTGGTAAGGGTCTTGCCCTTGTTCAGCGTTTAGAGGTCCTGCAAGGGACCTGGGTCAAATTTCGTAGGACCTCCTTCAATACCCAAAGGTATTGGATGGCGGGGGTCCAAACTCTTTGATCCCCTCATAAGTTAACTACTATTAATACTATAAACCGGCTATTTAGGACTGTATCCCTGCTGACTCAGACTACTTAGTCGAGGGTAACGTCACATCCAAAAGAGGGGCCTACCATAATTTGCATTAATTACTTAATTAATTATCTTTCAATAATCCGACCCTTTAGGATTGTATCCTTGCTGACTCAAACTACTGGGTTGACGGTAACGTCGCCTTCAAAAGAGGGGCCTACTACAATAACTAAGATAATCTCTTAAACAAGTGCAAAAGTGCGAAAATAATCAAAGGTTATACTAACACACGAGTCGGATCCAAGTGATTCATCTTGTCTATCTGTTTCTATTTTTATTTTATTTTTCAGCATTTAGTTAGTTTTATTTTCTTAGTTTAAAAAATCTTTTTCTAACATTTTGATTTGATTAGACGTTGAGGATAAACCGGTACTAAAAGCTCTTGTGTCCTTGGACGACCTCGGTATCTTACCAACTCTATACTACGTCCACGATGGGTGCACTTGCCCATATGTGTGTTTAGTGTTAGTAAATATCGTGTTTTATAAATTTAAAACTTGGCTAAAGTGTAAAAAGGGCTTAAAATATATACCTAAAACATATACACACTAGCACGCGTCGCGAAGCAATAGAAAAGTTTATCTTGTACAAAAATGAAGTTGAGAATCAACTTAAAAAGAAGATAAAAGCTTTGAGAAGTGATCGAGGAGGTGAATATGTTGCACCTTTTGCGGATTTATGCGCAAAAAGTGGCATTGTACATGAGTGTACACCTCCTTATTCTCCACAATCAAATGGCGTCGAGGAACGAAAGAACCTCACATTGAAAGAAATGATGAACGCCATGTTGATAAGCTCCGGAGGGAACCGAGAAATATGGGGGGACGCCATTCTCTCAGCAAACTATCTTTTGAACAAGATACCTTTGAAAAATAGGGACGAAACTCCATATGAGTTATGGAGAAAAAGGAAGCCTTCGTATAAATACTTGAAAGTGTGGAGGTGCCTAGCTAAGGTGATTGTACCACCTCTTAAGGCTCTTAGGATAGGACCCAAAACTGTTGGTTGCATTTTCATTGGATATGCACATCAAAGTAGTGCACATCGTTTTCTTGAACATGAGTCCAAGAATCCCGATGTACATAAACACTCTATCATGGAGGCAAATCCTAACATCGTCTCGTATTTTGAAAATGTGTTTCCTATGTTGGGACAAACACATGCGACTTCATCAACAACGGCTGATGAAGCGGGTCCAAGTTCATCTACATGGTTAGATGAACCAGGTCCAAGTTCATCTACATGGGTAGATGAAGCAGGTCCAAGTTCGTCTACGAGGTTAGATGAAACTCATGAACGACCTGAGGTCGAGGAGGGTGAGCTTAGAGAAGTAAACGACAAAGGGTTGAAAAATCCTTTGGTCCAGACTTCATGAGCAATATACTTGAGGGTGAGCCCAATACCTACCGCGAGGCGGTTACCTCCGCAGAAGGACCTCAATGGCAAGAAGCAATTAAGAATGAAATTGATTCTATATTGCAAAATCATACTTGGGAGTTAGTAGATCTTCCACCTGGCTGTAAACCACTTGGATATCGTTGGATATTCAAAAGGAAGATGAAAGCTGACCGAAGTATTGATAAATACAAGGCAAGGTTAGTGATCAAAGGATTTAGACAAAAGGAGGGTCTAGATTACTTTGATACTTACTCGCCTGTAACGCGAATAACCTCTATACGATTGGTTCTTGCAATTGCGGCTCTAAGAAATTTGGAAGTTCACCAAATGGATGTAAAGACCGCATTTCTAAATGGCGATTTAGAAGAAGAAATTTACATGGAACAACCTGAGGGTTTTTCCGCCCCTGGAAACAAGGGTAAAGTATGTAAATTGGTCAAGTCTTTGTATGGCTTGAAGCAAGCTCCAAAACAATGGCACCAAAAGTTTGATCATGTCATGATTGACAATGGTTTCAAGATAAATGAGTGCGACAAGTGTGTTTATTTTAAAGACACACCAAGAGGTTATGTGATTTTATGTCTTTTTGTAGATGATATGCTTATCATTGGGAGTGATGATAAGATGATCAACTCAACGAAAGACATGTTGAAAGCGAGGTTTGACATGAAAGACATGGGTCTCGCGGATGTGATTCTTGGAGTTAAAATTACTAGAACCCAAAATGGTCTTGTGTTGAGTCAATCTCACTACGTGGACAAGATCCTTGGGAAATTCAATTCGGATGATACGAGTGTAGCTCGATCTCCAATTGATAATACCCAACGCCTAAGGAAGAATAAAGGCGAGAGTGTTTCTCAGTTAGAGTACTCAAGGATCATTGGTAGTCTCATGTATCTAATGACATGTACTAGACCCGACTTAGCATATGCTGTGAGCAGGCTAAGTAGATACACTAGTAATCCGAGCGAGGATCATTGGAAAGCTATCACGAGGGTGCTTCGATACATAAGATACACGAGAGACTATGGATTACATTATACCCGTGATCCAGCAGTGATCGAAGGATACACTGACGCGAACTGGATATCGGATATAAAGGATCACAGATCAACAAGTGGATATGTGTTTACACTTGCTGGCGTAGCTATAGCTTGGAAGTCTTCCAAGCAAACGGTTATAGCTAGATCTACGATGGAATCCGAATTCGTCGCTTTAGATAAAAGCGGGGAAGAGGCGGAGTGGCTACGTCAATTTGTGGAAGATATTCCAAGATAGCCAAAGCCGTTGACGGCGATCTGCATACATTGTGACAATCAGTCTGCTCTTGCTAGAGCACAAAGCATGATGTACAATGGCAGATCAAGGCACATTCGACGTAGACACAACACGGTACGACAACTTATCTCAACGGGTGTTATCTCAGTTGACTATGTGAGGTAAAATGAGAACATTGCGGACCCGTTAACAAAAGGCTTAAGCACAGATAAGGTGTATAGTTTGTCAAGAGGAATGGGACTAAAGCCCATAGATGAAGGGAATATGATGGAAACCTAACCTAGTTGACTGGAGATCCTAAGATCTAGGTTCAATAGGCAAACTTAATCATAAACCCAAAGGGAGTCACTATGGGGGGTGCCCCAAAATCAATAAAGGGAGTTGTATACTTCCTAGTCCATTCCAATCAGAGACACGAAGGAAAGGTTAAACATGTTGACGTTAAGGATTTTGAGGAAATCCAAATTAACCATGATGCTTTTAATGATTCAGAGGAATCACCTATGTTAGAGAGAAGTGGGGTCGTTTCGAATGGATTTGTGGGGAGGCGCAAATCCTAGAGCTCTCGCAGAACCAGGAACGTGTTCCATGACCATAAACGGACACAACCATGAGGTCTTCACTCGACTAGGGAGAGTATCGTGTGAATGTATATTGTCGCCTACATAAATGGGGGATTGTTCAAGGACACTGCGTCTACAAGACCCTAGGAGGCTAAGTATGCTTCACAAAAGAAGGTTCAAAGGTTACACCTACCTATCTTGCAATGCTCAACTGTTGAACGTGTATCGTTGAAACTTGATAGATCGATTTCTATTCATGTGTGGGATTGTTGGAAATTTTGTATAGGAAAATGATTTCTTCCTATTTTGGACTAGAAATAAATATAATAAAATGAGAGGGTTTTATATATTTATTTGTGGGGTTGTGTTCTACGTTGGAAGGGCTTCGCAACGAACTAAACCACGTCCAAAACGGAGCTAAGATGAATGAGATATCGACGCTCAAAGTTTGGTGTTTGAAACTTGAATGATGAAAATGTGGGAAAGTGGCACCTTGTCCCACATCGGATGAGAGATGGAACTTAAAGGGGTATTTAAGTAGGATCTCTCCATCCTTATTGTTTCATGGAAGCACTCACTAGTGTACTCGCAAAGGGTGCGGAGCACCCTAACACTCACTCGCACGCGCGCGCGCGCGTGGAGTGGGCGATGAGGTGCAATGTGGCGCTTTGATGGCGCACTTTGCGCTTCGCACGCTCGCATCACCGCGAGCCGCTTGAGAGCCGCCTTTGTATTTTTGACCGCGCGCGTGTGGTGAAGCACAAGGGTTGCAAGGACCAAGTGGTTGGTGATGTGGGATGCATGCGCATGATCCTGGTGGGTCCGCGCGCAGTGGCGCATGACGTGGTAGTCATGCGCGCACGCGAGCGAGTACACATGGCGCGCGGTTGTGCGCATGGTGCATGCGCACTGAGGTGACGTGCGCGGCGCACCTAAGTGAGCCAAAACGGCGCGACTGTGTGGCGTGCTCGTAAAGGCTCACAGGTGATGTGGCATACGCGCGCATGCGCGCATGGACCTGAGTGAGTATGGCGCACGCGCGCATGGCAGTGAGACAAGTGGACGCACCGCGCATGCGGGGCAAACCTGCGAGCGCAACAGTGTGTTTTGCGCGCGCGCATGCGCGCATGGACCTGAGTGAGTATGGCGCACGCGCGCATGGCAGTGAGCCAAGTGGACGCACCGCGCATGCGGGTGCAAACCTGCGCGCGCACCAGTGTGTCTTGCGCGCGCGCGCGGAAGCTTCCTGCTGCAGTTAATGCCAGTGCAGTTACATTCAGCATTTGAAACTGACGAAGTTAATGCGTTTGACTGAGAATTAAGTGATGAATTAAAGTGCATTAAAGACGTTTAATGAAGTTTAATTCACCCATTTAATTCGTTTTTCAGTTTCTTCAAGACCTGCAGTATAAATAGGAGGTTCCTATGGCAGATTCAATATACCGAATTCTTAAGCTATCTTCTTTCTCTCTACTGAATTTGTCACACCCCCAAAATCCACCTGCGGAGTATCACCGCTTGGGAGCGTGACTGACCAGGATCAAGCCATCAATCATATTGAACATAGCATAACATAAATAAAGTAGTTCGTAAAACCTCAATCAATACAATTGATGTTTCAAAACAATCATAGTATCAGTAGCGGAAGCATAAGTAAATAACCCAAGTAAACCATAAGTTCAATTATTCGAAATGTTTAAACATAGCGTTCATAATCCACTGCCCACAACGTCCCGCTCCTCCAGTGCAAGCTCCATAAGTACCTAAGGTCCTGCAAGGCATGCAGCAGATAATCAACAAACTAGTTGAGCGAGTTCACAGTTAATAGTTTAGTTTGGGTAATAGTGCGTTCGTTCAGTTAAGTTTCAATATCGTATCAGTTCCATCGCGGCCTCCCAGGCATGTGTGCGAAGATTAGGTTCGTTAGTTCGCGACCGTAGTCTTTACCGACCAGGGTGTGTGCGAAGGCGGTTAATCAGTTCGCGACCATAGTCTTTACCGACCAGGGTGTGTGCGAAGGCAGTTGATTAGTTCGTTCGCGACCATAGTCTTTACCGACCAGGGTGTGTGCGAAGGCAGTTCGTAAGTATCAACAGTTTAATCGTTCGTTATAATATCAAAGTAAGCACAAGTAATCATCCAACCCATTCCCACCCTGGGAACCCATGCCTTGGCTCGTGTGAACTCACCTTGGTTTGCTCGGTATGCTAGGTTATGCGCTCACAAGTAATTTAATCACGTCCTATCGTATGCACGTATAACAAATCAGTTCATGTTCACAATGATGCGCATGCAATTTAATGTTCACATAACAGTCAGTTTGCATATCGGCACAACACGTATTGTTTCACATCAAATCATCAGCTAGTGTACACGAATACCAATGTTAACATTCATCACCAAGCATGGCATGCCAAATAAATCAAACATACATTCAATCATTCAAAGTATGTTCACAATCATATATCTTTCGATCCACTCTTATCTTTCGACACATTAGTGATCTTTCGACAAACAGTTATCATAGTTATCATTCGGACCGAAAGTCATGTTTCGAATCAATATCATCTTTCGGTCGAAGCTATCCTTCGATCCACCCTACTATGGTTCGGTCAACGCTATGTTTCGGTCCAAACTATCCTTCGGTCAAAACTATGGTTCGGTCATAATAACTATCTTTCGGATTACATGCATCTTTCGACATACACTCATCTTTCGACAACAATCAGTTACGTTTATTCAAAGTTTCTAAGTTTTATCCGTGATTATCAATTAACACATTTTCCAGAAATCGGTTATCCAAAATCGATCAAACAGGGACTTTCATAATAAACCTCATGAACCCTAATTTAACCAAAAGAACAAGAATGACACTTTATCCTATACGATCCGATTTCAAGAACAACGAACCATAACAAATCCGAATTGCATAATATCACAACCAATCCATAAAACCTTATCATTATACATCATCGCAAAAGATCCGATCATCATACATATCCTATTGACATCTATATCCGATTAACATACATTTTTTGTTAACATACAAACAACATGTTGCAAGATGACTGATAAATCATGAGAGCATATACATTAAACACTAACCGATATTGAAAACAAGGGAATTGATCAGCAAGAAGTCTCCGTAAGTTTGTGGTTGCTGTCACAAGTAAAGGTGCTCTAGGGTTTTTAGAAAAATAACTACTGATTTCATGCATTCACAATTATAAACGTGTCACTGGAATGGGCCAAGCCCATTAGATGACTGGGCCGAAAGATGTCGAAGGATTATGTTTCGAACCCAAAGTTATCTTTCGTGATCCTTCGATCTATTTATCATGTTTCGTGGACATCCTTCGAAGGTTGGACATCCTTCGAAGGTTGTTTGTGTGATGTAATGTGTTTCATACTAACTAGTTTACACATTTTACAAGTTTCACAATGTAACAAACAAACAACTATGTACAATCAAACAATCAAAACGTATAAAATTTCATGGCAACCATATGTGTAAATAAGTGACTAGTCAATACATGATCGTGTAATACATATGAAATCGAATCTTGGAAATTCGAGTTGTCACATTATCCCCAACTTGAAAGAAATTTCGTCCCGAAATTTGGTACGCACTCACTGAGGAAGCTAGGTAAGTTACATCGTTCACTGGTTTTCCTGGGGTGTCACATCATCCCCCCGTTGATTTGGAATTTCGTCCCGAAATTCAGTAGTAGTAGCTTCAGCCTCAGAAGTGTATGCATTGGTCTCGAATAACTGGGGATACTTTTCTTTCATCTGATCTTCGCGTTCCCAGGTATACTCTGGGCCACGCTGGGAGTTCCAACGAACTCGAACAAGAGGGATTCTCTTGTGTTTGAGGACCTTAACATCCCGGTCCGTGATTTCAACTGGTTCCTCGACGAACTGCAACCGCCCGTCGATAGTGAGTTCCTTAAAAGGAACTATAAGGGTCTCATCTGATAGGCATTTCTTCAGATTCGACACGTGAAATACATTGTGAACTGCACCGAGTTCAGCTGGTAGGTTTAATCTGTAGGCTACTTTGCCAATCTTTTCTAAGATTTCGAATGGTCCGACGTACCGCGGATTCAGTTTGCCTCTTTTACCAAATCGAACCACACCCTTCCAGGGTGAAACTTTCAATAAAACCCGGTCCCCGACCTCAAATTCCAATGGTTTTCTACGCTTATCCGCGTAGGCTTTCTGACGGTCGCGTGCTGCCGTCATGCGTTGTCGTATCTGTGCTATCTTTTCTGTGGCGTCCACTACAATCTCTGGACCCGTAATTTGACTATCCCCCACCTCTGCCCAACAGAGAGGTGACCGGCATTTACGTCCGTACAATGCCTCGAATGGAGCGGCTTGAATGCTGGTATGGTAACTGTTATTGTACGAAAACTCCACTAAGGGGAGGTGCTTTTCCCAGCCGTTGCCGAAATCGATAACGCACGCTCGAAGCATGTCTTCTAGAGTTTGGATAGTTCGCTCAGACTGCCCATCCGTCTGAGGATGATATGCTGTGCTCATGTCTAACCGTGAGCCGAAAGATTTATGCATTGCTTGCCATAGCTCTGACGTGAATCGTGCATCGCGATCCGAAATAATAGAGATGGGCACCCCGTGCCTCGAAACAACTTCTTTCAAGTAAATGTCTGCTAAAGTAGAAAACTTATCCGTTTCTTTGATAGCCAAGAAGTGAGCAGACTTTGTGAGTCGATCAACGATCACCCAAATAGTGTCATTCCCACGCTGGGATCTAGGTAAACCCGTAACGAAATCCATGGAAATTTGCTCCCATTTCCATTGTGGTATTTCTGGTTGCTGAAGTAGGCCTGATGGTTTCTGGTACTCGATTTTAACCCTTGCACAAGTTAAACACTTGCCGACGTAAGTTGCGATAAGAGCTTTCATGTTTGGCCACCAATAAGTTGTTCTGATATCGTGGTACATCTTATCCGACCCTGGATGTACCGAGTAGCGAGACTTGTGCGCTTCATCCATCACAAGTTCGCGTAAGCCGCCATAAAGTGGGACCCAAATACGCCCCGTTACATAGTAGGCGCCGTCTTCCTTTTGTTCCATTTGTTGCCTTGAACCGCGCAAGGCTTCAGCCTTGACGTTTTCGGGTTTTAGTGCCTCTATCTGAGCAGCTCGTATCTGTGCAGGAAGACTGGACTGAATAGTAAGCTGTAGCGCTCGCACGCGCTTAGGTAGAGTGTCTTTCCGACTGAGGGCATCAGCCACAACATTGGCCTTGCCTGGATGATACTTGATGGCGCATTCATAGTCGTTTAGAAGTTCAACCCATCTCCGTTGACGCATATTCAAATCCTTTTGCTTAAGAATATGCTCGAGACTCCTGTGATCGGTGTAAATCGTGCACCTGGTACCGTACAGGTAGTGTCGCCATATCTTAAGCGCGAAAACAACAGCTCCCAGCTCTAAATCGTGCGTCGTGTAGTTCCGTTCATGAACCTTGAGTTGCCGAGAAGCGTAGGCTATCACTTTATCACGTTGCATCAATACACATCCAAGCCCCTGTATCGATGCGTCACAATAAACCACGAAGTCATCCGTGCCCTCTGGCAATGAGAGAATAGGTGCGCTGCAAAGCCTATCTTTTAAGTACTGAAAAGCGGTCTCTTGCGTATTACCCCATCTGTAAACGACACCTTTCTGTGTTAGCATAGTAAGTGGTTGCGCGATCTTGGAGAAGTCTTTAATAAATCGCCTGTAGTAACCCGCCAAACCCAAGAATTGGCGTATTTCTGTCGGTGTACGTGGTGCTGGCCAGTTTCTGATCGAATCAACCTTGGATGGATCAACATGAATCCCATCCTTGTTTACCACATGGCCTAAGAAGTGGACTTCACGAAGCCAGAAGTCGCATTTTGAAAACTTTGCGTACAGTTGCTCCTTTCGAAGAAGTTCCAAGATAAGGCGTAAGTGCTGCTCGTGCTCCTCCTGACTCTTGGAGTAAATCAAAATGTCGTCGATGAAAACGATAACAAACTTGTCGAGATAGGGTTTGCACACCCTGTTCATAAGATCCATGAAGACTGCAGGCGCGTTTGTAAGCCCGAATGGCATGACAAGAAACTCGTAATGACCGTAGCGAGTTCTGAAAGCGGTTTTGGAGACGTCCTCATCCCGGACTCTCAGCTGATGATACCCTGACCTTAAATCAATCTTGGAATAGTAACACGACCCTTGCAACTGGTCGAATAGGTCATCTATGCGCGGAAGAGGATAACGATTCTTCACCGTCACCTTATTGAGTTCGCGGTAGTCGATGCACATCCTGAACGTACCGTCCCTCTTCTTTACAAATAACACTGGAGCTCCCCAAGGCGAAGAGCTTGGACGAATAAAGCCCTTTTCCAAGAGCTCTTGTAGCTGCTTCGACAGTTCTTCCAATTCGGTTGGAGCTAGACGATACGGTGCGCGGGCTATTGGTGCTGCTCCTGGAGCTAATTCAATCTGAAACTCGACTTGACGATGAGGAGGTAAACCAGGTAAATCTTCAGGAAACACTTGAGGAAAATCACGCACAACTGGTATATCCTCCAGCTTCTTTTCCTTTGTTGATGCGTCAGTGACAAGTGCCAGAATGGCAGTATGTCCCTTTCGTAAACATTTCTGCGCCTTTAAGTAAGAGATGATGCCAACCACAGCACCACTCTTGTCACCTTGTACTTCGAGAGGTTCTTGACTGGAGCGAGGAATACGAATAACTTTTTCTTTGCATAAGATCTCCGCATGATGTTGGGATAACCAATCCATACCGATGACGACGTCGAAACTACCCAAAACTATGGGTATGAGATCAATCGAGAAAGTCTGACCCGCTAGAACAATACTACAACCCTTGACTACCTGTGTGGCTTCTACACTTTTACCATTGGCTAGTTCTACGACGTGTTTGGTGTCTAGGGGTGTTGGTGTACGTTTTAATAATTTACCCATTTTCAAGGACATATAACTTGTATCAGCACCCGAATCAAATAAGACAGTAACATAAATATCGTCGAGAAGAAACTTACCCATAACCACATTGGGATCATTCACTGCGTCTCCTCGACCCAACACAAAAGCACGACCACGAGCTTCATTGCCGTTGTTGTTGTTGTTTCCCCCGTTGTTCTGATTATTGTTGTTATTCCCGTTGCCCTGGTTGTTGTTGTTATTGCGATTCTGGTTCAACTGAGGGCAATCGCGTTTGTAGTGACCTTCAGCCCCACACTGGAAACACCCCCGGTTTCCACGCTGTGGCTGCTGCTGCTGATTCTGTGGAGCTGGCGGTGGAAGTTGCTGGTGCTGGTTTGCTGGACGCGAGCTTCTACAATCTTTAGCCTCATGACCCGGCTTGTGACATCTTTGACATTGACTCCTGCGACATCTTCCACTGTGGTGTTTGTTGCACCTGTTACACCACGGGTGATTTCCCTTATAACCACTATGTCCCTGACTGCCCGATGATTGCTGACTCGGACTCTGGTAATCGTTGGTGCGACGTTGCTGAGTTTGGGACTGAACAGACGCTGATCCCCTGCTGGAATCCCCGTCCCACTTTCTTTTATTCTCGCTGGGTGTGGCAGAAGTAGCAGCAGTTGGAGTGACTGAAGTAGCAGCTGTAGCAGTAGCGCTGACACGCTTTGGCAGTTTATTCTGTTCCACTGCCTGATCGGTGATGCGATGAGCAAGACGCTGTATTTCCTGGATATTGTTGAGGTTAGCCGAGGTAACGTGGCTCTGTATTTCTGGCGCCAACCCTTTGAGATACAACTCAATACGCTTGTATGGAGGGTCCACCATAGTTGGACATAACACAGCCAACTCATTCGATCTCTTGGTGTAAGCTTCGATTTCCGAACCCACCATTTTTAAGTTATACAACTCGTCCTCCAACTTGTGAATGTCTTCTCTAGTGCAGTATTCCCTCTTGATCAGTTCTTTGAAATCATTCCAGGGTGTGGCGTTAGCAGCTGCCAACCCTAAGATCTGCACTTGTGCGTTCCACCAAGTGAGCGCAATCCCTTCAAGTGTGCCAGTGGCGAACTTCACCCTGCGAGCTTCAGGGCATTCACACATTTCGAAAACCGACTCGAGCTTTTCAAACCAGTGGAGGAGTCCAACTGCCCCCTCCGTGCCACTGAACGAGCTAGGACGACAGTCCATGAAATTCTTGAATGTGCACCCAGGTTGTTGCTGAGCGGGTTGACCTATTGTGTACGAATAGGGCAAAGTTAAGTACGAGAATTAATGTAGGATCTAAAGGTCCTAGTGTCTATACTGCAGGGTATACTACCTGCTTGGGCGGCTGCAACTGCCGCAGCAACGAGAGCCTCTAGCTGGGCTTGAGTCATGGTAATTCGTGCGGCCATTGATCTTCACATCAAAGGCAACATAAGTGAGAAAGGTTCGCGAACAGTGCGATGACAGAAGAGTGTAAGCACATAAGTATTCTCATGCAATGACAAGTTGTGAGCAAGGTAATGTAAGCATACTACGAGCAAAGTTCTATGCAAATTCTAGCATGTAGGCAATAAACATAAACCTTATTACCTAGGAAGTTGAGTCTTGCACGTGGAGCGAAGCGTCGTTGTGGATCGTTGAGAGCACTGTTCTGGTTATAGTCTGGTTTTAATAAAAACGTTTTTCCATATTAAAACCAAGTTCTCTATAACCAATGGCTCTGATACCAATCTGTCACACCCCCAAAATCCACCTGCGGAGTATCACCGCTTGGGAGCGTGACTGACCAGGATCAAGCCATCAATCATATTGAACATAGCATAACATAAATAAAGTAGTTCGTAAAACCTCATTCAATACAATTGATGTTTCAAAACAATCATAGTATCAGTAGCGGAAGCATAAGTAAATAACCCAAGTAAACCATAAGTTTAATTATTCGAAATGTTTAAACATAGCGTTCATAATCCACTGCCCACAACGTCCCGCTCCTCCAGTGCAAGCTCCATAAGTACCTAAGGTCCTGCAAGGCATGCAGCAGATAATCAACAAACTAGTTGAGCGAGTTCACAGTTAATAGTTTAGTTTGGGTAATAGTGCGTTCGTTCAGTTAAGTTTCAATATCGTATCAGTTCCATCGCGGCCTCCCAGGCATGTGTGCGAAGATTAGGTTCGTTAGTTCGCGACCGTAGTCTTTACCGACCAGGGTGTGTGCGAAGGCGGTTAATCAGTTCGCGACCATAGTCTTTACCGACCAGGGTGTGTGCGAAGGCAGTTGATTAGTTCGTTCGCGACCATAGTCTTTACCGACCAGGGTGTGTGCGAAGGCAGTTCGTAAGTATCAACAGTTTAATCGTTCGTTATAATATCAAAGTAAGCACAAGTAATCATCCAACCCATTCCCACCCTGGGAACCCATGCCTTGGCTCGTGTGAACTCACCTTGGTTTGCTCGGTATGCTAGGTTATGCGCTCACAAGTAATTTAATCACGTCCTATCGTATGCACGTATAACAAATCAGTTCATGTTCACAATGATGCGCATGCAATTTAATGTTCACATAACAGTCAGTTTGCATATCGGCACAACACGTATTGTTTCACATCAAATCATCAGCTAGTGTACACGAATACCAATGTTAACATTCATCACCAAGCATGGCATGCCAAATAAATCAAACATACATTCAATCATTCAAAGTATGTTCACAATCATATATCTTTCGATCCACTCTTATCTTTCGACACATTAGTGATCTTTCGACAAACAGTTATCATAGTTATCATTCGGACCGAAAGTCATGTTTCGAATCAATATCATCTTTCGGTCGAAGCTATCCTTCGATCCACCCTACTATGGTTCGGTCAACGCTATGTTTCGGTCCAAACTATCCTTCGGTCAAAACTATGGTTCGGTCATAATAACTATCTTTCGGATTACATGCATCTTTCGACATACACTCATCTTTCGACAACAATCAGTTACGTTTATTCAAAGTTTCTAAGTTTTATCCGTGATTATCAATTAACACATTTTCCAGAAATCGGTTATCCAAAATCGATCAAACAGGGACTTTCATAATAAACCTCATGAACCCTAATTTAACCAAAAGAACAAGAATGACACTTTATCATATACGATCCGATTTCAAGAACAACGAACCATAACAAATCCGAATTGCATAATATCACAACCAATCCATAAAACCTTATCATTATACATCATCGCAAAAGATCCGATCATCATACATATCCTATTGACATCTATATCCGATTAACATACATTTTTTGTTAACATACAAACAACATGTTGCAAGATGACTGATAAATCATGAGAGCATATACATTAAACACTAACCGATATTGAAAACAAGGGAATTGATCAGCAAGAAGTCTCCGTAAGTTTGTGGTTGCTGTCACAAGTAAAGGTGCTCTAGGGTTTTTAGAAAAATAACTACTGATTTCATGCATTCACAATTATAAACGTGTCACTGGAATGGGCCAAGCCCATTAGATGACTGGGCCGAAAGATGTCGAAGGATTATGTTTCGAACCCAAAGTTATCTTTCGTGATCCTTCGATCTATTTATCATGTTTCGTGGACATCCTTCGAAGGTTGGACATCCTTCGAAGGTTGTTTGTGTGATGTAATGTGTTTCATACTAACTAGTTTACACATTTTACAAGTTTCACAATGTAACAAACAAACAACTATGTACAATCAAACAATCAAAACGTATAAAATTTCATGGCAACCATATGTGTAAATAAGTGACTAGTCAATACATGATCGTGTAATACATATGAAATCGAATCTTGGAAATTCGAGTTGTCACAGAATTTTTCTACATCTTCAAGCAGCAAGGTACACCTTCGGGTTGGAGTCAAGAGTGGCAGTGCAACTGCTTGCGGCTGTTGTATCCTGGAAACAAACGTGTTCTCCTGGGAGACACGAAATTTGTTTTAAGGGACCCGTGTCTAACACGATCCTCAACCAAGAACAGTTTCGTCTGTTCGAGTTTCTGTTCAGTTGTAATTGTATTGTGCTTCCATTTCATTCTGATTTGTTTCTGTAATTCAAGTTAATAAAAGAATTTTATTTATTTTGCACCGAACAGATTCCTACAATACCTACTTATATGCAGAAAAATCCAAAGGCTGAAATAGAAGAATCCTATTTAGACATGAAATGAATACAACGGTTCAGATCAAAATACAAGCAATAATAGTTATAGAATCTCAAAGTAACCACCAATGTAACCATCAATTAGCAAATACAACTTCTAGATCTAGATTCAGAAGCCAACAAATTGAAGGCGGTTGAACTCTTAATCCGTATCTAACAGGTCTTAATATAACAGAGTCGAATAATGTACATCCAAAAGACTCAAATATAGACCAAAAAGGTGATGTAAGAACAATAACTTCCGCTTTCCACAACCAAATAGAATCAATAAATATGCTTAATACCATCGTCAGTACCTAAAATTCCCATTCAATCATCACTAATACTGGCACATAAGCTCAAATACGCACCACATATCACAAACTAAACCCTAGATATTGAAATAAAACAAACAATGAGAAGCATTGGTCAGAAATCGAACCATTTCTTTGGCACTTTGCTTGGCGACGGGAGGAGAGGAATATGAAGACGGACATGGCGCCGGTGAGGAGAATGCTGGTGGCGACTTGGAGAGTGGACCGGTCTTCATCGATGGAGATGAAAGAGAGAGGAGAGAAGGAGAGCTCGACTACACGTCTTCAGGGAATGGATGGAGATGACAGGATGTTCTGAGAAAATGGAGGGAACAAATGAATATTGGGGGAAATGGGCGGGATCTTTTGAAATTTTTTAAAAGAGAAAGTTACGATAGACTTTTATATTAATTGTTAATATTAATTATTATTTTATATTGTTTTTTATCAAAATATTCTAAATTCTATTATTATTATTATTATTGTTATTATTATTATTATTATTATTATTATTATTATTATTATTATTATTATTATTTATATATCGATCAGGTTTTGTGAGGGTGGGAATTTTTAGAAGGAAATTTTGAGAATTTTGAAATTTTGCGGTGGTATGTTGCCACATAAATTCGATGGGCAATACGTTTCCACATGCATTCGATGGGTATCTATCCGGTTTGGAACGGTATCGATCGATTCAGATCATCACGGATATCTATGATGTAAGAATTACACGGATACAAAATCCATGGAGGTTTAATGAATTTGTGATGATAAAATTGCGTTTTATTCATATCTTCTTTTTTATCTTCTTAGATCTATTATCATTCTTCATTCATTATCACCCCACGACCATCTTTATACTCAATGGCTCTAATTGGCCCATCAATCATCCTAATTGACCATTGGTCATCCTTAACGCCCTTTGTCGACAAAAATGGAGCATGAACACCCTACTTGACCATCATCGGTCCTAATTGGCCCATTAACCATCCCAATAGACCATTGATCATCCTAAACGTCCTTCGTTGACAATAATGGAACATGGGCTACCCAAGTTAACCATCACTGACCCTAATTGCCCCCAATAACTATCCTAATGGACCATTGATCATCCTAAACTCCCTTCGTTGATAATAATTGAACACGAACAACCTTAGTTAACCACCATTGCCCCTAATTGACATATCAATCATTCTAATGGACCACTAATCATCCTAAACGACCTTCATTAACAAAAATCTAGCACGAACAACCCTACTTGACCACCACTACTCTAATGGATCTATCAATCATTCTAATGGACGATTAATCATCCTAAATAACATTCATTGACGCTAATGTAGCATGAACAACCCTATTTGACCATTATTGGCCCTAATTGATCCATCAATCATCCTAATGGACAATTGATCATCCTTAACGCCCTTAGCATGAACAACCTTACTTGACCATCACTAGCCCTAATTGGCTCATCAATCATCCTAATAGACCATTGATCATCTTAAACCCCCTTCGTTGACAATAATGGAACATGAACAACCTATTTGACCATCATTGGACCTAATTGGCTCATCAACCATCTGAATGGACCATTGATCATCCTAAACGGCCATCTTCGACGATAATGGAACATGAAAACCCTAGTTCACCATCAGTGGCCCTGACTGACCTATCAATCATCCTAATTGACCACTAATCATCCTAAACATCCTTCATTGACAAAATTATAGCATGAACAACCCTAGTTGACCACCACTGACCCTAGTTGATTTATTAATCATCCTAATGGACCATTAACCATCATAAGCAGCCTTCATTGACACTAATGTAGAATGAACAATCCTAGTTGACCATTACTAACGCTAACTGACCCATCAATCATCCTAATAAACCATTGATCATCTTAAACGCCATTAGTTGACAATAATGCACCATGAACAACCCTAGCTGACCTCCACTAGCCCTAATTAACCTATGAATCATCCTGGTGGAGTACTAATCATCCTAGTCGTCCTTCATTAACAAAAATATAGCATGAACAACCCTTGTTGACCACCACTGTTCTAATTGATTTATCAATCATCCTAATGGACCATTAATTATCATAAATAACTTTCATTGACACTGATGTAGCATGAACAAACCTAGTTGACCGTTACTGGCCTAATTGGTCCATCAGTCATCCTAATAGACCACTGATGACCCTTAACACCCTTCATTGACAAAAATGGAGCGTGAACAACCTAGTTGAGCACCATTGTCCTTATTTGACATATCAGGCATCCTAATTGATCATTAATCATCTTGAATAACCTTCATTGACAAAATATGTAGCATGAACAACCTTACTTAACCATCGTCGCTATATGTTTAAGCAACATGCACGTGATCGTCGGTATATGTTTAAATACTATTTTCTTAATCATTTAACGATAGGTCGATATGTACACATATACATACACTAACACATAGATATATACATGCACAATACACACACACATACACACACACACACACACACACACATATATATATATATATAAGTAAGTAGTTGTAGGGTGGGGTTCTAGAGTGAAACTAGTGTATTTGTGAACTGAGTGAACAAATCCTGACCATTGATTTACATCATCGAATCATAAAATACACTAGTGTATTTTCATAATCAAATCATGGCGATTGATTTACACTTGTGTATTGATAATCAAGTGCTACGATTAGTTCACTAGTGTTCACGATTAAAGGAGTTGTTCATAAATGAATCTGGCCCTGTAGTTGTATACCCAATAAAAAATACATGTAATTATAAAAAAAGTAGTTTGTTTATCATAAGAAATTTATTTATTTATTATTACTGTTTATAAAAACCCTTTTTATATTTTGTTTTATAGTATAATTAATAAAAAAATCAATCATATATATACAATTAGTATTTACTTTTTTTTATTATTCATTATTATTTATTAATCAATATTAGTATTTACATAATACTCATTTTTTATTATAAGTTTTTATTTATTACAGTTATATTAAGAGATGTGGTTCTAAAACCGCATCTTTTGGCTCGTGATTATTTTCAAAACACCTATAAGATGTGGTTACAAAAAAACCGCATCTTTTGGCCCATGCTTTTATTCAGAACAAACAGAAATCTTTTTCAAAACACCCATAAGATGCGGTTAGAGAGAGGAACCGCATCTTTTGGAATTGCTCATAGCATCTTTTGATCAATTTTGTACTAGTGATACTTACATTTTTGAAAAAAAAAAGTTATAAACGTAAATCATTAAAGAAATATCAAATTAATCGATAAATTAATATATATTCTAAAAAAGAAAAAAAAATTATTAAAAAATGGTAAAGGAAATATATGGTTTTAAAAAAGGAAAAAAATTAAAAATATATTATTAAAAGTAAATCTAACAACAAAAATAGTAAAAACTATATATTATTATAAAAATAAATTTATCGCTCTTCGTTAACTATAAGTTATTAAGACCGTGGGGTATGGTGGGCCTGGGGTTTGGGGCATGGGTTGACACGTGTACTTTGAGGGGAACCGCTGATCAGTTGCATGTTGGGTCGGTATGGCGGGGCGTGACTAGCCCGCGTGGGTTGGCCACGTGTTATAATTTGTTTTTTCAAATATTATAAAAATACGGACAAAATTAAAAAAAACCTAAAATTATTATTAAAAATATTATTTAAATCCTAGCCACCTATAGCCTAGCCTACCCAGCCAATAAGAGCCGGCCACGGAAGACCGCTAGGCCCGCCCAATGCGCGGGCTGAAACCCCCGCCTATGGGACCACGCCGAAACCCAAGCCCACCCGGGGTGGTGACTTGTGCATTTGCACCCAACCAACGCCCCAACCCCGACCCATACCCCATAGTCTAATAAGGCAATAGCCTATAGTTTAATTTTCCCTATATTATTTAGCAAAATTCTCTCTACACTCAAATTTACTATTCAATTTTCCTATCATATTATTTATCCACCTATCCAAATTTCTTTCTTCCTATTTGTCCACCTTCACTCTACCATTAATTCTTTTCTTTTTATATTTGTTATTACTATATATATTAAGCATTTGTGAATGTTCTTTCTAAATAAATTAATAAGATATTAAAGGTATTATATATTCATATACCTAAGTTTTACATATTTAGATGTGTTTATTTAACTGTTTGAGATGTTTATTTTTGTAGTCGTTGAAACTCCATTTTCTTTTCGTCTGGTGAATACTAATATGCAAGTGATTGTAAACGTCACGGGGTGAATACTAATGTACAAATACTTGAAAACGGGCCTTACATATTTTTTGCTGCATCCACACGTCCAACGCAACGCATGGGTACACCCACTAGTTATTACAATTCTTCAACTTATTAATAAGCTATATAAATATGATAATGGTTTGTAAACTTTAACTGTTATAAAATCCTAAGTTTTATATATAATATATCTTGCTATTTATAGAATTTAGAGGGTCTAAACACCGTAATTTTAGGTTTTCTTGGATTTTAAAAATTCTTTTTTGCTAAATATACAATTTTTAACATGACTGATGCAAAGATATAAAAAAAAGAATTAACAACTTATATATTTTGATTTAGAGAGAGGGGATCAAATAGAAAGTTTGGTTTGGGTAGAAGTGTAGGAAGCAATAATGGAAGGATGTGTGACAAATAACAAACAAATATAAAGTGAAGCATTTTAGTCAATCTCACCTCATCTTCACTCTTCCTCTTTCTCTTTCCCAAAATCTTCAAAACCCATCAATCTTCAACTTTTTCTTTGCTTTCTCTCTCTATAATCACTAAATCATATTACGATTTTCTCCATCAATTAATCATTCAAACACTCAATCAACGTATTTTTCAACTTTTTAAAGAAACCCAATTTAAATTAACTATATTTTTATTCATTATTGTGATATATTTTTTATTGAAAATGAACACTTGTCGCTATCGTACTAAATCGGATCGCAATCGAGGATGAATATTAATTTATTTTTCTGTATTCAGAACAACACATTTTTTATAGTAAACTATGCGAGTGCAGGTAACAATATTAAAAAAACGTAAGTTTTTTATCATAAAATATATGAGCAGCAATACGTGATGAACATAACCGTTTTTGACCAAACATCGGTACCGATATCCGTAGTAGCAGAACCGGTATTCATTTTTATGATTTTGGATTGATTTAAAACACGTGTCGATATCCTTTTAGGCATATCACAACTTTATTTTTTTAGTTTTTTTTCTTTTGGATGTTACAACAAGTATCGATACCGAAACGAGCATAATCGATACCAACTAAGCTCCCACCACACAGCACGGGGGAAAACCGCTAGTTATATATAGTTCCACTAAATTGTTGGAGCAATTGGATCAAACTTCATACAAAGAAAAGAAAGAAAAACGAGAACAAGGAATATATTAACAAAGTCATTTTTATCATTAATCAAAACCACAAAATTTATAACCTAACAATTGACCCTATTTATACTTAAACTAATCATAACTTTCTAAACAAACCATCCTAAATCAGTCATAACATTCTAAACAAACCATCCTAAATCATAATAACTCAAACTAAACTAAATAAGACAATTAACCCAAACTATAATTATCTTCAAATTAATTCCCAATAATTCACATACAAGTATCATTCACCACCCTTTTAGTTTTGCCTTTCTGTAATTCTAACCCTTCCACTTTAGCTTCACTTTCACGTATTAACCAAACTTATTATTAAAACCAACATTTACCCCCTTAATCCTAGTTTAGACTTGCATGCTTCACACATGAAAGGCACCGGCTCATCAACTTGAGACAAGCGAGCCACTTCATCATCTGGTCTAGCTTAAAGCACTGAGCCACATAGTGACCATACTCGTCGCAATTATAACACTTCATATGCGTCTTATCTTGATACATAGCTCTCTCTCTCTCTCTCTCTCTCTCTCTCTCTCTCTTCGATCTTCATTAGATTAGAATCAGCCTACCCGACCTCTACCATAACAATGACCCCTTCACGATTACGATATCACCCTCTTCCAAATTGGTCTTGATTAGATTCTTCGTGCTCTGTTCTTTCTTGCCACTCCTCTTTTGAAAGTAAAAAATTACCTTGATCACCATCAATTTCATCATGGTCTTTGATCCCCTCTTCATAGACATTCAGTCTTCTCACGACTTTCTCAAGTGATATATTATGTATTTCTTAGTATTGCTCAATAAAAGCAATACTTTGCATAAACTTATTTGGGACCGAATTTAATAACTTTCTTACCATCACCTCATCTTCTAAGCTATACCTGAGAGTCTTGAACTTCGTAGCAATCTCATTAAGTTTGCCCATGAACTCATCAAATGATTTACTTTCTTTCATCTTCAACATCTCAAGTTGTAGGATCGTTTTCAGACCCGAACGAGTCGATCAGAAGAGTAATTCACCAATACAAAAGGCGGAAACAAGTGTATTAGTGTTATTTCTGTTGTATTCACTTTAAAACTGTCTTGTTTATTATTTCTGGACCAATTACAATTCAGAAGACACCTCGACAGAGCTTCGCCGTCGGAAAACTCACTGCTAATTCCGCTCCAAATGTCACACAACATCACCTATATATACTAGACCTGATTCCGCTTGAAACAGCTTCAAGCGGACCCTGATTTCGCTCCAAACTGTTCAAGCGAAATCACATCATATAAGCTCAAGCGGAATTAATAGCAACTGATTTCGCTTGAAATGATCTAGTATCATTTCAAGCGGAATTACATCAATTTCACACTATCTTGATTTCCGAGCCCTAATCTATTTGTTTCAATACAAGACTCGATACAAGACGAAGTCGACAGACGGATGCACCAACAAACTCCCCCTCAGATGTTGACGGAGTCTTCGGTGTCGAGTCTTCGGTTGTCAAACCTTCAGTCTTTATCAGTCTGTTCGCTCTCTTTTCAAAGATCTTCCATTGTAAATATCCTCATTCAATTTTTATCTTCTTTCTTCTATCTTCAGAATCCTCTCTTGACGCCTTCAGACTTCCCCTCTCAATGTAATAGGATCGCAGTCTGGAATTCACCATCTTTAGATATTTGAAACTTGTCATTTCCTGCACAAACTCTACCAAACACATAAGTTTCTTAAAGTTTAAAGATTTAGAATTTAGAAACCATTTGCAGGAAACATTTAAAATGATTTTTTCTCTGAAAACCACTTGAAAACATAACTTCTTCATACACTCTCTCCCAAACCTGTTCATCAAGTTTAGCACTTGGAATTTTGAAAATCAGCTTTTCAACATTAGTTATCGAAAATCTTTTTGGATTTTACAAAATTTTATGCTAAAACACACTAAAATCTTTTTGGATTTTTGAATGAATATAAATGAAGTCAAGAAATATTTACAGACAAAATTTTGTGAGTTTGTGTAAGAGGATCATATCGGTATATGAGATAAATCACCAACACCGTTAAGCTTTAAACATTTTCAGTTTTAAACAATTCACCTAGATTGTCAGTATACTGGTCCCCTTAAATTCTCACACAAAGTTCAATTGTTTCGAGATACAATATTAATGTTTTAGATACTTAAACTCATTCGTGTGTCCCATTACTTGAATATACTCTCGTATCCGGATCCCAATATTCAATCTTACAGGTGAGTATACCTAGATGATATCTGTAAGGGGTTAGATTCGAAACTGTGAGAGCTCAGGTCAGAACTTCTGTTTAGCAGAGAGATGACGGTTCGACTTTTGGTGTGCCCCCTTTAGAGGATCTTTTCTTCAACAGCATATGATTTAGCATTTTGCAATGTTTTATCATTTTTATGCTGAGGGCAACGCTATATTTCAAGCAATTTGCAAAGTATTATACGGGGACTAGGCCATTGCTTCTGCAAAATCAGAAGTCCCGGGATAATACCCTAGATATAACTGAGTATAAAGACCTAGTATCTCAGAAAGAGGGACCTTTCAAACAAGATTTCGGGGGTTACCCATATATCCAAGAAATGTTCCCCATGATATAAGCAAGTTTGAAATTTAAGTTTATATCTCGTCACAATCTACTAAATGTGCAAAAACCTACTGACACATCCACTGCGAGATTGTTTATCACATTTTAAACATTCCATATCTTTAGCGTGTTGTGATAGTCTACTGATGTACTATCATTTCCTCTTTTTCATAACAAAACTCATTTTTAAATTTTTCGATGTTTTTGACTTTTTCAAATTTTCTAATGTTTTTGGATTTTCTGAAATTCTTACTCCCCCTAAAATTCAAAAACATTTAAAGAAATTGAAAACAAACTGTACAAGAATGTGACAACTGATATCGAATCACCTCAATTCTCCATCCACTTTGTATAAACAATCAGAACTCCCCCTCACAACAAACTATTTTCCCATTATGATTTCAAAACACTTAAGTTTGTTTTAATCAAAATGGTTTTTCCGAAAAATTAGTTTTGTTGATTTTACCACTTGTAGGAAATGGGATAAGATCATCACATTGTTTACCAAACTTTTGTATGATAGTTAAATCTAGTTCAATTTAATGACCTTGATTAACCACTTGTAAGATCAAAAACCAATCTATTGTAAAAATGCTTTTCAAGCAATTACCATTTGTTGGTTGAATTCTCAAGATGCCGATTCTTACTCCACACTTAGCGACCTAGGAGTTCCGGCAATTCACACTTCTTAATTTTTAAATTTTTCAAAAATATTTTCAAGAATGATGTCGATTCATGCTCCACGATTACCAACTTGGGAGCTCCGGCAAGTCAGGTTTTTATTCTTTGAAAAATATTGACACCCAGGCCTGACCATCCTTGGGTGTAACAATTTCTTTCTCATTTTCACTTTCAACATAATTGTGAACATTCTTTTTGGAAGCATAGAATTCCTTCACTCCTTTGGCCTTACCATCGACCATCTTTCCAAAAATGTGTTTCACATTTCCGTTGAAAGTTTTATCAACATCAAAGTTATTCTTCTCAGAATAAAATTGATTTGAAATTTCAAATTTTCCAACTTTCTTCTTAAAATTTTCAGCAATTAGCGGTGGAAAGTTTTCATCATTCACAGTTGGAACCAATTTTTCAACTTTTTCTTCAACACATGGCTCCTCTGATTTTGTGGAATCAGATTCATTACCAGAACTTTCTTTTGATTGCTTAACAACCCATTTTTGGTTGTTAAGTTTCTCCTTCTTTTTGAAAACATTTTTCGAACACTCACCAACCTCAAAAGTTGAATTTTAAAAAACTTTAAGTTTGTTCATTGGTGGTTCAATTTTCTCAACAATCTTTTCTTTCAGTTTTTTAGAAACTTCCTGTTTTGGTTTGAATGTTTTCGGACAATTCCTAGCAATGTGACCAGCAATTTTGCATTGAAAACAGGTTCTCGTTTCTATCTTCTTTTGAACAACACTCTTCTTCAAATCTTCTTGCTTCTGGCAAGGAACTCTTGATTTGTCTGCTTCCTGAATGCTTGCTCTTTGTCAGCCTCAGATGATTTGATTTTCCTGAAACAAACACAGTTTTTGGTTTATAAACTTTTTCATTTTTATAATTTTTCGGTTGATTAAATCCAAGACCTTTCTTTTTAAAATTACCATTATGGTTTGGTTTCTTTTGAAAACTATAACCATAATTGTAACCCATTTTCTTGTTTATCCTTTGTTGATCTCTTGAAGTGTATTGTTTAGGTTTTCTAGAAAGATTTAAATCTTTTATTTCAGAAATATTAATTTCTATGATTTTGAAAACCTTTTTAATCATTTCGATTTTAACACTTCTTATTGGAAAAATCTCATCAGAATATAATTTGTCAGAATCTTTCAAAGTATATGCTACTTTGACCGGTTCATCATTCAAATTAGATTTTGATAACAAAAACTCCTTATCAGAAACCCGTTTGTCCTTTTTGATTGTTGATTTTGATGTGTCGGACTCAAACTTTGCCTCGGATTTGGACTCCGTTTTTGACTCCTCTATGTCATCTTTATCCAACACCTGATCGACCACACTTTTTATTAACTTTGACTCATGATCAGTGTCGGACGATGTGAACGTAACATCAATATTTTCTGGCAAATTATCTAACGACCCCGACTCCCACTGTAAGTTTGTTGCCTTTTTGACTCTTTCAGAATTTGGAGTTCTAGGAGAGTATCCATTTTCGAGCGGGGGTGGACATCTATTGTAGACAACACTTTGTTTCTTACCGGAAATTTCCACTTCATCATCTTCTTTTGTTTCGGACTTCTTTTCTTCCGAAGTCTTCTCTTCTTCAAACGTCTTCAATCTTTCCACAATTGGGTAAATCCTGTCAACAACAAAAGTAGAACATGAGTAACTTTTCAATAAATTGTTAACTCTTTCAGTTTCAATTCTTTGTGTTGCCAACTTCAATTCAAGCTCATCACACTTCTCTGTGTAGTAGTTGACATTGTCAAGCTGTCTCATGTATGCTCCTTTGAGTGTATTCATTGCTACAGCTTGTTCACTACTTGACTCGTTGTACTTATTCATCTCTCTGTTCAAGGTATCATATGATTCTTTCAGCCTTTTTATGTTGTGGAGCAACTCATTGTTTTGCTTGATCAGAGAATCACAGTTTAAACACTTTTCATGAACTTTGACTGCATCAGCATCTGTTTTGATTTCAAATTCTGGAACTTCTTTGACTATTCTTACTTGAACTTCCTCTTTAGCCTTTTTCTTTTTCTCAGCTTCAGCTTGTTCCTGTTCTTCTTCTTCTTCATATTTCTTCCATTTCTCTTCTTCAGCTTCTGCAATTTTTCTGTATTTTTCTGCCCAATATTCATCAGAAGCATTAGCAACAAAAGCTTTAGCATTTAAAGTCTCTTTGGCCATGAATTCCTTGTCTGGGCAATAATTGTCCCAACTGAAACCTTCTGGCAATTTTTCATCTTCATGATCTGCCAAACATACTTTACTTTCCTTTGGAATATATTTATCCCAACTGAAACCACTTTCCTTGCCCTGATTAACCAGACATGCTCTTTTTGAATCTTCAATTTCTTTTCTTCCATGTGCAGTTTGTGCCTTTTGTTGTTGATGCGGCTGTTGTGTAACTTGATGATAAATCGCCTTTTTATAGTAGTCGTTGTTTCCGAAAGGATTTTGAGCTCCATTTGCTTCGCGATTTGTGCACTCTCTCTTGAAATGCCCCTTTTCCCTGCAACGAAAACAAGTGACTTTAGACTTATCAAAACATAAAGTTGAAACACATGCATCGCGAAAATCATCTCTGCCTGTAATTTGTTTAAACTTTTCTGCTCGTCTCAACACGCTAGCCATACGCCATTTTATATCCATCAATTCCATCTCCTCAGCATCAATTTGATCGTAATCCTCTTTCGTGAGCATTGGATTCCCGATCCTCCCTGCAACTAAAAATCCATAGGATTCAAGCACTGTCACCAACAAAGACATGTGACTTTTAGCAACTTCCTCAGTATAATTCTGATCATTTTCAAGATTTAACGCAATGTTGCATTGAAGAACTTTGCCACTCTTTGTTGTAGAAAAATGTGGATCAAATGTTGGAAATGAAGAAAATCCTGTTTTGTTGCTTGACCCCTAAGATGAACTTTCAGAAGAACCTTTTGCATTAAAAGCAGTATCAACCTTTGGAGAGAAATTCGTCTTATCACTAACACCACTTTTGAAATACAATCCGATGTCTTGTTCTCCATCATAGTTCTTCATCCTAGCAATCTTTCTTTGCTCCATCTCTTGAGCTTCAAGATGTTTAATAAACTCTCCCAGTGTTAGCTTTTTATATTCCTTTCTATTGTTCCTCAACATCATCAGATATGTTCCCCAAATATCATGTGGTAGTGCATCAGCTAGTTTCTCAATCAGCTCATCTGTATCCTTTTTGATGACTAACTTTGTCATATTTTTCACCAAGTTACAATATCTTTCAATAATCTGCTTGGTGTTTTCTGTTTTCAAACCATGGAATAGATCGAATTCTTTCTTCATAAGTGACATCTTGTTCTTGAGCATATCATCACTTCCCATAAATTTTGCTTCTAATTCATTCCAAATCGAATATGCACTTCCATCATGTTGAAGAAGAATCAATATGTCCTCTTTAATTGCTTGTTGTAATAGACTAACCATCAATTTCTCATCTCTATACTTCTTTTTCTCATCAGCACTCATTTCTTTAATTGGCATTATCTGCTTATTGTTCTTTGTTGGTCTTTCATATTGAACTTCAGTATGTTCCCAAGCATCCAAGTGATAAGCTTCAACCCAGTTACCAAAACGTTCAGACCAACCATTATAATCATAAATATCCAAAAGCTTAGGTAGTTTTTGTGATGTCCCCGTTTCATTTTCAAGCAATGTACTTTGAGTAATATTCATTGGACCAGCAAAGGCATTATAAAACTCGTTCTCCATGATTTAGTTTTCAAAAGTTCACAAACTGCCAATTTCAAGCGGAATGTTATTTTCAAGCGGAATCAACAGATTTCAAGCGAAATCTCTTTGAAGCGAAATCACCTTTGAAGCGAAATAAATACTTTGAAGCGTAATCACAATGATTGTCCAAGCGGAATCAGCTTTGAAGCGAAATCAGGTTGATTCAAGCGAAATCAGGTTGATTCAAGCGAAATCAGGAGAAATTTCAAGCGAATAAAGAATTTCGAGCAGAATCAATCTGAAATCTCAAGCGGAATACCAAATCCAAGCGAAATCACTGTCATTTTTCAAGCGGAATCATGATGACATCATCTTTTCGAACAGAATTTTAAAGCGGAATAACGGAAAAGTCAAGCTATAGATCGATTTTAATTCTGAAACTTTCCAGGATTTGTTAGAACATGATTACGCGTGTTATGTGAGAATTTGAGCCTATTTTATCCGTGAAAAATTTTTCAATTTGAAAAAGAAGGTGTAGAAAACAGAAAATGCAGCTGAAATGGTAAGAACTCTTCCTCCTGAGCTCTGATACCACTTGTAGGATCGTTTTCAGACCCGAACGAGTCGATCAGAAGAGTAATTCACCAATACAAAAGGCGGAAACAAGTGTATTAGTGTTATTTCAGCTGTATTCACTTTAAAACTGTCTTGTTTATTAACTCTGGACCAATTACAATTCAGAAGACACCTCGACAGAGCTTCGCCGTCGGAAAACTCACTGCTAATTCCACTCCAAATGTCACACAACATCACCTATATATACTAGACCTGATTCCGCTTGAAACAGCTTCAAGCGGCACCTGATTTCGCTCCAAACTGTTCAAGCGAGATCACATCATATAAGCTCAAGCGGAATTAATAGCAACTGATTTCACTTGAAATGGTCTAGTATCATTTCAAGCGGAATTACATCAATTTCACACTATCTTGATTTCCGAGTCCTAATCTATCTGTTTCAATACAAGACTCGATACAAGACGAAGTTGATAGACGGATGCACCAACACAAGTTTGGTTCTAAGGGTTTGAATTCTTGCCTTTTAAACTTTTTCAGTTCCCAAATACCACACACGAAGCGTTTCCAATACATTATTTGCATCTTTATGCCTTGTTACTTAAAGTAATATATATTTTGGTAGAATTTAAAACACAAACACCCTCAGCATTAGATATCACTTAGCCTTTATCAAACCTCCCATCACAGATCAATAGCGTCCAACAACCCATATGCTTGTCTCCACCATGATTGGCCAAGTCGTATAACTCTTACCCGTTAACTTGGGACGTTGTAGAGGAATGTTACCTTGATAACTCTTGTGCACAATCGCACCTGCACATACACCACTTTTGGCCATCTTGAATCATACCAAACTTGTTTAGCTCACACAGAATCATGTTCATGTAGGATCACTTAATAATATCTTTAAACCCCACAAATTATTGATCATACATTTTTCGTTTTCCCGGTCACAAATATTCTCAATCACACAAATTTTTTGATCACCCAAATCTCTGATCACTCTCTTCGGTTGCACACAGTTTCCGATAAACTCATGGCTTCACATAGAAATCTATTGATAAACACCACCACGTCACACATGAATTTTATTAGCTTAAACAAGTCTTACTCAAAAATTCAAATATCTAAAGACCTTAGGAACTATTAGTGCAAAGAATCCAAAAGTTTTTTGAAATAATATAAAAGACTGCTCGTTTCTTTATCTCTTCCAACGATTTCGGCTTACAATTTCTTAAATCCGATCACTTTAGCCTTTCTTTGCAATAACAGTTATCTCCACACGGTACTTATCTAATACCAAGTTTTTATCCCATCGCACGCTACAAATCATGTATATCCGATACCCTTAGACCCAAAAAATCCCATCTCCATCATTTTATGTTAATCATATCATTTATGTATAAATACTCAACCCTCAAGCAACATTCAACTCGTCTCAACCTTTATTCACTCCCAATTTACCCTCTACAATTCGTCTCTAAACCATCCGAAAAGTTTCACTCTAGTTGAAGAAAAGGATGCTTCTATGCAACTGAAATGAAAAGTCAGTTACAAAATACAACAAACTCCTCTATATATAGAGGCTAACTAACACAACTAACTCCACTCTAACTAACTCTGTTGGACCGATCTTTGACCCGAAAAGTCAGTCAGAGTAGCTCATCCTCACATATAAAGGCGGAATCAGAATATGCAAGGTTACAACAGCTTGTCCTATTAATTTCCTGGCTTTTATTAGCTTTCTGATTGAATTTTGACAGAGTTTCGCTCCAGCATACAAACACACGACTGAGGACCGCTCGGATGACCACTCTATATATAGACATCCTGGTTCGCTTATATGACAGGCCATATAAGCGGACCTGTTACAATTTGACACAAAAGCGAACTACAATATAACCCTATGAGCGGACCACTATGTAACTGTGACAAATAAGCGAACCTACTTCTATTTTTCATAATATTTACAGTTTGACCCCCTGTTGACCAATCTTGACTTCAGACTTCTTGTAGACGCAGTCAACAGACATTCCGTGCATCAACAGACTCCCCCTTGGATGTTGACGTAGTCTTTATCAGTCTTTAGATCCGTAGCCTTCAGTCTCGGTCTTTTCCTCAACTCTGTCTATTCTCACAAACATTCTTCACAAGTTTTAGGATTAACACCTGGCTCTAATCTTCAACTTCCCAATAGCTGTTGATCCAGACTCCCCCTTTCACAGACTCCCCCTCTCAATATGCTGAGATCTTGAGATATCTGGTTCAAGCTTTGACAATTTGCCTCCGTTGGGAATAATGAAGTCTCCAAACCTGTTACTCAACCAATAATCATTACAATCTATCTTTTCTAAACTATAAACAAATTCAATCAGCACTAAGAAAAATCCACTCAAGTTTTCAAGTTCAAGTTAATGACCCTGAACACCTGATTAATCTACCAAGTTCAATTTAATGACCCTGGTTGATCTTTTTGACGAATCAAACTGATTTAGTAAAATCATTTTCAACTTTTTCTGAAAATAACAAGTATCAACTTAATGAACTTGTTTTTGACACACAAAAAACAATCAAACTTCCAACAATGTAAGCTCTTCTCATTCTTCAGCTCAGAATCTCCTGCATCTGCTTCATCTTTCTAGAATCCGACAATCAACTTTCCACTCTGGTTTGTCTAAAATAAAGCAGAAATGTAAAATCTTTTTGGATTTTTAATGTGATCTAAACTAAGAAATGAAATACAGAAAACTTAAATTGCAGAAAATAAACTATTTACAGGTTTATTTTTGGCGAGCGTGTCAGGGAATCATATCAGCTTTTCAGACAGATTACAAGTACCGTTAAGCTACATTTCATACTCAGACTTAAACAATTCACCTCGATTGTCGATATACTGATCCATCTCAAATTCTCATACAAACTTCAATCTATTTAGGATATCATTTAGGTGTTTTAAGAAGTTAGATCAATTCATGTGTCCCACCTCTTGAATATACTCCCGTATCCAGAATCCCAATATTCAGTCTTACAGGCAAGAATACTACAATGATGTCTGTACATAAATTAGGGGTTAAATGCGAGAACTTAGGGATCTCAGGTCAGAACTTCCGTTCAGCAGAGAGATATCAGCTTCGACTTTGCAGTATGTCCCATTTAGAGGATCTTTTCAGCTACAACAGATGATTATCAATTTTATTGTCTAATCAGCTGAGGGCTTTATGCTATGTTTCAAGCATTTTGGATAAAGTATTAGCCAAGGACTAGGTCAGAACTACCGTTCAGCAGAAGTCCCGGAATAATACCCAGACATCATAGAGTACAAACACCTAGTATATCAGAATACGAGACCTTTCAAACGAGATTTCAGGGGTTACCTATATATCCAAGTAGTGTTCCCCACGAATTTCACAAGTTTGAAATTTTAGGTTTATATCCCGAATAAATCTACTAAATGTACGAAAACCTATCGACACATCGTTAGTGAGACTGTTTAACTCATTTTGACTTTCCAAATCTTTAGCATACTGTAAGTGTCTAGCTGATGTACTATCATTTTCCCTATATACACAAGCTCTTTTTCAATTTTATCATGTTTTTGGATTTTTGGATTTTTACTGTTTTTGAATTTTTCTGAAAATAAACTATGTACAACTATCTATCTCCCCCTAAATACCAAAACACGTAAAAAACCGACAAACCATCGCAGATTGTTTCTCATCTTCATCCGCAACAGTACTCTCATCAACGCTCACAACCCCATCCGACACCGAAAGCAATTTCATACCATTAAGTTTTAACAAATATTGAAACCGATTTTTATCAAAAGCTTTGGTATGCAAATCAGCTTTTTGTTCGTCAGTGTGGATTTTCTCAATTCGTATCAACTTTTTCTCGAAGCAATCGTGAATAAAGTGATGACGAATCTCGATATGTTTAGTTTTAGCGTGATGTACTGGATTTTTAGTTATATTAATTGCAGCCTCATTATCAACAAACAGAGGTGTGTTAAGAAACTGCAAACCGTAGTCGCGCATCTGTTGCTGTATCCACAGGATCTGAGAGCAGCAACTGCTAGCAGAAACATACTCCGCTTCACATGTAGATAGCGCCACAGATGTTTGTTTCTTACACTGCCAGGTAACCAATATCGGACCAAAGAACTGGCATCCTGCAGTTGTTGATTTCGCGTTGACTTTGCAGCATCCGAAATCTGAATCGGAATACCCTTCGAGCGTAAAAGCGCCTTTTCTAGGATACCATAACCCCAATGACGGAGTACCTTTCAGGTAACGTAATATGCTTTTAACAATAATCATGTGCAATGCTCTTGGGTTAGACTGAAATCTTGCTGCGAGGCACGTTGGGTACATGATGTCAGGACGTGAAGCAGTCAGATACATCAAAGAACCTATCATGGAACGGTAAAACGTTTCATCAGCCCTGTCTCCGGTGAGATCTGGGTGAATCCCATGATTAGTCGCAAGTGGGGTAGCAGCTGGAGTAGAACTTGACATTCCAAATTTCTCTAGAATATCATGCACGTACTTCATTTGATGAATGAAAATTCCTTCAGGAAGTTGTTCAACTTGTAGACCCAGAAAGAATTTGATCTCCCCCATTGATGACATTTCGAATTTCTGCTTCATCACCTGTTCGAAATCTTTGCACAATTTCTCATTTGTTGACCCAAAAGTTATATCGTCCACATAAATTTGTACTATCAGAAGATGACCATCAACGACTTTAGTGAAGAGAGTGGCATCCACTTTTCCACGTATAAACTGATTAGCGAGTAGGTGTTGAGACAAAGTCTCGTACCAGGCTCTCGGCGCCTGATGTAGACCATACAACGCTTTGTCCAGCAAATAAACTTTGTTCTTGTGGATTGGGTCAGTAAAGCCCGGCGGCTGACCAACATAGACCTCCTCTTTGACCTTCCCATAAAGAAACGCTGATTTAACATCTAACTGATATACTTTGAAATTCTTCCAAGACGCAAATGCTAGGAAAATTCTGATAGCCTCTAGTCGTGCGACAGGAGCATAGACTTCGGTAAAATCAATCCCCTCCTGTTGACTAAAGCCCTGAACAACGAGTCGAGCTTTGTTCCTTACAACCACTCCTCTATCGTCTCTCTTACATTTGAAAACCCATTTAGTATTAATTTTCCTTTGACCATCCGGCAAATCAACTAACTTCCACACTCCCAACTTTTCAAACTGACTTAACTCTTCTTGCATCGCTATGACCCAAGAGTCTTCAGTAAGCGCCTCTTTGTAAGTTCTCGGTTCGACCTGCGAGATAAAACAACTTAATGAAAATTCAGTTTGTAAAGATGCTACTGTAGAATAAAAACATGTTAAGCCCTGGTCAATTTGACGTCTCGTGCGAACGCCCGATTGCAATTCTCCTATTATCAAATCCTCTGGATGATAAGAAAGAGTTCGCGGCATCACTTCGCTTGGAACTTCTACATTTCCCTCCAGATTAGTAACATTTTGCTCTGCATCTTGTTCACCAACTTGGTTTGTTTGACTTGACAACTGGATCTGCTCCCCCTCAAGGTCTGAATCACCATGGTCAAAAACTGGCATATTTTCAGCTTCTTGATCATCATTCACCTCCGACTGATTACCAGGAGCAACTTCATCATCATGCTCACCAGCATTACTAGGACCTGCTTCATCGTCATTTGAAGTCTCCCTAGGTCATCTAGAATACTCTGCTGGGAACCTGAGCGTCGATTCATACTCTCGCAAAATATCCAGCTCATCAAAGAAGTCTTCTTCTTCCTCTGATTCTTCTCTCATGTCAAACGAATCCCAAAGTTTGTCATAATGATAACGCCATGAATCACCAGGATTCTGTGGCGGCATAGTGTAACCTTGACATTCAACATTCGTTGCTTCAATAATCCGCTTCTCACTTGGAACGAAGACACGTCGCATAGGACTTGAATAACCAACAAAGATTCCCTCAATGCTCTTCGAACCAAACTTGCCATTAGGTTCTATCACCGTACAGGGTGACCCAAACGGTTCTAGATACTTCAAATTCGGCTTGCGTTTATTAAGTAGCTCAAAACACGTCTTGTTGAACTTTTTTACAGTAAGAACTCTGTTGAGAGTATAGCATGCAGCAGAAACAGCTTCAGCCCAGAAATTTATTGGTAATTTAGAATCTGCAAGCATCGTTCTGGCTGTCTCGATTAGCGTCCGGTTTTTGCGTTCTGCAACTCCATTCTGCTGCGGAGTGTACGGAGCACTAAACTCATGCAGTATACCTCTGTCGTCACAAAATTCTTCCATCTTACTGTTTTTGAACTCAGTACCATTATCACTGTGAATTCTACAGATCGACCTCTGGTACAGATTCTCAATTCTTTTAAACAAAGCCATCAAACTATCAAAAGTCTCATCTTTTGATTTCAAAAACATCACCCAAGAAAATCTGGAATAATCATCAGTCACGACCAAACAGTAGGAATCTCCTGTTATACTCTTGACATTCACTGGACCAAACAAATCCATGTGAAGTCTTTCCAAAGGTCTTGAAACTGAATTGACTTGCTTTGTAGGGTGTGCCTTTTTCTTCTGTTTGCCTTTGACACAACTTATGCACTCCCCTTCCAGATGAAAACCTTTAATATTCACTCCAGTCACCAAGTCGTTATGCACTAAGTGATTCATTTTCCTTAGGTGAATATGCCCCATCTTTCGGTGCCATAACCTTGACTCTTTCTCCGTTGCTCTGGACACAAAACAGTGAGCCTGACCCGTGGTTGTAGTAGCGATGCTCATGTCTAACACGTACAGATCGTTGACTCTTGGTGCCCTCATGATGATCCACTCTTCAGGTATCACAAATCCCAGTTTCAAGATCAAACATTCTCTGTCGGTGAAATGAGTAGTATACATCCTGTCACAGATCTGGGAGATACTTAGCATGTTGTTCTCCAACTCAGCGATGTAGTTAACTCTCTCAAATGTTACGATGCCATTTGATAACGTTCCTTCACCTATGATCCTTCCTCCTTGATTACCCGCAAAACCCACATAACCACCGTTAATGTTATTCACATCATACAGCAATGCGGTCTTCCCTGTCATATGCCTTGACGCTCCACTATCCATTATCCACCTGGATACAAGTTTTGGAAGATCCTGCACATAACAAATCATCATTTAAACAACTTCAAGAAAGATGCTGATTCATGCTTCGCTAACCAGGAAGCTCCGGCAATTCAAATTGTTTAGTCAAACATGGAGTCCACCCAGGCCTCATCAGCCTTAGGTGCAACCTTGACTCTCGCAATTTGAATTTTGAAATTTTCAGCCTTGAGAGGTGGAAAATTTGCATCATAATCAACAATAATTGGCTCTTCAGCCTTTTTCTCTTCAAAATTTGAAACTTTCTTCTCAACTTTTGATTCAATTTTTGGTTTCCACACCTGTTGAGTTACTGCAACCCTTTTGTAAAATTTGTCATTTTTACTTACCGACTTTTATACGGGTTCAGTTTTTACTTTTGAGTTGTCAATTTTAACGTTTTTCTTCTCAACCACTTTCTTTTCAACATACATCGGTGCTTTGCCCTTCACATCAACCTTCTTTTGTTGAACCTTCACAGCTTCAGTCTTAGGCTTCACATATGTACACTTTCGTGCAATATGACCAACCTGTTCACATCTAAAACAAGTACGAGTATCAACTACCCGACTCGTGCCTTCAGACTAAGCCTGTGAAGCTCTCTTCTCAAAAAATTCTTTGTTTGATTTTGAAAAAATTTCTTTTTCTTCATCAGCAAGTAAACTTGAACTGTTCACAAACTTTTTCTTTTCAACAAACCTCTTGTGTGAAACATTCTTTTTCTGAAACGGTTTACCCCCCTGATAACCACCCGACCAGTTGTTTCTGTTATTATTGTAAAAACACGGTGGATAACCAGTTTTCTTGTTGTAAACCCTGTCTCTCTTTCGACTCAAATTGTTTACTGCTGACAACTCAACTTCAACAAGTTTGAAAATATTTGTCAATTTGTTCATGTTAACATTCTCGATCGGAAACTCTGAATCCGAAAACAACTTATCCGAACCCATCATCTTGTACATGACAAGGTTTGATTCTTCATCTAAGTTATTCTTGGACTTTTGTTTCGGAATGTATTTATCCAAGAAACACCCATCCTCCTCAGAAGTGTCACAATCCGGTTTAAGCACTTTGTACCACACTTTTCACCACATCATTTTGGACACCCTCGTCATTGGAAGACGTGAACGTGACATCAATGTTCTCAGGTAGTTTAACATCACTTTCTTCTTCAAGTTCCACCAAACTAGACTGCTTTTTCGTGTAATTGTCTAAAATTGGCGGTGGAACTTTGTGATATCCTACACCAGTTCCATCAGAAAACACATCCTCGCCAGCTTTGTTTTTCCCTATAGGTTTGGGAACAATATGCTGCAAAACAAAGCTTGCTGAGCTATAGCTGTTTAACTTCAACTAAATTCTTTCATTTTCAATTTCAGTTTCTTTAACTTTAAGTTTCAGGTTAGCAATTTCATCCAGTTGGTTGTTATTTGACTCTTCTTTTAATCTCATAACAGCTCTCAGATGTTCATTTTCTTTAAATGTTTTGCCATTTCGATCATCACTATCTTTCACAATAGTTTTGAGTTTTTCAAACTTTTCTGAAATCTTACAGTTTTCCAGAATTAGCTTTTCATTTTCAGTTTTAACTTTCTCATATTCAGCAGTTAATTCATTGATCCGTTCATTTGAAACCCTTAAATTTGTGTCACGATCAAGAATCTGATCCTCAACTTTTTTAACTTTCGTTGTCAGATTCTTGATTTTTTCATTGTTAAGGTACATGACAGTGCTACAAAAATTGCATTGTTTAGTGCAATTTTTGCAGTCAGCATTTCCATCAAACTTGTTACCTGACGCATTTGTTGACTCAATTTGACTGACCAGCCCCTTTGACTCAGTAACAGAAATAGGGTCTACCTCAAGTGCTTTCGCAGCCAGCACTTTGTCAGCCATCCTTCCTAGGTTCTCAGACGTCAACTCCTGCGTAGTATCGATCACGCCAGTATCAATCTGTTTTGCTTTCTCAATCTCTTCTTTTTCTTTCATCTCTTTCTCTTCTTTCTCCTTTCTTTCTCTCTCCTTTTCTTCTTCAATCATCTTCTCAGTTGGCGTTCCCCACCACTTGTGCTGCCAGTATTCATCTTCTTCTTTGTACTCCTTGATGATGGCTTCAATATCTAGCGTCTTGTCATCAATCGCAACGTTGCCATACCTATCAAGGTAGCACTCTCTATCTGGATCCCACCTATTTGCTCTTCTCGCTTCCAAATATATACCAGAAAGTCTGATAATCTTGGTTTCAGCAATCATTTTCCGGTACTTATACTTCTGTTCTTCCGTACGCTCATCTTTCCACGGAATAGGTTCATCATTACTTGCCATGAATGCGTAACCCACCGCATCTTCTTCCGGTAGAACTTCCTTACTCCAATCGTACCCCTCATCGTCGTAAATCACAGCCAGGGCCCTTGATTTGTCTCTGTTATCTTCAGACTGCTTCAATCTGGGCGGCTCAGATTTATTTTGATGGTAGATTGCCTTTTTGTAGTAATCGTCTCTAAACGGATTCTCTGACTCATCAGCATACGCATTTCTACATTCACGCTTGAAGTGACCCTTCTGCTTACACTTAAAGCATGTCACCTTCGATTTATCAAACCCCAACTTTGTAGACGGACCACCGATCGTTTTTCTCCCAGTAATCTCCATGAAGCGTTGTGCACGTCGAACTGCACTTGCCATTGCCCAACGGATGTCGATCAATTCCATTTCTTCGGGGTCTATCTGATCGTAGTCTTCTTTCGTCAGATTTGTGTTCCCGATCTTACCAGCTACCAACCCTTCATAAGACTCTAGCACAGACGCCAAAAAGACCATTTGTTGCTTAGCTGACTCCTCATCAAAATTCTGTGCGTTCTTCAAATCTATTGCAATATTGCAAGAAAACTTCGCATCAGAACGATTTGCAGAAGACGTAGATCCACTATGATAACCACTGTGGCTTCCGCTGCTTGGACTGCTTTGACTTTCATTACTTGCTGAAGATACATTCTCAGCTGAAAATGTAGTCTTTGGAGAAGTTGCTTTTGGCATCATGCTCTTTGTATAATAGAGATCCAGATTCTACTGAGAAGACGAGTGATTAACTTTGTAAGTTTTCTTCAGTTCCAGCTCGTGACTTTCAAGTCTCTCAATCACCAAATCTGGAGTTAAGTTTTCAGGAGCAATAGTGTTCTTCAACATAAGCGCATAATATCTCCAATAAGCCTCATCTGGTAATGAATCGAACAATTTGTCAACTAGATCTTCATCAGAAAACTTGATTTCGTGTCTTACTAACTCTAGTTTCAGATGACCGAACCTCTCTATCATTTTACACACCGATTCATTCTTTAGACAACCAAAACAGATCAAATTCTTTTCTAAGAAGCTTTCGTTTGTTCTTTACAATCTCTTTGCTTCCAATACACTTCTTTCCGAGTTTATCCCACAAATCTTTAGCATTGGAATAATCTATCAGTGAAATGATGTCTTCCCGCACTGATTGAAACAATAATGCCACACACTTTTGCTCGGCCACAAAATTCTCAATTTCTTCAGCCGATCTCAATGCTTCACCATTCTTCTTTCCCTCGGCATAACCATTCTTCATACTCTTCCAGCTGGGAAAAGCGAATGCCATCAACCAGTCTTCGAACTTTGTTGCCCACCTGCTGTAATCTTCTATAGCCATCAGCTTAGGAGGTTTGTTGAATGTTCCAAATGCGCTTTCGGACTCCCAAGCTTCCTTCTTTCTTTCTTTAGGTGGACTTTTTTCTACATTGCTTGAAGAAGTATCATTGTTTCCCGAACTACCCGTGAATGCATACATGTCGCTGAAAGGGTTCATGAAAATATCATCCATTTTGATCGTACCTGAAAAAATCAACCAACACTTAGAAAAATTATCCGAAACTTTTGAAAAAACAGGACACAAAAGCGAACCAATCTGTACAAGTGACAGAAAAGTGGACTGATTAGGTTCAGATAAGCGAACCAGAAAATGTCAGATAAGCGAACCAACTGTGTCCGTTCGAGCGGACCAGAAAATGATCTACTAGTAAAATGTTCTTTTGAACGAACCAGTAAATGATCGTTCGAGCGGACCAGATAGTGTCCGTTCGAGCGAACCAGTCAGTAAGATTGTCTGAAAGAGCGAACCAAACAGGTATTTCGAGCGAACCTGTATCCAAATATGTTCAAATACGCGGACCTGTAACTGTCCGAATGAGCGGATCTACTAGTAAAATTGTCCGAAGCAGCGAACCGGACAGGTAATTATGAGCGACCCCAATGTACGAAAAAGCGGACCTGTTGTTCGAAAAAGCGAACCACTGTTTTTAGCCGGTTTTTACCATTTTTAGTCCGAATTTCACTCTAAAACTTTCTAGGGTTTGTTATTAGTGTGTTTTACACGTTATACTCAAATTTCAGACAATTTCAACCGTAGGAACCACTAAAAACCGAAAAAGTATGAGAGAAAGTGAGTAGAAAAGAGAGATTTCTGCAGATATAAGCTGTAGTAGTATGAACTCCTCGTCCTGAGCTCTGATACCACTTGTTGGACCGATCTTTGACCCGAAAAGTCAGTCAGAGTAGCTCATCCTCACATATAAAGGCGGAATCAGAATATGCAAGGTTACAACAGCTTGTCCTATTAATTTCCTGGCTTTTATTAGCTTTCTGATTGAATTTTGACAGAATTTCGCTCCAGCATACAAACACACGACTGAGGACCGCTCGGATGACCAATCTATATATAGACATCCTGGTTCGCTTATATGACAGGCCATATAAGCGGACCTGTTACAATTTGACACAAAAGCGAACTACAATATAACCCTATGAGCGGACCACTATGTAACTGTGACAAATAAGCGAACCTACTTCTATTTTTCATAATATTTACAGTTTGACCCCCTGTTGACCAATCTTGACTTCAGACTTCTTGTAGACGCAGTCAACAGACATTCCGTGCATCAACAGACTCAAAACAACACATACAAACTGAAATATATATCTCTAATATGCCCCCTCAAGCTAAACGGGGAGAATCCACGTGAAGCTTCGTCGCAATCCCCGTCCCCTAATAACCCGTGAACGGGCGGCCGTGACCAGTTTCAGTGGTATCGGTGTTTATCAGTTTGGCAGCGGAAAATTCATCAGGACCATAGTTAGGAAATATTTTATCAGAGTAAAATCCCATACTTTTATTATATTAAATACTTGGGAAATTCCCAAGTTTCCAGTACACAAATTTTCATTGGGATAAACCCTATTTTATTTAAATAAAAACATCTCTTTATTTAGGTAACTTTTATAGCCACTTTCCAAGCCTTCAGTGCTGTCCAGCTGGCTTCTATTTGCCTTTCACATTTTGTTACCTGAAACGCGTTTAAAAACATTTTGTCAGTGGGAAATACTGGTGAGTGAATCCCAGTTTAATCAAAACAGGTAAAACCGTTTACAGCATTGAGGGCGGTCGCGCAATTACATTTGTTTATTTTCTACTTTAATTACCACCCACGGTACTGTCAACCCGACTTGTGGTCATGTTACTACTCACAGTGTAGTAACAAATTTTGTATACAAAATCCCAACATACCGACGATAATTATAGAATACAAATACTCAATAACTGTTTAATATAATGTAAAACATTTGAGGTTTTGTAAAAACAGTTAGCAAAAAGGAGATTACTCACATTGCTATCTTAGGGTTTTCCTTTGTGATTTCCTGATGATTATCTATTAATTAAACAATGCACACACGTTATTATAATAACCCAATATTTGCATTAGTTATATACCCTCCCCGAGACAGAATTCCAACGACTACGTCGGGCAGAACCACGACAGCTGTTACGGAACCCTAGATCAATCGGGCAGCGCATCTAATACGTAACCGGGGGTTATGGTACTTACAACGAGGCAGAACTTCGTTAATTAAGGGGGTATAATGCCCGATTATATTTGATACACAACAGAAATTTAGAGAGAGAATTTGTTTTGGTGCGAGTTATGAACTGAGGCCGAATGCATCTACTTATAGTCCTGGTTGACCACTTCCTCGCAGCCCGCGTAAGATAAGGAAGGGTCCTTCGCGGCCCGCGACATAGGGGAAGTAGGGCCTAGCTTGATCGACTCACAAGTGTAGGGTTGCCACGATCGTTCCACGTGGCAGCTCTGGGTGAGGCTGCGTAGCCTAGTCGTCGCGCCCCGCGTAAGTCAAAGAGAGAGTCTTTGCGGCCCGCGAGCGACGCTAAATTCTTGTTTTTATTTTATTTTTAATTATATATGGTATTTTGGGCTCGGTTTTCGTATACGAGGTGTATTTTAAGACGTATAGGGGCATTCTAAATATATTAGCGGTGTCGGAAATATTTTTGGAGGGTTGTTATATCTCCCCACCTTGTTTTAGAACTCGTCCTTGAGGTCTACTGGAATAAGTGTGGGTATTTCCTCTGCATCTCTGATTTAAGCTCCCAAGTGTATTCTGGTCCTCTCTTGGAGTCACATTTCACTTGACCAGAACTAATCTCTTGTATTTAAGATTCTTGACCTTTCTGCCTTCAATTTGTAGATGCCTTTCTACAAACTTAAGCTTTTCATTTACCTCTATATCCTTAAGAGGCACTACCAGTGATTCATCGGTTAAGCATTTCTTGAGATTAGATACATGAAATACATCATGTATTCCTGTCATTTCCTCTGGCAGATGTAGCTGATAGGCTACAGGTCCTATTCTTCTAATAATCTCAAAAGGTCCAACGTACCTGGGGCCATGGTTGTAAAACAAGGTTTCCAAGGCCGAGTACTCCCCTAGTAGTCGCTACAAGGTATGCTGCCGAGGCGACTTTCTCTAACTCCGCCTAATTACTCGGAATCGATCAAACGCGGTTAAACTCGACCAAAATCGGATCTAGTAGGTCAATTTGGGCCGTATTTGACTTAAAAAATAATATAACATAATTTATATGACTAGCATATTAAATAACGAATATCATTTTCAAGTATTTTGTTATAAATATTAGTAAATTTATGTTATTAGACATATATTTAATTTCCGAAAACTAATTTCTTTATAATTTAACATGTCCGAGTACTCCCCGAGTACTCTCCGCCTATGCGAGTACTCTCAACTCCCCGGTCGACCGACTAGGGAGCGCCTAGCGACTTTTGCAACCATGCCTGGGGCTTAGCTTTCCCCTTTTGATGAATCTTACCACTCATTTCCAAGGAGAAACTTTCAATAATACTTTGTCGACTACTTGAAATTCCAATGGCTTTCGCCTGTTATCAGCATAACTCTTTTGTCGATCACATGCTGCTTTTAGTCTTTCCTTGACTTGAACAATCTTGTCTGTTGTTTCTTGTACTCTCTAGTCCGGATAATGTTTTTTTCTAATTTCTGCCCAATAGACTGGAGTTCGGCACTTCCGTCCATAAAGTGCTTCGAATGGTGTAGCATTGATGCTGGTATGATAGTTGTTATTGTAAGAAAATTCTATTAATGGTTAGTGATCGTCCCAATTACCTCTGAAATCAATTACACAAGCTCTAAGCATATCTTCCATCGTCTGAATTGTCCTTTCGCTTTGTCCGTCCATTTGAGGATGATAAGCGGTGCTGAGATTAAGCTTGGTTCCCATTGCTTTTTGGAAACTTATCCAAAAATGAGAGTTAAAACGGCTATCTCTATCAGAAACCAATTGATAAAGGAATTCCATGTAATGAAACTATTTCATTTACATACAATTTAGCTAATTGTTCCATACTGAAAGTTTCCTTCATTGGTTGGAAATGAGCTGACTTAGTTAGCCTGTCTACAATCAACCAGATTGTATCATTACCTTTTCTTGTTTTGGGTAGTTTGGTAACAAAATCCATTGTTATCAATTCTCATTTCCATACTGGCATTTCTAATTGTTCCCACAAACCTGAGGGTTTCTGGTGTTCAGCTTTAACTTGTGAACAAGTTAAACACTTGGCAACATAAGTTGCTATATCCTTTTTCATTCATATCCACCAAAAAATCTTTCTTAAGTCTTGGTACATCTTATCACTTCCTGGATGCATTGTATACTTAGACTTATGGGCTTCTTCTAATATACGGTGGAGTAGGTTTCCTAATTTAGGTATCCACATCCTTTTCTTATGGAATCTCCAAATTCCATTTGTTCCTTGTTCTACTTCCTTAATCATTCCTTTCAATTTCTCAGTATCATCCTTGATTACTGATTCATGTGCTTTTCTAATCTGTTCGTTTAAATCTACTTGTACATTTAATTTAAGAGAACGCACTCTTTTTGCCTTTTCATGGTACTTGTGACTTAAAGCATCGGCTACTACATTTGCCTTTCCTGCATGATACTGGATATTACAATCATAATCACTGAGAATTTCCATCCATCGTCTTTGTCTCATGTTCAACTCCTTTTGCCCGAAGACATATCTTAAACTCCTATAATCAGTAAAAATAGTAAACGTACTACCGTAAAGGTAATGTCTCCAAATCTTAAGGGCAAAAATTATGGCTCCTAATTCCAAATCATGGGTTGAATAATTCTCTTCATGATTCTTAAGTTGTCTAGATGCATAGGCTATAACCTTTTGACGTTGCATCAACACACATCCATAACCTAACTTAGAAGCGTCACAATAGACTATAAAGTCTTCAGTTCCTTCTGGTAACGCTAATATGGGTGCGTTGGTTAATCTTTGCTTAAGAATTCTAAAGGCTTCTTCTTGTATTGGTCCCCATTCAGACTTAACAGATTTACAGGTTATCTTAGTTAAGGGAATGGCTATTCTAGAAAAATATCGGATAAATCTTCTATAATAACCGGCCAATCCTAGGAAACTTATAACCTCGGTTGGTGATTCGGGGGTTTTCCATTTGATAAATGCCTCAACCTTTGTAGGATCCACATGAATTCCTTCATGATTGACTAAATGCCCAAGAAACTGTACTTCTTCTAACCAAAATTCACATTTCGAAAACTTTGCATAAAGCTTTTCTTTTCTTAATAAACCTAGAAGTGTGTGTGCAAATGCTTTGCATGTTCCTCCTTGCTGTTAGAGTAAATGAGAATATTATCTATAAAGACAATTATGAATTGTGACACCTGTGTCACCACGAGCACCAAATAAATGCCAAATCAATGAAATATTATATTTCATACTTGGGATTTGTATAAATATGTGTATCTTTTGCACATATCAATTCTTGTTTAATTCCGAGCTTTAAATCGCTTTCTGGAAAGTTATACGCGCACTGGTGCGTAAACGTAATCAGTTTAACTCGACAAACACTCCGGAATAGTGAAATCGGCACAGTCAAAGACCTTACAACTAAGGGCTTCAACCGATGCCTTCAAGCTCACCTAAACATACCTTAAATGACCTTTACATAACTTAGAAATAAGTTTTTGAAGGTTTGGTATGGCAAAAACAAGTTTATTCGATCGCAGGGACTATTTGCGTCAAACTGCGAAACTTTACCGATTCGTAAGGAAACGTACAGTCCGGAACTTGATCATAAGCTAAACATACCCCATATAACCTAAACATAGCTTAGAAATAAGCTTTGAGTGGTTCGGTGTGCGACAATATGCTTACATGATCTTACAGGGGCTAAAAGTATCAAAAACGGCGTAAGTTTGCATTTTTTCACGCATATCTTACGTTCTGGCCAAATCTGGACATCCAAAATTTTTGTACACACTAAAATATTTTTATTTTAGTGATCGGCATGCAAAACTACCACTCGTCGCTCAATTTGGTTCGTTTTCGCGTCCGTTTGAGTTTCGTCGTAATTTAACGAATAACGCGACCGTACGACCAAACGAGCCGACATCCGAGAGTTTTCCGAGCATATTTTGAGTCCTCTAAACTTTATTGATCTTGTAGGGCCTTGAAAATGGCTTAACGGGGGTCAAAAGGGCCTAAAATGGACTCGAATGCATGCAGGGACTAAAACTGTGAATTATCAAACTTTGCTGATCTCGGGAGCCTAGGCGGGGCGCGTAAGGTTCCCCACTATCCTTACGCGGGCCGCGTGAAGTGCCCAGTGACCAGAAAATGAAATTTAGCATTCTTTTTGATCTTCAGGGGTTGTTTATGCAAATTTCTTGTGTGTTGAGCAAGTTTGTGTGCCTCTAATCAGTTCATAACACATGGATGGCTAGGATCTTATGCTTGTTGGCCACACAAACAAGTGGAATGATCTTGTGAAGTTGCAACAACTATAAATAGCCATCCATTTCTCATTTGTTCCTTGCTCATTCCTCATTTCTCTTCTCTACATCTGACTTGGGAGCTCTCTCAAGCATTTGGGACTTTGTCTTCTTTATAGAAAGGATAGTAAGGACCCTTAGTGAGCATTCTTTCATTCCTTTTATTGCTTATTAGTTTAAAAAGTCAAACAAGTGTTTGACTTTCAGTTTGACCAGTCAATGGTCAACGCAAAGTTCGGTTGAACTTTGCAACGTGATTGTAATCACGTTGGTTATAATCCTTAGTGATTATACCCGCTCATTACCACGTTAACTAGGTGTAGTGACGAGTCAAAGTTTCAGTCAAAATGCGTTTTAGCACGCATTTTGCAACGGAACTAGTTTTACGTATCAAAACACTTTGTTTTGATACCAAATCAGTAGGTTAAACATGTTTTGACATGTTTAACTTGTCACTATTAGTTAGTGCTTGTTTAGGGTCGTAAGGTAAGCGGTCTAAACAACCGCTTAGACTTTCGAACCCGACCCGTTTGGTCGATCTTTAGGATCCGACCAAGCTTAGTTAGTGATCATAGTTGCATAGGGAATAACCACTAAGGTTATACCTTATGATCACATAGGATTGGTTAGTCGTATGCTAGTTAGCTTGTATGCCCATAGGAAATGACCAAAATTCCCTTTTGAAGCATAATTCCGTAATTTGACTATGTGAACATATTTTTGACATATAATCTGAATTAGTAACATGTTTAGGGATAATTGACATAGCACATAGTTAACCATCCGAACATAGTTTTACGCAAACGACGCATTATAGTGGTTTATACTACCATAATGGGTCGAAACGGGTCAAAAGCACTTAGGTAGACTTCCAAATCAGAATGTTAGGTCTATTAAATCATGCCATATGAGTTGCAATACTCATTTGATTTATAGAACTTCATTCTATCCTATCTCCCAACTTAGGATCTGATTGTTTAACATAGCGATTCCATACTAGGTGCCACCTGATTCCTTGATTTCCCGAGTTTTGTTAGGACACTTAATCAAGGATACTCGCAATCTCAAGTGAGTACGTAGTCCCCTCTTTTACTGTTTTCAATTGTTTTGGGGTGAAACATATATGCCTATCTGTTATTTTCCTGATTTTAAACTATATGATTATACATGCTTAGCACACATTCTTTTGACAAATTAAACAATTACCTATGGTTTAACACTGATTTTCCAAAACTTATAAAACTAATTGTTGGAATTGTACCTATTTTATACATTCACCCAGCCGATTGGTAGTATGATATAGCGCTATAGTACTAGACACCCCAATCCTGTTGTATGGAATGTCTGAAACCAAATTTTAACCAAATAGAAATCGCCTTCGTGGTATTTCTATAGTCTCCAAAGTGTAGTTTGATACACTAAGGCTTGATTGAATACCAAATCACACTTTCTTTGTATATGTTGATATACTACAAAAGTACAGTTTGATGTGCTCTCAAATGTGATCTACCAAAGTATATTTTGATATACTAAGTACAAAATCCAACATATGTTTTAACGTACTACTTTGTTATTTACCAAAGTATAGTTGATATGCTATTTTTAAACCAAAGCATAGTTTGATATGCTACTGTTTACCAAAGTATAGTTTGATATACTACCAACATTGTTATTTCATAAACCAAAGTGTAATTTGATATACTACCAAAGCATAGTTGATATGCTATTTTTAAACCAAAGCATAGTTGATATGCTATTTTCAAACCAAAGTATAATTTGATATACTACCGATACTATTATCCTTAAACCAAAGTATATTTGAGATATACTACCAAAACTATTATTTTAATTACTAAAGTATATTTCGATATACTATTCATTTAACTATTTCAAAACTAAAGTATACTTTGTTATATTATTTATACAAACTTTTCAAAACCAAAGTATATTTTTGTCTATACTATAAACCCTTTTTCCAAAACAACACGTTTTCAGAAACAAAACTTTTACATTAGATTCATGGCTATTTTGAAAACATAAAACCTTTTCTCGCATTATTCAAAGCCATGAATCTAATACACAAAATCCTATGTTACTCACAGCCATTTTTATGCTGACATACCTATTTTCATATATGTTTCAGGTACTGCTATGTGATGTTTATTGATGCACGCTACACATAGGATGGACTTGTGCCTTAGCGACTTTAAAACTGAGAAACAATTATTTGTATTTATCTGAGTTGTACCAAAACATTGAGTTCAATAATTCAATAAAACAAAACTATTTGATCCATGGTTGTGAAACAATGATTCTGTTACAACACTCCCCGACGTTTCCGCCACGATTTGTTGTTTTACGTGGTCGGGGTGTGACAGAAAAGTTGGTATCAGAGCCAATGGTTATAGGGAATTAGGTTATTAGTAATGCTTTGACCTAGAATATAACCTTCCTAGGACCCTAACACAAGTTATCTTGTGTTTAGTCCTAAAACAATACACTTCACCTATCCTTAGGTGATTAACAAAAACAAAACACAATTCATTCTCTCGAGTCAAAATCTTTCATAACATCACAAGAAGTCATCTATCCTTAGATGATTTGTTTTTAGGCTTTTAAGCCTTTGGTGTTTTCAAAATCTCATCAAAGTTTGGGTCTAAATAATGTGAAGATGTGCAAACTGGAAGAGTGAATGCCTGTACTCTGAGTTTTATGTCTAAGGCTAGAGTGTTCGTACAAATTCGCAGTATCGGACCAGTCACTCTTACCTGGTAACTCTTGGGGTGAGTGTTCACTTATAGGTGAGCATGTCTTCAATGATACATTATATTGACCTATTTACTTTGATTTGTCACAGTGTCATTTGTTTATTTTAAGTAACGAACGAATGATCACAATCATTATGCCTTGTCGATATTCTTAGCATCCAGTTTTGAATATCCAATAATATCTTACTCGTTTTTCCCTCATGTTTCTTTTCTCTTTTAGAATATGCCTCCTCGACGTGATCAAGCTCAGGATGCCGCTTTGGCAGCCTTAATCACTCAGCAATTCGCTGCTGTGCTCCCGAACTTTATCACCCAGATAAATCAGGCAAACAATAACAATGTTCAGTGCACCTTTAAGACATTCAATTCAGCCAAACCACTTACATTTACTAGGTTTGAAGGGGCCACTGGGCTCCTACAGTGGTTCGAGAGTCTCGAAAGAACGTTTCGTCATGTACAATGCCCAAACGAGCGAAAAGTTGAGTTTGCGTCGAGTGTATTCCAGAAAAGAGCGTTCACATGGTGGAACGGCATAACGAGGGATCGAGGTGCCGATATAGCGCTGGCACAAACCTGGGAAGAGCTTCGAGCTCTAATGATGAAGGAATTCTGTCCTCGTCATGAGCTTAGGGCTTTAGAACGGGAATTTGACGATCTCAAACAAGACAGCGGTGAACATCGAGCCTACACTGATCGTTACGAGGAATTGAGTCTGTTATGTCCTACCATGGTTACGCCTTTGGATAAGGCGAGTGAAAAGTACATCGATGGCCTTCCTGATCCTATTCAGGATATTGTTACTGGTAGCAACCCTGCTACCGTCAGACAAGCCATTGAACTATCTGCTACCCTGACTGAATCTCAAATTAGGAAGGGTAAGCTTTTCCGAAAAGGCAATCTGAAGCCATCTGACAAGTCTGCACAAGAGAAATCAAAGGATAAATAGACCGAGTCCTCTAAGAAGTCAAAGAAGCGTAAGGCTTCACAAAACTTCGCAGTGGTTGCTCAGAATGATCAGGTTGCACCAAATCAACCAGCACACCCTCGTGCTAGGAACAACTATATTGGTACTGCACCTTTGTGCAATAAATGCAACCGTCATCATGTGAATCAGACACCGTGTCACAAGTGTACCCACTGTGGGCGATTGGGACACTTGGTCAATACATGTCGCCATGTTATACAAAACCAGAATGCTGCAAATCCTGCTGTTGTTCAAGCACAGTTTCCACCTGGATCGTGCTATAACTATGATGATCTTACTCACTACAGGAACAATTGCCCAAGACTTGTTAATGCAAATCCAGCACATGGACGAGTATTCAACGTAAACGAGGCAAATGCAAATGACAATGCAACAGTGAACAATTAGACTTTTGTATTTCCTTATTTATTATCATCTGAGACAATTCAGTTATTATAAATAAAATGGTTGTTCCAATTTTATTTCCAAAACTGATCCGATGGTGTGTGTTGACATACCCCTACGATGTTGACGCCTAGGGATTTTGTTCCTAACAAAGCAAACTACTCGTGTGATTCCTTTATTCTGTGATCATCTGTGATCTCCCCAAAAATCCTAAGTACTAGTTTCTTTTAAGAAACACAGTACATGTACAAATTTCAAATTCTTAATCAGATACTTAAAGTACCATTTCAAATCTTTGATTTGATAAAGGTACTATCGTAAGTCCTTAATTAGATTCTTTATGTGTCCTAATACGAATATTATAACACAACAAAAACAAATTCCAAATCCTTATAAGATCTTCCTATCTTCATAGTTAGATTCTTGAGGATGTTTTAAGTACTAATTGAAGTCCGTGATTGGATTTCTAGTGTACTTCAAAATGCATTAATTCACAAACGAGCTAATAACTAAATTAACGAATACACAATTTGGTGATTTTGTGTTTATGTGTAACTCCAAAGCTCGTTATCTGAGTCCTGATGGGATCTTTCGTATTTTCATATGTTAGATTCTCAGAAGGATACTTAAAGCACTTTCTTAAATCCTTAAGGGGCTTCTATGCAAATAGTAAGAACCTTGGATTCCAAAGTGCTGATTCAAAACACTTATTTGGTTCCGAGTTATAAAGATCCCTTAAGTGGTCTATTTAAATAGATCATACAACGGTCTAGTTAAGGAAGATCATGTGTTGATCTGGTTAAAAAGATCGTTCATTGATCTAGTTAAAAAGATCCTTTGGTGGTCTAGTCAAATCATTTCATGTTTATTCGATTGATTTTACCCCACACATTATGAAATGAACTGTGCGGACTGTGCAAGGAATTACGTAATTATGGATGCATACGTAATTATGGAATTCAGTGCACAGAAACCACAGCAATTTTTGTCATGTGTTAAGACCTATAGTGATGAGAATAACGAGACGGGAACAATGTAAAAAGGGCATGGTGGATACGCCGCTGATACTTCCTATATATAAGTGTTCCTTATTACATTGCGAAAGTCGCATTATTTAAATTACTAGAAGTCCTGGACCTTGTCCAATGTCAATTTATTTTGCAATCTCCGACTCTGTTTTCGAGCACACACAAGTTTCCTATAATAGTCTTCATAGGAAACATTCTCCTATCCGTTGTTCGAAACCCCATGTTTTCGTTACTTCAACGAAAGCATTTTGACAATTATCAGATTCGCTAAGAAACCAAACGTGACCTAGAGTTTTACTTAGGAAACGGAGGATTCATTCGAAAGCAAAACAATCACAGTTGTCTTCACAGTTTCCTCAAGAATTAAATTTCGGGACGAAATTTCCTAAAGTAGGGGAGACTGTGACACCTGTGTCACCACGAGCACCAAACAAATGCCAAATCAATGAAATATTATGTTTCATACTTGGGATTTGTATAAATATGTGTATCTTTTGCACATATCAATTCTTGTTTAATTCCGAGCTTTAAATCGCTTTCTAGAAAGTTATACGCGCACTGGTGCGTAAACGTAATCAGTTTAATACGACAAACACTCCATCATAGTGAAATAGGCTTAACATACCTTAAATGACCTTTACATAACTTAGAAATAAGTTTTGGAAGGTTTGGTATGGCAAAAACAAGTTTATTCGATCGCGGGGACTATTTGCGTCAAACTGCGAAACTCTACCGATTCGTAAGGAAACATACAGTCCAGAACTTGATCATAAGCTAAACATCCCCCATATAACCTAAACATAGCTTAGAAATAAGCTTTTAGTGGTTCGGTGTGCGACAATATGCTTACATGATCTTACAGGGGCTAAAAGTGTCAAAAACGGCATAAGTTTGCATTTTCGCGCATATCTTACGTTCTAGCCAAATCTGGACATCCAAAATTTTTGTACACACTAAAATATTTTTATTTTAGTGATCGGCATGCAAAAATACCACTCGTCGCTCAATTTGGTTCGTTTTCGCGTCCGTTTGAGTTTCGTCGTAATTTAACGAATAACGCGACCGTACGACCAAACGAGCAGACGTCCGAGAGTTTTCCGAGCATATTTTGAGTCCTCTAAACTTTATTGACCTTGTAGAGCCTTGAAAATGGCTTAACGGGGGTCAAAAGGGCCTAAAATGGACTCGAATGCATGCAGGGACTAAAGCTGTCAATTATCAAACTTTGCTGATCTGGGGAGCCAGGCGGGGCGCGTAAGGATCCCCCCTATCCTTACGCGGGATGCATGAAGTGCCCCGCGACCAGAAAATGAAATTCAGCATTCTGTTTGATCTTCAGGGGCTGTTTATGCAAATTTCTTGTGTGTTGAGTAAGTTTGTGTGATCACCAACGCCTCTAATCAGTTCATAACACATGGATGGCTAGGATCTTATGCTTGTTGGCCACACAAACAAGTGGAATGATCTTGTGAAGTTGCAACAACTATAAATAGCCATCGATTTCTCATTTGTTCCTTGCTCATTCCTCATTTCTCTTCTCTACATCTGACTTGGGAGCTCTCTCAAGCATTTGGGACTTTGTCTTCTTTGTAGAAAAGATAGCAAGGACCCTTAGTGAGCATTCTTTCATTCCTTTTGTTGCTTATTAGTTTAAAAAGTCAAACAAGTGTTTGACTTTCAGTTTGACCAGTCAATGGTCAACGCAAAGTTCGGTTGAACTTTGCAACGTGATTGTAATCACGTTGGTTATAATCCTTAGTGATTATACCCGCTGATTACCACGTTAACTAGGTGTAGTGACGAGTCAAAGTTTCGGTCAAAATGCGTTTTAGCACGCATTTTGCAACGCATTTTGCAACGGAACTAGTTTCAGGTATCAAAACACTTTGTTTTGATACCAAATCAGTAGGTTAAACATGTTTTGACATGTTTAACTCGTCACTATTAGTTAGTTCTTGTTTAGGGTCATAAGGTAAGCGGTCTAAACAACCGCTTAGACTTTCGAACCCGACCCGTTTGGTCGATCTTTAGGATCCGACCAAGCTTAGTTAGTGATCATAGTTGCATAGGGAATAACCACTGAGGTTATACCTTATGATCACATAGGATTGGTTAGTCGTATGCTAGTTAGCTTGTATGCCCATAGGAAATGACCAAAATGCCCTTTTGAAGCATAAATCCGTAATTTGACTATGTGAACATATTTTTGACATATAATCTGAATTAGTAACATGTTTAGGGATAATTGGGCATGTAAAACTTGACATAGCACATAGTTAACCATCCGAACATAGTTTTACGCAAACGACGCATTATAGTGGCTTATACTACCATAATGGGTCGAAACGGGTCAAAAGCATTTTGGTAGACTTCCAAATCAGAATGTTAGGTCTATTAAATCATGTCATACGAGTTGCAATACTCATTTGATCAATAGAACTTCATTCTATCCTATCTCCCGACTTAGGATCCGATTATTTAACATAGCGATTCCATACTAGGTGCCACCTGATTCCTTGATTTCCCGAGCTTCGTTAGGATACTTAATCAAGGATACTCGCAATCTCAAGTGAGTACATAGTCCCCTCTTTTACGGTTTTCAATTGTTTTGGGGTGAAACATATATGCCTATCTGTTATTTTCCTGATTTTAAACTATATGATTATACATGCTTAGCACACATTCTTTTGACAAATTAAACAATTACCTATGGTTTAAACACTGATTTTCCAAAACTTATAAAACTAATTGTTGGAAATGTACCTATTTTATACATTCACCCAGCCGATTGGTAGTATGATATAGCGCTAAAGGACTAGACACCCCATTCCTGTTGTATGGAATGTCAGAAACCAAATTTTAACCAAATAGAAATCGCCTTCGTGGTATTTCTATAGTCTCCAAAGTGTAGTTTGATACACTAAGGCTTGATTGAATACCAAATCACACTTTCTTTGTATATGTTGATATACTACAAAAGTACAGTTTGATGTTCTCTCAAATGTGATCTACCAAAGTATATTTTGATATACTAAGTACAAAATCCAACATATGTTTTAACATACTACTTTGTTATTTACCAAAGTATAGTTGATATGCTATTTTTAAACCAAAGCATAGTTTGATAGGCTACTGTTTACCAAAGTATAGTTTGATATACTACCAACATTGTTATTTCATAAACCAAAGTGTAATTTGATATACTACCAAAGCATAGTTGATATGCTATTTTTAAACCAAAGCATAGTTGATATGCTATTTTCAAACCAAAGTATAATTTGATATACTACCGATACTATTATCCTTAAACCAAAGTATATTTGAGATATACTACCAAAACTATTATTTTAATTGCTAAAGTATATTTCGATATACTATTCATTTAACTATTTCAAAACTAAAGTATACTTTGTCATATTATTTATACAAACTTTTCAAAACCAAAGTATATTTTTGTCTATACTATAAACCCTTTTTCCAAAACAACACGTTTTTAGAAACAAAACTTTTACATTAGATTCATGGCTATTTTGAAAACATAAAGCCTGTTCTCGCATTATTCAATGCCATGAATCTAATACACAAAATCCTATTGTTACTCACAGCCATTTTTATGCTGACGTACCTATTTTCATATATGTTTCAGGTACTGCTATGTGATGTTTATTGATGCACGCTACACATAGGATGGACTTGTGCCTTAGCGACTTTTAAACTGAGAAACAATTATTTGTATTTATCTGAGTTGTACCAAAACATTGAGTTCAATAATTCAATAAAACAAAGCTATTTGATCCATGGTTGTGAAACAATGATTCTGTTACAACACTCCCCGACGTTTCCGCCACGATTTGTTGTTTTACGTGGTCGGGGTGTGACATGAATTTATCCAAATATGGCTTACATATTCGGTTCATCGTGTCCATAAATGCGGCTGGGGCATTGGTTAAACCAAATGGCATGAAAGTAAATTCATAATGGCCACACCTTGTTCTGAAAGCGGTCTTATGAATATCCTCTTCCTGTACCTTTAATTGATGATATCCTGAGCGTAAATCGATTTTAGAGAAAAATCGAGCTCCTTGCAATTGATCAAATAAATCATCGATCCTCGGTAATGGGTACCGATTTTTAATCGTGACTTTGTTCAATTCACGGTAATCAATGCACATTCGCATTGACCCGTCTTTCTTTTTAACGAATAAGATTGGTGATCCCCATGGTGATGAACTTGGCTGTTTGAATCCTTTCTCCAAAAATTCGTCCAATTGTTTCTTTAACTCTTGCATTTATGTCGGAGCCAAACGGTATGGTGCTTTGACAATTGGTGTTGTTCCTAGTAGTAGATGAATTCTGAATTCGACTTCCCTGTCCGGTGGTAATCCTGGTAATTCTTCTAGAAACACATCTGGAAACTGGGATACTACCGGAATATCCTTCAGTTTTTTTCCTTTAGTGTTAGTGATTATGGTAATCAAATACACTAATGATCCTTTTCTTACATAACTGGCTGTTTTCATTACAGAGATAAATTTCGTGGATCTAGAGGGTTTATCTCCTTTAATTGTGATCTTTTCACCCTTCGGTGAATTTACTTGGATTGACTGTTGATCACATAGAATACTAGCTTTATTGGTTATTAACCAATCCATTCCTAATGCAACATCAAATCATGCCAGATTCATTGGGTAAAGGTTTGCAATAAACTTTTGATTTAGAAATTCTATTCTTGCTCCCTGCAAGATTTTGGTAATCTTAATGGGTTCCCCATTTGTTGTTTCTACTAGACATTCTTGTGGGAGTTTAGTTAATGGTTGATTGAGAAGTTTGCAAAATGAAGTATTAATAAAACTTTGGTTCGCACCAGAGTCAAATAATACTTTAGTAAAAAAATCATTAACTAAAAACGTATCGGCAATCACGTCCGGAATCATCTTGGCTTCTTCTGGAGTCAGAACAAATGCTCTAGCATTTTTAGTAGTCTTGTTGTTTATGGCTGGAGCTAGTTTCGGACAATGTGGCTTGATGTGCCCTTTTTCTCCATAGTTGAAGCACACTCCATTACTAGGTTTCTTCCTACAATCTTTTTCCTTGTGTCCTGGTATCTTGTAGAAGTTGCAGTAGGTGGAGCATCTTCCTGAATGATTCTTCTTGCAGGCCTTACAGTAAGGTGTAGAGTAGAACCTACTGTAGGATCGTTGTTTGACCTGACTGAGTCGATCAGAAGAGCTTTAATTCCGGTTCAAAGGCGGAATCAGTGAAACGGACGTGGAAACAGCTTGATACTATAATATCTGTCACTTATATTGATTATAACACTGTTTACAACCTGAAAAGATTTTGGCAGCACTTCGTTACAAATCTGGAAGTCGTTACCAAATGAAATGAACAGTGCACTATATATAGGAGGGTGATTCCGCTCATAATGACCCAAGGATGTTTCGGGCGGAATCAGAACTTTCTGATTTCGCTCTAACTGACATTTTGCACTTTCGAGCGGAATCAGCACCTTAACCTCTAAACTCTGATTCTCGAACCTCGTGCACTGGAAATCCTATCCTATCATATTACGTGATACAAGACGAAGTCAATAGACGTAATGCACTAACAGACTCCCCCTCGGATATTGACAAAGTCTTCAGTGTCTAATCGTTAACATGACACATCTTCAGTCTTGATCATTCTGCCTTCTGATGTGTGCTAAACAGACTATAAAAATTAACTAAGTTAGACTCTCTAAGCTAGACACTAAAAAGCTTTAATTCTAGACTCGACCTAAAACCACACAATCGGCAAGTGTACCGATCAATGTAGTATAACCTAGGAAGTCCGGATATCAAACCACAGGACTCTATGTATCACGCAAATTAGACTTTAATAGACACTGACAGACACGACTAAAACTTGTTTATTTGTTTGGGGGGGGGGGTTACGGAAAATCTAGGAAATCTAAATTAAACTACTAAATTAACTAGAACTAGACTGAACACGAATTAAGACTGAGGACTTTTCTTATATGAGAACTAGACCACCTAGACAAGAATCCTGGATTGTTTTTAAGAGATTACCGATTAAGTTAAGTGCACGAATTATGGAACCGGGATCTTAAAGTACTAAACCTATTAAGAACCATCGAGGCCCCTCGACCCTTCACAAGGAGAAACCTGTGGAGCTACCTAGGCCGTTAATCCTACCGGTTATTAGACGCCTTTCCAGTTGTCTAATTATTGTGTAAGTACCCTAATGTTGACCTATTCTTTTCCAATCCTAGATCTAGGGTAGTTTGAAGTAATAAATTTGACTTGATAGACTAATAAAGCCGACAGGTAAACCAAGACACAACCTTTTCTAAGGACTATCTAAAGCAATTCGCCGGGTAATATCTACCAATAGTACCTCACTTTCCAGGTATTAGGACTAGTAGAACACTAAGACTTAGCAAATTATTATCAATTACTTCTAGGGGTTATTGCGCAATTCTCCCTAAAGAGTTAAGGTTTTCTAACGTGATATAGACACTCACCGAAATCCTAAACCCTAATATGACTCTATGTTGTGATATAGACCATCACTAAGAATTATATGAAGCAAATAATAACAATAAACCAACTCAAAGCATGCATATACATCAAATCATTAAGACAAACTCTTTACAAAACACAATTAATCCATAATAATCATGCAATTAACATAAACGGTAAAATCTTCATATCAATCCATTCATCAAGTCTAGGTGGTTTATAAATTTAGCCAAGCATGTTAAAACGTGAAAACAATTCAAAGATGTCTAAACACGAATTCATCATAACAAGTTTCGTAAGAAAAGTCAAGAATAAAGAACTAGAAAACCCGATTAGATCTTCAAGTCTTCTTCTCCGAACTTGTACCGATGATTCCTATGCTTCGAGAACTCCAAAATTGCTCCAAGGATGCTCCACAAGTCACCCAAGATGTCCCTCTATCATGAATTAGGGTTTTTTCAAGTTTAAGATGATTATATATGACTTTCCATAACAAACCCTTATTAAATTCGTAATAATTGCCAGCTACAAGCTTCTGGCGGGGCGCCACCAATTGAAGGAATGGGTGGTGGGGTGCCACCTTGTTTTTCAGCTCATGTACTACCTTCAGACTCTCGCCGGGTGCCAGAAACTCCTCACGGGGTGCTAGAGACTCTTTTTGTTCAGCTTTTTAACTTCTTTTCGGCTCCCGATCTTTCCAACATGCTTCAAGACTTGACACTTCAATATTTTAGCTCATTCCACTCGGTTTCCCGCATATTTGAACATCAAGACCTGTGAAACACGATTTGATCAATAGTATGCAAATTCTAACGAAAAACAAAACTAAATATAACGAAAACTATACAAACTGTACACGAATAAATGATGTATTTCGCAATACATCACCTTCTAATTCAAGTTGTAACATTATAAGCATCCATTAATCTTTCTCTTCTTCCATCAGCTTCAGGCTCCCCCTTTCGTCAAGCTTCCATGCTTTGGGATCGACACCTAGCTTTTCATCTACAAGCTTCCCCTTGCTTCAAGCTTGTCTTCAGACTCTCCCTTAGACTCTACTCTCGGGATCGTAGTCTGGACTCTTTCCTGCAATCACTCCTACAACTATAAGTAACAACATTTTAAACTTCCAGATATCCTAACCTGGCAATTCAAACTTTCTATATCATTCCTCCTATCAACAATCTTTACAGATTTGGCAGTGTTAAGTATCCAAATTCCTCACAGTTAATCATCCAAGCCCAAACTAATGACCTTGGAGATATCACAAACTGTTTTTGATTTTTAATTCAAGTTTCAAATTAATGAACTTGTTTTATTTTTAGAAACATAATCAGCTTACTTAGATTTTGAAACTCAGCATTTCAGATATCGGTTGTCGAAAATAAAACAGAAAGCAAAATCTTTTTGAATTTTCTGAAAATATAAAGCAGTAAAGAAATATATACAAACATATTTACAGACAATATTTTTGTTTGAGTATGCGTCAGAGGATCATATCAGTTTTTGACAAGTCACAAGTACCGTTGAGCTTAGTTACACAGTAAGAATTAAACAATTCACTTAGATTGTCGATATACTGATCCATTTAAATTTTCACACAAATTTCAACTGAATCAGGATACGAATTAGGTGTTTTAAGACTTAAACTTATTCATGTGTCCCACCTCTTGAATATACTCCCGTATCCAGATCCCAATATTCAGTCTTACAGGTGAGTATACCACAGATGATATCTGTAAGGGGTTAGATGCGAGGGCCGTGAGAGCTCAGGTCGATACTTCCGTATACGCAGAGAGATGACGGCTTCGACTTTTGGTGTGTCCCCTTTAGAGGATCTTTTTTACAACAGCACATGATTATCATTTTGCAATGTTTCATCGTTTTTTTTATGCTGAGGGCGATGCTATTTTTCAATCAATGCGGAAAGTATTATTCGGGGACTAGGTCAGAATATCCATTCAACAGAAGTCCCAGAATAATACCCAGATATCACTGAGTATAAAGACCTAGTATTTCAGAAAGAGGGACCTTTCAAACGAGATTTCAGGGGTTACCTATATATCCAAGTAGTGTTCCCCACGAAATAAACAAGTGTTTGAATTTAGGTTTATATCCCGAAAAAGTTTACTAAATGTATAAAAACCTATCGGCATATCATCAGTGAGACTGTTTAACACTATTTAATCATTACATTTCTTTAGCATACTATAACTGTCCACTGATGTACTATCATTTCCTCTTTTTACACAAAAACTTAATTTTCGAATTTTATCATGTTTTTGGCTTTTTCAAATTTTCTAATGTTTTTGGATTTTCTGATGACAATTTTTCTCCCCCTAAAATGCAAAACCATTAAAAGAAAATTTGACAACACGATACTGATAGCTTTGTCTCGCTATCCATATTCTGCGAAAAGTGCTCTGTTTTGCAGAAAATCTAACATAAAGTACTAATTACCCCCATGATTTACAACCCATTGATCTTTTACAGTTTGAAAACCGTTTTTCAATCTTGTAAAAGTAATCATGTTTGTTCCGCCGTGAGGGTTTCGGCATATTCAATCAACACATAATTTTTGTAATTCCTATTTTTTACAAAAATATAAAAACAAACATATTTTTGGTTTTTAATTTTTCAAATTTTTAGGGTTTTGAAAATATTGTTTATTTATTTACAGAAAGAAAATAAACTCCCTGTTTCACCCAACACAGGGTCCAACAGCCTCTTCCTCTTCTTCATGTGCCAGGCTGCTCCAGTTTCCATAGTCACAATCTTTAGAATTCTTGAGCACCTGCACATTCAACTAACTCTATTACTTGAACAATTTGGCCCAGGTCTGTTTGACCTTAGGTACTTCAATGCAATAATTTTCATTCAATGTCGGAAAATCTTTGTCATAAGGAACAAAGACTTTTTCATCTTTAGTTTCAACTTTCTCATCTTTTACCAAGGTTACTTGCTTCTTAACAAACCATTTTTGACCTTTCGGTGTACCTTTTTTGTAAAAATGTTTCTCTTTTTCATCACTTTGATTTTGAACAACTTTTGGTTTCCAAAACTGTTGAGGTTTTGTCATATTAACTGATGTTTTCCAACTTTGTGTTGTTCTTAATCTGGGTATATGAGAATTCCAGTTTTGTCTTGAATCGAACCTGTTCGGGTTTGATTTCCAATTTTGATTTGAAGCAAACTTGTTTGTGTTGTACTTCCAAGTTTGTTTTGAATCAAATCTGGTTGACCTTTGTTTTACATCCTCAGATTTCTGTTTCTCAACATTTTTAGAATTCTTTTTGTCAACATCCGCAGGTTTCAGATTTGGACACTTTCGTGCAAGATGTCCAATTTGATCACATTTGAAACATGTTCTTTTGGACACATCTTTGACCTGTGGTTGTTTCTTTTTCTTTTGAGCATAAAATTCATCATTAGATTGTCTCAATTTTAGTTTTTCCTCTTCATCCAAACTCTTTCCTTGAACAAAACTCATTTTTGCCTGATAAATTGGCACTTCATTTTTCTTCCAATTCTGTTTCTTTTTATAACCTAACCCAGCCTTCATGTTTTTCTTCTTGAAACCAGGTTTGTTATACGAACCTTTACGACTCTTACCAACAAACTTTGAAATTTCAGACTTCTCAATCTCAACCAGTTTGAAAACTTTATCAACCTTTTCTGAAATCACATTCTGAATCGGGAATACAACATCTAAGAACAATTTGTCCGATCCAATCATGGTATAAACGAATCCCTTTGAATCATCATTCAAATTTTTCTCGGACTTTGTGTTTTTCAGATATTCATCATGAAAATTACCTTCATTTTCATCCTGTGATTCATATTTACCTGTATCAACTGACTCTTCTTTCAACACACTTTCAACGATTTTACCTACCACCTCTGAATCATGAGAATCATCAGATTTGGAATAGGTTATGTCAATGTTGTCTAGCAATTGGTCTACCATGTTGAAAGCTTTTTCGACCTTTTCCTCATCATAAAATGCAAACTTTTCCGGTGGTGGAACTTGATGAAACTCTGAGCCAATGCCTTTCTTGTTTTGCTCAGACTCACCATCTCCCGGTTTTATATTGAAAATTCGTTCAAGCACATATGACGACACGTGATAACTTTTTAACTTGTTGTTATCCTATTCTAAATCAGCAATCTGTCGTTTTAGCTTAGCAACATCCTCAATATATGAATTAACAACATCTTGTTTTATAGAATACATTCGTTTAAGCTCTTTAGTTGTTTCAGACAGATAATTCATTCTTGATTGAGCATATTTCATTTCATCTTTCATATTTTCATATGACTCTTTCGTAATGTGATATGCTAATTTCATCGAGTCATATTCCTTTTTCATTTCTTGACAAGCAATTTCTTTTTGTTCACATTCATTTGTTATTTTCAAAACATTTTCTTTTAAAACTTCATTTTCTTTTTCTAATTTGTTACATTTTTCTGAAAGTTTTTCATCATTTTCTTTAACAACTTTTTCTTTTTCTAGCATCTCTTTGCATTTTTCCTTGAAAATGTTTTCAATCTTCGTGAATTCGAGATCTCTTGTTTTGAATTGCTCATCTTTTTCAGTACAAGCTCTGCACGGTTCCATGCATTTCTTGCACTGACCAACAGTTTCAGGTAAGATGTTAGAATCAGAATTTACCTCAGTGATTAGCACCTCGGTGTTTGTTGCAGTCTCTGTCTGCTTCTGATCAGCATTATTCAGCTTTTCTTCAACACTGGCATCATCACCAGCATTACCAGCTTCCAATTTCTCATTTTTTACTTCATCTTCTTCTTTCCTCACCTCTTCTTCAATCTGCTGTCCTTCAGTAACAGCTGTCTTAACCTCTTCATTCACCTTAACTTCTTCACTTTTGATTTCCTTCATAGCCTCAACTTCAACAGCTTCTGCTTTAACCTCTTCAGCAATCTTCTTCAGATTGTTCACCATCTCTTCAACACTCTTCTTCATTCTCTCTTCATCCCTTTTTCCTAGACATGATAACATGGCATATCTGATCTCCTTTTCAAGCTATTTAGCATATGTGTCATCTTTCATCACATTTCTATAGTATTCGGCTCTCAACGGAACTATGAGAAGAACATCATCAAAGATTATGTCTTTCTTTGGAACAACCGGTTCTCCTTCTCTGTTGTAGTAACACTCTCTCTTCTTATCCCATCTTTTGTTGCTGACAGCACTCTCATACTCTTCCTGCATGTCATCCATTCTGTTGTAAACCACATTTCTTTCTCTGTAAGTCTTCTCACTCAAAATCTCTTCTCGAGTTTTCTCCACAATCTCAACTTTTTCTTTTTCTTCATTGTTTTCTTTACAGATTTCAGCAGTGTCTTTGTCTTTGTTTTCATCTTGAATCTCAGCAACAAAATCATAATAATCGCGTTTCTTTGAAATAGTTTCTGCATCTTCCTTTGTTCTAATCTTGAATCGATAATCAAGCCGATCTTCTTCTGGACAAATCTGGCTCCAATCAAATCCTTCATCCTCATGGAAAACTGCACAAGCCCTTCACTTGGGTTTATCTTCAGTCAGTTTAGGATCTTCTCTGCTTCGGTGGTAGATCGCCTTTCGGTAGTAATCATCATTGAACGGATGTTCATTTCCACCAACTGCAGAATTAGTGCATTCTCTCTTGAAGTGACCTTTCTGCTTACATTTGAAGCATGTCACTTTGGATTTGTCAAATCCAAGCTTTGTTGATGCACCTCTAAGAGACTGTTTCCCAGTAATTTCCATATACCTCTGCGCTCTTTGGATGCAACTTGTTAAACACCAGCGGATGTCAATGAGTTCCATCTCTTCCGGATCGATCTGGTCGTAGTCTTCTTTGGTTAATTCAGAGTTTCCAATTTTTCCAGCTACAAGACCTTCATACGATTCCAGAACAGATACAAGGAAACTCATTTGTTGCTTAGCTGCATTGATGCTCATCGACGGAGAATTCTTCAGTTTAAGTGCAATGTTGCACAAAATCTCTTCAGCTTCATCAGAATTTGACTTTGAAGATGAGTGGTATCTAGAATGATGATTGTTGACGTTGTTTGTGGTTCTTTCATCTTCTCACCACTGAATGCTGTTTTTGGTGAACCAATGCCTTTCTCTGAAGGTACACTGCCTTTGTAGTACAAGCCAACATTCTGTTGTTGTGAGGAACCAGTCATCTTGTTCTGTTTCTGCAGTTCCAGGTCATGACTCTCAATCTTTTCAAACAATGCATCAAGAGAAATATCATCATACAAAGCATCATTTTTTAAAATAAAAACAAACGTTTGCCACTGATCAACTCGTGGAAATGCTTCAATCACTTTGTCGATAATTTCCTCTCTTGTTTTTATAATTTTAAAACATTCAAGTTCAATTTTGAGATAACAAAATCTCTCAATCATTTGTCTCACTGTCTCTTCTTTTAGGCTATCAAACAGATCAAATTCTTTTTTAAGTAAATCAATTTTGTTCTTTTTTATCTGTTTACCCCCCTCAGCTTTAAAACGTAAAGCTTCCCAAACTGATTTAGATGACCCATCATGATTTAGCAACGCAAAAATATCATTTCTGATTGTCGTCTGGATCAAAGCAATCATTCTCTGTTCAGCTGCATATTCTGCTTTGTCATCTTTGGAAAATCTCTTGAACGGTAGTTCTTCTCCTTTATCATCTTTTGGCCGTTCGTATCCAAACTCTAGACAGAACCAGCTTTCATGAGCATACGCTTTCGCCCAGTTAAGAAAACGTTCTTTCCACCATGTATAATCCTCAATGCTCTCCAGAGTTGGTGGCTTTGAGTGTGTTCCGTAAAAGTTATCATGCTTGATGTTCTCATTGATAGCTTTTGTGATGGTCTTTGGTGTAACATTTGCAATCTCGGACGATTCGGATGTGAACGCGTTGAAAAACGTGTTGTAGTATTCCTCAGCCATGATGTAAACCTGAACAGATAATCAAACAAACACAATCAGTACAATCAATATCAAATACACTGTAACAGACTGATATTCGGTGAACGTGAAATGATCTTGACACGAAAAACCACTTTTGGAGCGAAATAAGAAATTCTAGCAAAATCAATTTTGGAGCGGAATCAAGATTTTTGCCACTTGGAGCGGAATCAGATTTTGCAACTTGGAGCGAAATCAGAATCACAATTCGAGCGAAATCAGAGAATGACACGTTGGAGCGAAATCAGGATTTTGTTTTGGAGCGGAATCTCTAAAATATTAATCTGGAGCGAAATCAGAACAACTTTTCAGGCAGAATCACTATGTTCGAGCGGAATCAGATGCTAATTTCGAGCGGAATAGCTGTTTCGAGCCGAATTAGACCCAAAGTTTCAAGCGGAATTAGAAATGTTCGTTCGAGCGAAATCAAGTTTTTGTCCAATTTTCGTCATTTTTAGTCCGTATTTTGGTCTCAAACTTTCAAGGCTTTGTTATTATACAATTATGCACATTCGGTGAAAGTTTCATTCCATTTTGACCGTAGGAACTTGTCCAGATTGAAAAAGAAAGTGTAGAAGTCAGAATGTAGATGATATCAAGCTAAACTCTTCTTCATGTGCTTTGATACCACTTGAAGGATCGTTGTTTGACCCGACTGAGTCGATCAGAAGAGCTTTAAATCCGGTTCAAAGGCGGAATCAGTGAAACGGGCGTGGAAACAACTTGATACTATAATATCTATCACTTATATTGATTATAACACTGTTTACAACCTGAACATATTTTGGCAGCACTTCGTTACAAATCCGGAAGTCGTTACCAAATGAAATGAACAGTGCACTATATATAGGAGGGTGATTCCGCTCGTAATGACCCAAGGATGTTTCGGGCGGAATCAGAACTTTCTGATTTCGCTCGAACTGACATTTTGCACTTTCCAGCGGAATCAGCACTTTAACCTCTAAACTCTGATTCTCGAACCTCGTGCACTGGAAATCCTATCCTATCCTATTACATGATACAAGACGAAGTCAATAGACGTAATCCACTAACACCTACATTTTTCCCATGATTGGAATTTCCATAGCGGAATTCTTAGGTAAGCGTTTGAGCTAGGTTTCTCCTCTGGTCCTCTTCTCGTGTACGTACTAATTCATTTGTCAAGGTATTTGCTAGTTCTACAGTTTCTTCTTTGGTTTGGGGTCTAAATGCCTTGACTACATGTCTAATCTCACTGATTAATCCCCAGATGTAGCGCGAGATTAATATTGGTTCTGGTGATGCAAGGGTTGGCACTATCCTAGGATATTCAAAGAATGTAGTAGTGTAACCCTTACTATCTACTCCAGTCATTCTAAGGTTTAAGAACTTATTTGCTATCTGTTCTTTTTCATTGGGAGGGCAAAATTTCCTTTCCACCATGTTCTTAAACTCCTCCCATTCCATATTATAAACCCTATCACTTCCCCTAGACTGGAGGATAGTGTTCCACCATTCTAAGGCTGAGTTCTTAAACAGATTGGAAGCAAACATTATATTATCCTCTTCTGAGCACTTGCTTATTTTCAAGACTGCCTTAGTCTTTTCTATCCAGCATAGAGTTACAATGGGTCCTTCATTGCCCGAGAATTCTATTGGTTTACAAGACCGGAATTCTTTATACGAACAACCAAAGACATGGTTCTTCTTCTTTTGGGAATGGGCCCTTGAAGTATTGGTCAATTGTTTACGTTTTGTTCTAGTTCAGTAGCTCGTTTACTACAATTATTACTTTTATTATCCGCTTCTTTAACCGTTTTGATAATATATGGCATCGCGTCTATAATCCCTTGTGGCACTATGTGTTGGATGGCACTATTATCTACTTGGTTTCCATTATTACTGTTGTTCTGGTTATCGTTATTCTGGTTTTCCTTGTTCGCTTCGTTGTCCATCTAAATTTTAAACATTCACCTTATATTAAAATCACAAAACAATATTTAATACAATCAGTCACACAACATTGCGACTTTTACTCTATTTTATATTATGCATCTATATCTATTACAAATACAGCTGGAATTGAAAACACAATACTATTATGCATCCGTAGCTGTTTTCTAGATTTTTTTTCCAAACATACACACATATTATATATATATATATATATATTATTATTACTACTACTGATAGGGGTTCATCCAAAAGTCCATATTACGCTCGTCATATTCCAGACGAGTCGTTCCCCTATTTGTCTCATCCTCTCACTTCCTTCTAAAATCTTCGCACCAAAGGTTCGGAGTTCTTGCACATTCTCAGTGCTCATGGGTGGTGCGGGTGCTGGTATTGGGTTTGGGAACTGGGGCATGGGTTCCTCAGGTGGGTAAGGGTTTTCTAGGATTTCCCTGATGAATTGGTCGTTATCATAATATGGGTCCAGGGGGTCCAGGTTTGGGTAGGCTTCTAGGTTTGGCATGGGTTCATCTGGTATTGGGTAGTATTGTTCATGATCCCTATGGTCATCAATCCATGGGTCATATTCTGGGGGATGGGGTGCTGGTATTCTAGGTATTTCTGTTGGGTCAAAATCAGGCATTGGAATTTGGTCTACAGGGTTTGGTTCCAAATCCATAGGTTGTGTGGGAAATAGTGGTAACAGTTGGGGTGCTATGAATTGTTCTAGATTAGGATCTGCAGCTGTAGTTGCTAATATGTGGAAATTTGCTAGACTCCTATTGAGCATATCCTGAGTGTGAGCATTTGTTTCTCTATTCGCGGCTGCTAAAGCATGCTGCTGCTGAAGTTTTCTCATCCTTTTCCTACGTTCATGGGCTCCTTTACTGAACCATCCTATCTTCTTTGAAGGGAATGGCTCTTCAGATTGTGCTTTGAACACGAAAATCCCGTCTTCAGTGTCAACCGAATACCCTAAGAGGGTAGGCTGTGAAGAGGTGCCTTCGTCCCTAGGTGAGCTGGACAACCGACGGTAAGAATCTGAAGGTCCTTGGTCGCTCATACTGTAAAATAACAAATAGTCAAATAACATAAAACAATAAAATATGCACGTAGTTCCGTAAATAATTTGCTAACATTTTGAATAATATCTTGGTGTAAGCGGAACACTTCTGTGGCTAAATCAGTGGCTTAGCTCTGATACCACCTTTTGTCGCAACCCTCGTCCCCTAATAACCCGGGAATGGGCGGTCGCGACTAGTTTCAGTGGTATCGGTGTTTATCACTTTGGCAGCGGAAAATTCATCAGGACCGTAGTTAGGAAATATTTTATCAAATTAAAATACCACACTTTTATAATATTAAATACGTGGGAATTCCCAAGTTTCCAGTACACACATTTTCATACAGATAAACCCTATTTTATTTAAATAAAAACATCTCTTTATTTAGGTAACTTTTATAGTCACTTTCCAAGCCTTCAGTGTTGTCCAGCTGGCTTCTATTTGGCTTTCACATTTTGTTACCTGAAACGCGTTTTAAAACATTTTTTCAGTGGGAAATACTGGTGAGTGAATCCCAGTTTAATCAAGACAGGTAAAACCGTTTACAGCATTGAGGGCGGTCATGCAATTACATTTGTTTATTTTCTACTTTAATTACCACCCACGGTACTGTCAACCCGACTTGTGGTCATGTTACTACTCATAGTATAGTAACAAATTTTGTATACAAAACCCCAAAATACTGACGATAATTGTAGAATACAAATATTCAATAACTGTTTAATATAATGTAAAACATTTGAGGTTTTATAAAAACAGTTTGCAAAAAGGAGATTACTCACATTGCTATCTTAGGGTTTTCCTTTGTGATTTCCAGGTGATTATCTATTAATTAGACAATGAACACGCGTTAGTATAATAACCCAATATTTACATTAGTTATACCCTCTCCGAGACAGAAATCCAACGACTACGTCGGGCAGCACCACGATAGCCGTTACGGAACCCTAGATCAATCGGGCAGCGCATCTAATTCGTAACCGGGGGTTATGATACTTACAACGAGGCAGAACTTCGTCAATTAGGGGGGAATAATGCCCGATTCTATTTGCTATTATATTTGCTACACTACAGAAATTTAGAGAGAGAATTTGTTTTGGTGCAATTTGTGAACTGAGGTCGAATGCATCTATTTATAGTCCTGATCAACCACTTTCTCGCGGCCAGTGTAAGATAAGGAAGGGTCCTTCGGGGCCCGCGACATAGGGGAAGTAGGTGTAGCAACTCTCACTAAAAGTCCTATTTATTATTTTAATTAGTCTAATAGGAAACCCAAATTGAGAAACCCAAGTGATTCTGCAGAAAACCTGAAAGTTTTAGAACAATCAGAATCAGAATCAGGGCCCCTAAAACTCAAGGGGGCAAAACCTAGTTGACGATTATCCTTATAAATCATTATAAAAATCGAATTTAATAAAACTGTTGACTCATCAAGGCTAGTCCCGTGGAGGGCAAGCCAAAGAATTATAGGTGTCCCTTACGGAGCGTAAGGGCTCAGGCTTACGGTCCGTAAGCAGGAGCAAATTCGTGTATAAATAGCAGGCGTTGGGACTTGCTTCTGGGCACAAAAACGACCCTCAAACTTCAAATTGACGTCGAGTTATAGCAGAATCAGTCCAAAAACACACACAATCACTAAGTGCTGCTACGATTCAGGGTATTAATTCGATCGCTATTACGATTCAGCGTCCGATCGATTGAAACTATCCAACGTATGATTAAGTGCTGCTCAAATTGAGCTGATACTTTATTGATTCGTCGTGATTTCGACTTGAATATTTGAGTGCTGTTCGAATTCGGACTATGCTCTGTTATTCGTTGTGAATCCGCTAAATTGTTAAGTATTGCACTTTGTCATTCATTGTGAGGGTTTAATCTCGTGAATTGTCGTAAATGCTGTATTGGTTATTTACCTAATTTCGTGTGCATTAGATTATTAGGCTTATCAGTAGGCTAATTCCCTTACCCTTACAATCAAGGAAGATAAGCAAACCGAGCAAAGCAAAAGCAAAGGTGAGTTCATGAACTTTCTACAAGGAACAGCCATCCTCCAGAGGTAGGATGCCACTCCACTAATCTTCGCACACCTGCCTGTAGGGCCGCGATACGATACGATAAGATACGATGCGACGTGATACGAATACTAACCTTCGCACACATGTCTGGGAGACCGCGATACGGGCTAGTAAGCCAGTGAACCAACCGTGAATTCACTCAACTTTGTTGTTGACTCGTTGTTACATGCCTTGCAGGTCGTTAGGTCCCTAGCTTAAGGAGCTTGCACTGGGAGGCGTGGTCATTGACGGAAAACTTATATTAAACTTATGTTTTGCTTCCGCTGTAAACTCAAACTATGTTTTGACACCAATTGTATTGTGGTTGGTTTTATTTACTTAAATACGTTGTTCAATATGATTGGTCGCTATGATCCTGGGCATGTCACGCCTCCAAGGCGGGGTGGGGTCTTGGAGGGGTGTGACAGAGTGGTATCAGAGCCATTGGTTATAGTGAACTTGGTTTTAAAAAGAAAAAAAAAACTTTTTGATAAAAACCGGACTATAACCTGTACAGTACTCAATGATCCGCAACGATGCTTCGCTCCAAGTGCAAAGACTCAATACTTTACTGTGTTATTTATTTTAAGTGTTACAGCTAAGGATTAAGTCTTCCCTAAGTATTTCATGTATCCAACTTTAAAGAAATATCTATCTGACGAATAGCTGGTAGTACCTCTTCAAGACATATAAGTGAATGAAAAATTTAAAGATTTGTTGAGAAATCACTTTAGATAAAAGACAGAAAGGTTAAGTTTCTCGAGCATAAAAGATTAGTACTAGTATCCTTACTTATTCAAGTAAATCTCGAGGACGAGATTTCTATAAGGAGGGGAGAATGTAGCAACTCTCACTAAAAGTCCTATTTATTATTTTAATTAGTCTAATAGGAAACCCAAATTGAGAAACCCAAGTGATTCTGCAGAAACCCTGAAAGTTTTAGAACAATCAGAATCAGAATCAGGGCCCCTAAAACTCAAGGGGGGCAAAACCTAGTTGACGATTATCCTTATAAATCATTATAAAAATCGAATTTAATAAAACTGTTGACTCATCAAGGCTAGTCCCGTGGAGGGCAAGCCAAAGAATTATAGGTGTCCCTTACGGACCGTAAGGGCTCAGGGTAAGCAGGAGCAAATTCGTGTATAAATAGCAGGCTTTGGGACTTGCTTCTGGGCACAAAAACGACGCTCAAACTTCAAATTGACGTCGAGTTATAGCAGAATCAGTCCAAAAACACACACAATCACTAAGTGCTGCTACGATTCAGGGTATTAATTCGATCGCTATTACGATTCAACGTCCGATCGATTGAAACTATCCAACGTATGATTAAGTGCTGCTCAAATTGAGCTGATACTTTATTGATTCGTCGTGATTTCGACTTGAATATTTGAGTGATGTTCGAATTCGGACTATGCTCTGTTATTCGTTGTGAATCCGCTGAATTGTTAAGTATTGCACTTTGTCATTCATTGTGAGGGTTTAATCTCGTGAATTGTCGTAAATGCTGTATTGGTTATTTACCTAATTTCGTGTGCATTAGATTATTAGGCTTATCAGTAGGCTAATTCCCTTACCCTTACAATCAAGGAAGATAAGCAAACCGAGCAAAGCAAAAGCAAAGGTGAGTTCACGAACTTTCTACAAGGCACGGCCATCCTCCAGAGGTAGGATGCCACTCCACTAATCTTCACACACCTGCCTGTAGGGCCGCGATACGATACGATAAGATACGATGCGACGTGATACGAATAATAACCTTCGCACACATGTCTGGGAGACCGCGATACGGGCTAGTAAGCCAGTGAACCAACCATGAATTCACTCAACTTTGTTGTTGACTCGTTGTTACATGCCTTGCAGGTCGTTAGGTCCCTAGCTTAAGGAGCTTGCACTGGGAGGCGTGGTCGTTGAGGGAAAACTTATACTAAACTTATGTTTTGCTTCCGCTGTAAACTCAAACTATGTTTTGACACCAATTGTATTGTGGTTGGTTTTATTTACTTAAATACGTTGTTCAATATGATTGGTGGCTATGATCCTGGGCATGTCACGCCTCCAAGGCGGGGTGGCGTCTTGGAGGGGTGTGACCGTAGGGCCTAGCTTGATCGACTCACAAGTGTAGGGTTGCCACGATCATGCCACGTGGCAGCTCCGGGTGAGGCTGCGTAGCCTAGTCGTCGCCCCGCGTAAGCCGAAGAGAGAGTCTTCGCGGCCCGCGAGTGACACTAAATTCTTGTTTTTATTTTATTTTTAATTATATATGGTATTTTGGGCTCGGTTTCGCATACGGGGAGTATTTTAAGACGTATAGGGGCATTCTAAATATATTAGGGGTGTCGAAAATATTTTTGGAGGGTTGTTATAAGGTTGGACCGAAGAGAACTAAATCGATCTGCTGAAAGACCCTTTGTCAAGACATCTGCAATCTGCATAATAGTGGGCACATAACAAATCTGTAACGTCTGAGACAAAACCATATCTCTAACAAAGTGCAAATCAATCTCAATGTGTTTAGTCCTCAGATGAAACACCGAATTTGCAGCAAGATAAGTAGCCCCAATGTTGTCACACCAAACTGTCGGTGAACAACTCAAAACAACATGTAACTCCTGTAATATAGACATAATCCACCTCAACTCAGCAGCGGTATGTGCAAGAGCCCGATACTCAACCTCAGTACTTGACCGGGTAACAGTGTGTTGTTTCTTGGAACTCCAACTAACTAAGTTGGAACCAAGAGAAACACAATAACCAGTAGTAGATCGTCGGTCATCAGGGCATCCAGCCCAATCTGCATCTGAATAAGCATGAATATCCATACTGGAAGATCGTCAATACTTAATCCACAAGTCAAGGTAGCTTTAAGGTACTATAAAATCCTCTTGACCGCCTCCCAATGTCTGTCAGTAGGTGTCTGAAGAAACTGAGACACCTATGCAATCTCAGGACGAGTCAAGACCAAATAATGAAGAGCACCAACAATACTACGATACAAAGTGGCATCATATAAAGGTATACCCGTGTGCCGAGAAAGCTGTCTACCAGAAGCAATGGGAGTAGACAAAGGACGACACTGAGCAAGACCAGTGCGCTGAAGAAGATCAAGTAAATAACGCTGCTAAGAAAGATGAAGAACATCATCAGAGAAAGCAGTCTGAACTCCCAAGAAATAAGAAAGCTGACCAATATCTTTGAGCGCAAACCGAGTATGTAAGCGCTCAATCAAACGAGTAACAAAATCCGGGGAACTCCCAGTGATGATGATATCATCAACATAAACCAAGACATAATACATCACTGAATCTCTATTAAAGACAAATAGAAAAGTGTCAGAAACACATTGAAAGAAACCATCAGCAGTAAGAGCAGACGAGAGCTTGGAAAACTAAGCTCTCGGAGCCTGCTTCAGGCCATAAAGAGCCTTCTGCAGTAGACAAACATGATGTGGTCCAGAAGTATCAACAAAGCCCTGAGGTTGTGCCATATACACAGTCTCAGATAAGTCACCATGGAGAAAGGCATTGTTGACATCAACCCGCCGAATAGACCATCCATGAGAGAAAGCAATAGAAAGAACAATCCGAATAGTGGTGGGTTTGCCTACTGGACTAAATGTCTTAGTATAGTCAATACCCTCAGTCTGATGAAAACCCTTTGCTACAAGTTGTGCCTTGTAGTGACTCACAAAACCATTAGGATTTCTCTTAATCCTGTAGACCAACTTGCAACCAACAATGTTGGCACCAGTGGGAGCTGAAACCAAATGCCACGTCTGGTTGGCATACAAAGCATCCATCTCAGCACGCATCGCATTCCACCAAACATACCACTGCTAAGCCTGGCGAAAGGAAGTAGGCTCTGTGGTGGGAGTAGTAGTGGCATGAAAAAACACATGATCAGGAAACTGTCTAGGCTGACGAGTATGGTCACGAGAACGTGTAACCATAAGATGCATAGTAGGAGGAGGAGGAGGAGGAGGAGATGGTGGTAATGGTGATGAATCAGAAACATAAGTTAAAAGAGAAGAAGATGATGGAGGAGGAGGAGGATGAAAAGACGAAGGAGGAGGAATAAAAAATGGAAAAGAATCAGAAGAAATATGAGAAGAAGGATAAGAAGAAACAGATGAAGTACGAGGAATCTCAAAAATCGTCTTAAAGAATCGAACATGTCGAGAAGTATAAGTACGAGACGTGTGAGGATCATAACAAAGATATCTAAGATGAGATGGAGCATATCCAATAAAGATGCAAGGAATGGATTTAGGTGAAAGCTTATGCATTCGAGTATCACCAAAAAATGGATAACACAGACACCCAAATGTGCGAAGAAAAGAATAATCGGGTGAAAAACCAAACAATGTCTCAAAGGGTAAGGAGTAGTGAATAACCGGTGAAGGCAATCGGTTAATGAGATAAGCACCAGTAGCATAAGCATCATACCAAAACTTCTTTGGTAGATGAGAATGAAACAACAAAGCACGAGCAACCTCAGAAATGTGACGATTTTTACGCTCGGCTACCCCATTTTGTGGGGTTGTGTAGGGACATGAGATACAGTAAGCAATACCAGACTCGAAAAGAACTCGAGCCATCGGTCCATGAATAAGCTCGGGAGCACCATCACACTGTTTGATTGTGCATGAGAAAAGGTTCTCAACAAGCGGTTTAAAGTGACGAAACGAATCAACCGCTTGAGAATGATGTGTAAGAGGATAAATCCATGTGAATCTACTAAAATCATCAATAAACGTAACAAAATATCGATAACCATCACGAGATAAAACAGGAGAAGGTCCCCATATATCACAATGAATCACATGTAATGGAACTATAGAATGCGATACAACCAAATCAAATGGTAATCGTGTAGATTTCGATGTACTACAAGCAACACAATGAGAACACATGGATTTATCTAAAGTACGTAAAAATGGAAAACGAGCCATAACTCCATCAGATGGATGTCCTAAACGAGAGTGCCATGTCTCTCGAGAAACAGCTGCAACAGCAATCAACGAATACAGCTGATGAGGACTACCATGCGTGTGGTGGATGAGCTGTCCCGTGAGACTCTGAATAATCAAACCAACATGAGAAAAAGTAATAGTAAGGGGACGATCAATCACAAGCTGAGTAATAGATAGAAAGTTCTTTGCTAGGCCAGGAACAACTAAAACATGTCTAAGTATGATGGTACTACTAGATAAATGCAAATGAGCAAAGCCAATGTGAGATATGGCAAGAGATGTACCATCACCAATAACAACCCGCTCAGTATAAGGAACAGAAACTAAAACAAGTGATACCGCACAAGTCATATGTGCAGAGGCTCCTGAATCCGGAATCCATGGGTCAACCAAATCACATGCGGATGACAAGTCATCTACAACACCAAAATGTCCAGTAGGTCCATTAGTTGTATTTGAACTTGCTCCTCCAGAAGTTGTAACATCAGAAGGTCCATTAACAGAATGAGCCCAATTTGCAAAATGACTTGGGCCAAAACCTGATCCAACACTACCATCAGGACTATGTAAGCCGTTAACCCCACTAGGACCTTGGCCAAGAACACCAGCATTAGAATACATTGGCACATTATTGTTTGGAGGATATCTAGTGTTATAACCCGGTGAAGATCCAAACCCGTTTTCACCAAATATTCGTGAATCAAAGCTTCCATCAACTTGACCAGCAAGATTTCCCCCAAAATTAGGAGCCCTAGCTCCAAAATTAGAAGCCCTAGATCCAAAACAGTGTGTAATGCTTGCACTATAGCCTCTAACTCCTTCAGTCAACCATCGATTTAGAGGTTGATTAAAACCTCCTCGTTGACTACCGTATCTACCACCACTACGACCACCGCGTGGCCTCTAGCGACCACCACGTCCACCAGAATTAGAACTAAACCGATGATAACAAGTATTAGCACGATGTCCAGGTTTATCACAAATCTGACACACAGTTGTTGTTTAAGAAGTAGAATCAGTGTGTGGAGGTGGTCGTACAGTCATGGCTGCCATAGCTGCCATAGCAGCTATTGGAACAGAGTGTGAGCTTTGATTTTGCTTTAAACGAGATTCAAAGGTCAACAACTTAGCTCTGAGTTGAGAGAATGTAGGTTTTGAGTCAGAATTTTCAATGTTAGTAACAAACATTCGAAAATCAGAATGTAAACCATTTAGGATCTGTAATATTAGACTATGCTCTGTAATAGGATCCCCTAGGGCAATCAATTGCTCGAACAGATTCTTTGCTATATCACAAAATTGAATTACTGACTTATACGTGTTGTGTTCGAATGTAATTCTAATTGGCAAATACGTGTTGTGTAAACAATTCTTCAAGTTTCTGTCATAACTCTGCAGATCTAGAAGCATCTCGAGCCAAATGAATCAGTGATGAAGACAAATTTGCAGAGATAAACGCTGATACATATGCATCTGATTTGTCCCAAGCAGTTCTAACTTCCTCAGATTCTGGTGGATTACAATTGATGTTAAGATGTTGAAGAAGCCCTAATGTTTTCAAAATCAGTGTTGTTTGATGCTTCCAATTCAAGTAGGGCTGGCAATTTTACACGAATACATGAATACACGACACAAACCTACACGAAGTTAACAGGTATCGTGTATGGTGTTAACAGGTATCGTGTACCAAACAGGTAGACACGAGATTACCTGTTAATTTTATGTATAAACAGGTTAAATACATGTTTACTTGTTAATACCCGTACGATAAGAAATTAAATTAAATAAAACTCATCAGCCATGTGCGTGTGGGTTCCTTAATTCCTTTCTATTTTCATTCCTCATTCAATTAAAAAAACCCTAAACTCCCTCTGTAAGTCTCAGATAGGACGTCGTATTCGTGTTTTTGTTCGTGTTAACAGGTAATTTTCATGTATAACAATCGAACAGTCGTGTTAACGAGTATTAACATGTAATTTTCGTGTATATCGTGTCGTGTCCGTGTTCGTGTTTGAAAAAAAGGACACGATAAGTTATCGAGTCGTGTTCGTGTATGGGATTTCGTGTATCGTGTCTTATCGTGTTGTGTCTTATCGTGTACGGGTATACACGATATGCCAGCCCTAAATTCAAGTAGTTTGTTTCATCAAGCTTAATTGGCATAAGATTCATAACATTCTGAAATGGATTAGGTGTAGCAAATGTAGAAGATTGAGTTTGAGAAATGTTTGTGGACATTATGAACACAAATCAGAAGATCAAAGAATGAAAATGATCAAGAGAAGAGAGATCAGAGAAGAAAGAAATCGAAGAATGACCGGAAAAAGAGACCGGAAAATGATCGGAAAAAAGGATTGGAGACCAACAGAAAAGGAAGGATCCAGAGACAAGAGCTGAGCTCTGATACCATGAAGAAATGGAGCAGGCTTCTATTCAACTGAAATGAAAAGTCAGTTACAAAATACAACAAACTCCTCTATATATAGAGGCTAACTAACACAACTAACTCCACTCTAACTAACTCAAAACGATACATACAAACTGAAATATATATCTCTAATACTAGTCATACTCGGATCATCGTCTTGACGAGCTCATTAGGTAAGTTTCCATTTGCTTTCAGTTTGTCATGGTACACTGATAAATAGCCTTATCTTTAATTCCAATAACAACAGTTTTGAAGGATCGTTTTACCGACCAAACGAGTCGTTCAGAAGATTTTTTGCTAAATACGAGTGGCGGAAACAAACGTATCGAGTTGATTCAGCTTGCAATTCACTTTAAACGGTCTTTTGATTGATTTGACAAAGATTTACAGTGAGTAGACACTTCGGCAGCAGTTCGACACCGAAACCGAAAAGTTACAAATGAAATGGCACGATGGGTATTTATAGGGCTAGCTATTTCGTACGAAACTACTCAAATGAAATAGAGATGTTCGCACGAAACCACTCACACGAAAACAACTTCACACGAAATAGTCATTTCGTGCGAAATGGCTAAGTGATTTCGTGCGAAATGACAATTTGTCATTTCACGCAAAATACCCCTATAATACATATTTGACATTTTTCGTACTACGTGCCCTGATCTATCTATATACATACATGACTCAATACAAGACGAAGTCGACAGACGTATGCACCAACAGACTCCTCATCGGATGTTAACGAAGTCTTCAGTGTCGAGTCTTCAATCTTCAGTCTTTATCAGTCTTCTCGTTCTCTCCGAAGTATCTAACAATGTAAAGCATCCTCAATCCTCTCTTCTCTATCAGCACCTACATATAACCTCTTGGATGTTGATCTTCAAAGATTCAGAATCACAATCTGACTCTCAAATTTCCAAATTCTCTTGATCAGATCTCTTGATTCCTTAAGTTCATCAGCATCAACAGCTTGTGCAAACAACAGATCCATGATCAGAACCTGGCTCCTTACATTTACAGACTCTTTCTTGCTAGCAGACTCCCCCAAAAGTTGTGCTTGGGATCACAATCTGACTTTCACAGGTTCAAGATCGTGACCTGGCTCTCTACTCAGAAACAGAATCCTCAGGAATCAGAACCAGGCTATTTTCATCCTTCAAACCTGCACACAACTCTACCTCACAATAAATTTCACAAATTTAAAAATTGACAAATTTATACTCTACATATAGGTATTAATCAATCAATGAATGATTTTACAATTTTAATCTCTGATGAACCACTTGTAGCAATAACATTTTAAAATCTTTTCTCATTATACACAGACTCCCCTTATATGATATTCATCATGTTCAACACTTGGAATCTTGAAAATCAACTCATCAACATCAGTTGTCGAAAATATTTTTGAATTTTTCAAAATTTTATGCTAAAACACACTGAAAATCTTTTTGGATTTTTTTTAATTAAAAAAAGTAGTAAAGAAATGTTTACAAACAATATTTTTGTGAGATTGTGTACGAGGATCATATCAGTTTATGAGACAAATCACTAACACCGTTAAGCTTTAGACATTTTAAGTTCTAAATGATTCACGTAGACTGTCAGTATACTGATCCACTTAAATTTTTACACAAAGTTCAACTATTTCGAGACACAAGATTAGTGTTTTAATTACTTGACTTATTCGCAAGAAGCACCTCAGAATATACTCCCGTATCCAGACTTCTATATTCAGTCTTATAGGTGAATATACCCTAACGATATCTGTAAACGGGTAAATGCGAGACCGTGAGAGCTCAGGTTAGAACTTCCGTTCAGACAAAGAGATGACGGCTCGTCTTTAGGTGTGTCCCGTTTGGGGATCTTTTCTTCAACAGCACATGATTAGAATTTTTCAATGTTTTATCATTTTTTGTACTGAGGGTTGGCTTTAAGATTAAAGCTTATGCAAAGTATTATACGAGGACTAGGCTATTGCTCCTGCAAAATCAGAAGTCCTAGTATAATACCTCAGATATCACCACGCACAAAGACCTAGAATGTCATAAATAGAAAATCTTTCAAACAAGATTTCGGGGTTACCCATATATCCGAGAGATGTTCCCCACGAGATAAGCAAGCGTTGATATTTATGCTTATATCTCGAAAACAATCTACGAAATGTGTAAAAATCTACTGACATATCCTCAGTGAGATCGTTTATCACATTAAACATTCCATATCTTTAGCGTGTTGTGATAGTCCACTGATGTACTATCATTTCCTCTTTTTCACAACAAAACTCGTTTTTAAATTTTTCATTGTTTTTGGCTTTTTCTGATTTTATCATGTTTTTGTATTTTTCAAATTTTCGAAATTTTCTAAATTTTTACTTCCCCTAAAATCAAAATATATTTTAATTTTGATTTTCTGGGAAAAATTTGAAAACAAAACTGTATTATAAAATTGACAACCTGATTCGAATTCCTTCAATTCGCCATCCTCTTGGCATAAACAATCAGAACTCCCCCTGACAACAAACTATTTTCCCACTATGATTTCAAAACACTTAAGTTTTTTTTAATCAAAATGGTTTTTCCGGAAAATAAGTTTTGTTGATTTTACCACTTGTAAGATTGGGGATTCATTCATCACATTGTTTTTCAAAACATTTGAATGATAGGTAAATCAAGTTCAACTTAATGACCTTGATTAACCACTTGAAAATATTCTCAATAATCATAACCCCTTGAAATTTAAATATGACAATTTTAAGAACAACCACCACTTGTAGGAAAATGCCGATTCCTACTCCACACTTACCAACCTGGGAGTTCCGGTAAATCACACTTTGACAAAAATTTAACAATTTATAGGCTTTTTTCACAAAAACAACAATTTTTAAGAAAGATGCCGATTGATGCTCCACGATTACCAACTTGGGAGCTCTGGCAAGTCAGGTTTTTTTTTTCAGTTAAAGAGATTCTCCCAATGGCAGTCCTTGGGAGATTCCGAGTTATCAACACTCGGTTTCTTTCCTTTCTTCTTTTTCTTATAAAATTCCTTAACCCCCTTTACCTTCCCGTTAATCATTTTTCCAAAAATATTTTGAACTGTAGGGTTAAAGGCCTTTTCAACATCAAAATCTTTCTTTTTAGAAAAGAATTGATTTGAAATTTCAAACTTTCCATTTTTTGATTTTAAATTTTCAGCCCGCAATGGTGGAAAATTTGCATCATCCAATGGCGGCACTGAATTTTCAACTTTTGATTCAACTTGTGCCTCCTCTAACTTTGTGGAATCAGATTCATCGCCAGAAGATAGCTCCTCTGATTTTGACGAATCAGAATCATTGCTAGAACTATCATCAGATTTCCTAACAACCCATTTTTGATAGTCAAGATTTGCTTTTCTCTTGTAAAACCTTTTGGAACATTCACCAACCTCAAATTTTGAGTTTTTGAAAACTATAAAAGGTTTGGTTGGCGGTTCATTTTCATCTATCTTCTCTTTCAGTTTACGAGACACTTCCTGTTTTGATTGAAATGCATCAGGACAATTCTTGGTAATATGACCAACTGTTTTGCATTGAAAACAGGTTCTCGTCTCTTTCTTTTGAACAACTTCATTCTTCATTTCTTCTTGCTTCTTTCTAGCAAGGAACTCCTTGTTTGATTGCTTTCTGAACAACTGCTCCGTTTCTTCTTCCGAGCTTGCTCCTGAAACAAATACAGTTGTTGGTTTATAAGTTTTCTCATTTTTATGATTTTCTCGTGGAATAAAACCCAAGCCTTTCTTTTTGAAATTACCGTTATGATTTGGCTTCTTTCGATAACCAGAACCAGAACTGTAACCCTTTTTCTTGTTTTCTTTCTGTTGTACTCTTGAGGTGTACTTTTTAGGTTTTTAAGAAAAATTTATATCTTTTATTTCAGAAATATTAATTTTTGTTAGTTTGAAAACCTTTTTCATCATTTCTGGTTTAACACCTCTTATTGGAAATTCTTCATAAGAATATAATTTATCAGAATCATTTAAAGTATAAGCTACTTTAAATGTTTCGTCATTCAAATTAGATTTTGATAACAACAATTCTTTATTATAAACCCGTTTGCTCTTTTTGACCATAGGACTTGACGTTTCAAACTTTGATTCCGAATTTGACTCTGACTTTGATTCCTCCATTTCATCGTTATCTAACACATGATCCACCACTTTCTTCATCAATTGATATTGTTGATCAGTGTCAGACGATGTGAAAGTGACATCAATGTTTTCTGGCAAATTATCTGATGGTTCAGATTCCTACTTTAAGTTGGTTGCCTTTTTTACTCTTTCTGAATTTGGATTTCATGGCGAATATCCATTTTCAAGCGGGGGTGGACACTTGTTGTAACTGACACTCTGTTTCTTATCAGAAATTTTCACTTTAGCATCCTTTTTTTTGTCAAAATCTTCTCATCAGATGTTTCTTCTTCAAATGCCTTCATGCCTTCAACAGTTGGATAAATCCTGTCAATAACATAAGAAGTACATGAGTAACTTTTTAACAACCTATTAACTCTTTCCGTTTCAATCCTCTGAGTTTCCAGTTTTTGTTCCAGCACAGCACACTTCTCAATATAATTGTTGACAACTTTCTTCTTTTTCATGAATGCTCCTTGAAGTGTCTTTCATAGTTGTTGCTTGTTCACTGCTTGGTTGATTGTACTGATTCATTGCTTTTTTTAGAACATCATAGGATTCTTTCAATCTGTTCATGATATGTATCAAAGTACTACTTTGCTTCTTCACTATTACACATTTTTCACATTTCACAGGAATCTTTCGTGCATCTGCTTCGACTGTGAAAGCTGGAACTTCTTTTACCTTTCTCTTGATCACCTAAACTTCTTCATCATCACTGCTAACTGGTTTTTTAACTTTCTTCTTTTTCTTCTGAAGTTTTCATCATCACTGTCACTCTCTTCTATCATTCTTAAGTGCTCTTTCATTTTTTTATATAATAATCATCATCATTATCACTATTTTCAGCAACTCGAGCAACAAAAGCTTTGGCTTTCAAAACTTCTTTATCCGGACAATAATTGTCCCAACTAAAGTTTTCCCAGCTAAACCCCTCTGGTAATCTTTCATTGCTTTATTATCGGCTGAAACAAATTTATCCCAACTGAATCCTTTTGATGATTTTTTATCTTCTTGATTCACCATACAGGCTCCATTTGATGATTCTTCAAGCTCTTTCCTAGCATGAGCAGTTTGTGGTAGTTGTTGACTTGATTGTTGAGCAACTTGATGATAAATTGCTTTCTGGTAATAATCATTGTTGTTGAATGGATTTTGAGCTCCACTTGCTTCGCGGTTTGTGCACTCTCTCTTGAAGTGTCCTTTTTCCCTGCAACGAAAACAAGTAACTTTAGATTTATCAAATCCTAAAGTAGAAACATTTGCATCACGGAAATCATCTCTTCCCGTAATTTGTTTAAACTTTTCTGCTCTCCCCAACACACTCACCAAACACCACTTTATATCCATTAATTCCATCTCCTCAGCATCAATACGATCGTAATCCTCTTTTGTCAACATTGGATTCTCGATCCTTCCTGCAAATAAGCTCTCATATGACTCTAACACAGTCACCAACAAAGACATGTGACCTTTCGCAACCTCTTTCGAGAAATTCTGACCATTCTCTAGGTTTAATGCAATGTTGCATTGTAACATTTTTCCATTCTTGGTTGCTGAAAAGTTTGGATCAAATGATGAATATTAAGAAAATCTCGTTTTGCTGTTTGATCCTTGAGATGAGCCTGCAGAAGAACTTTTAGCGTTGAATGCAGTTTCAACTTTTGGTGACATGTTGGTCTTATCACTGATACCTCCTTTGTAATAAAGCCTAATATCTTGTTCACCATCAAAATCTTTCATTCTTGATATCTTCCGTTGTTCCATCTCTTGAGCTTCAAGTTTCTCAATAAACTTACTCAATGTTAGATTGTTAAACCCTTCCTTATTCCTTAACATCATAAGGTACGTGCCCAAAGTTTCACGTGGCAACGCATCAGCCAACTTCTCAATCAATTCTTCATTATCTTTTGTGATTCTCAATCTCTCCATGTTCATTACTAAATTGCAATATCTTTTGATAATCTGCTTGGTGTTTTCAGTTTTTAAACCACGAAATAGATCAAACTCCTTTTTCAAAAGCGATTTTTTGTTCTTAATCATCTCTTGATTTCCAATAAACATAGATTTTAATGCTTTCCAAATTGAATATGCACTTCCACTGTGTTGCAATAAAACCAAGATATCTTCTTTAACAGCTTGTTGCAATAAACTGATCATTATCTTCTCATTTTTGTATTTCTTTTTCTCATCAACACTTAGATCTTTAATAGCAATCTCCTCTTTGTCATCATTCATCGGTCTAACATATTTTGTTTCAACACATTCCCAAGCATCCAAGTAATTTGCTTGAACCCAATTTTCAAATCTCTCCTCCCATCCTTTATACTCCTCGATATTCATGAGCTTTGGCGGTTTTTGCATGGTGCCCGTTTCATTTTCTAACATCGTGTGTTATGCAATGGTAATTGGAGTAGCAAAGGCATTATAAAATTCCTCTTCCATGATTCGGTTTTAAAATTTCACAAACTTAATCTTTCAAACGAAATAACCTTCAAACGAAATACACTGTTCAAACGAAATAGATGATTCGTACGAAATGAGATCCTGTTTGATGTGAAATAACAATCTCAAACGAAATGAACACCTTGAAACGAGATAAGTTGATTTCATACGAAATGGGTTGATTTCGTATGAATGGGTTGACTTCGTACGAAATGAGCTAGTTTCATGCGAAATAAGCTGGTTTCGTGCGAAATAGAGTGATTTCATACGAAACAGACGAAATTGAAATGATTTCGTGCGAAATGAGCCTGAATATGCTATTTCATGCAAAATGAAAATCTTATTTCCTGTGAAATGCTGCTGATGTCATCATCTCGGTCGGAATTTTGTCAAATTGATCAAGTTTTAGTTCGATTTTAGATCCAATTCTTTCAAGGCTTTGTTAAAACATTGTTTCGCATATAATGTGAGAAAATCAAGCCATTTTAACCATGAAAACTTGTTTAATTTTGAAAAGAAGGTGTAGAAATCAGAATTTTAAGCTGAATCGGTAAGAACTCTTCCTCCCGTTCTCTGATACCACTTGAAGGAACGTTTTACCGACCAAACGAGTCGTTCAGAAGAGTTTTTGCTCAATACGAGTGGAGGAAAAAAATATACCGAGTTGATTCAGCTTGCAATTCACTTTAAACTGTCTTTTGATTGATTTGACAAAGATTTACAGCTAGTAGACACTTCGGCAGCAGTTCGACACTGAAACCGGAAAGTTACAAATGAAATGGCACGATGGGTATTTATAGGGCTATCTATTTCGTACGAAACTACTCAAACGAAATAGAGATTTCGCACGAAACCACTCACACGAAAACAACTTCACACGAAATAGTCATTTTGTGCGAAATGGCTAAGTGATTTCGTGCGAAATGACAATTTGTCATTTCATGCGAAATACCCCTATAATACATATTTGACATTTTTCTCGGACTACATGCCCTGATCTATCTATATACATACACGACTCGATACAAGACGAAGTTGACAGACGTATGCACCAACAAGTTTTTACTGACTCAATTTTGGGGATTATAACGCTAGGGTTTCTAGGTAAATTGGGGGAAGTTGGTAATTTCAGGTTGTGTTTAAAAGCAAAATGTATTCAGGTATGTTAAAAGATGTGAAGTTGTCTCACTAGTAGTTTTGTCTGAGCATTAAGACTTGACACCAAAGGGAGGCGGGATCGACACCCGCATCTCCCTTTTGGCATGATATTTGTTAAAATCAAATTTTTTTATTTCTATTTCTTTATAAACGCCATCGTTAATAGAAATTAAATATTGTTTTAATTATGAAAAACTATGCAGGATTTATTTTATTATTCTGATACAGTTAAAAATTCTATTTAAAAAAAACAAAATATTCTCAACTTTTATAAATAACAAACTTTAAATATGTTTATAAATTTGAACACATAAAACTTATTTCAAATAATACTTTTATAAATTACACCATTGTTCCACCTTTACCTAATCTATTTAATTAATATCATTCGATAACTCTAAACTTTACTTTTTTTTTTCTAAAACCGAGAGTTAACGAGCGGAGGGTTGGTTGTAACAACCCGCACGTTCGTGTGTTGTTACTACTCAATATACTCGTTACGCCTAGCACCAAAGATTCGGATCATAATGTGGCTATATCGACTACATCGCTACTTCGCAGTATATTCGCATATTTCGCATACTTTATCGCTATAACACATCACATCGCACATACTAACACTCACGATGACATTGAGTGAGGACCTATTATACCCTCCTCGATAGCCGTGATGTGTTACAACGTAACGCATATTCGAAACGCGCAACTCGATTGCCGCAACGTAGACCTTGGAATATGGATATTTATACGACCCTTTGTGACTAATATATATATATATATATATATATATATATATATATATATATATATATATATATATATATGGAAATGTGGGAACAAACTATCGCAACGCTTAACGATCTAAACGAAACGCCAAGACTCAATTCGCCGGAGGCGTTTGATCGAATGACAATTCGATCGAATGGCCATCCGATCGGATTGCCATCCGATCCATGGGACTCCATCACCTCCTCTTCTCTTCACCTATAAATAGAACTTGTCACATCATTGTTCAAGTGATGTGACAACTCTCACTCGACCAGCAGGCTTTGGGGCTATTTTCCCTCGATTTCTCGCGATTCTTGTAAGTTTCTACCTCAAATCTTGTACTTCTATGATCTACACGCACTTCTTCATCTTTTTCACCTTTGAATCTCAACTTTTAACCGGGAGATCAGTGGGTTTGGGTTGTTCTAGGATGATGTCATCATGGAGTTCTTATGAACTTCAAGCTTTGGCCACATTCCATCAAGAACAACTCAGATCTGAAGAATTTCCACATGATTAAACAATGTTTTCGCATAGATCTACACATATTCATGGTTGAAAGGATTGAAAGATGGTTTTCTAACTTTCTTTCAACTCTTTTACACTCAATGCACTCAAAACCGATAGAATCGGAGCTCGTACCGACCTATTACTCTTTCTTAGTTTCGTGCTGGTTCAAGATCTGGTTTCTATCAAAGAGACAACCGAATTCGGGTTAAACATGAACAACCGTCACGAACCAGTAAACCGGTCAGATTTGGTTGATTCATGTTCGATCGGGTAACTTGGGGCTTGATTGGGCTTCTGTTGTCTAGCACGTTGTGATACCGTCTCGATCAAACCGCAAAACCTTCAAAACTTAACAACTTTTCTAGTTGCAAGAAGATCAGATCGCAGGACGGATCGCCGTCCTATCGGATTGTCATCCGATCGACCCGCAATCCAATTAGATTGCACTTGGTTCCACACTTGAACATTTTTCAAAGCTTTTCAAAGTCTCTGAATGTCGAACGGATTGCCGTCTGACCAGATAGCCATCCGATCGAACGACCATCCGATCATGTGACATTTGGAACTTCGAAGATCATCAGTAACTAACGGATTGCAACCCGATCGGATTGCTATCCGATCGAGTGACCATCCTGCTGTAAACTTGTTTTCAATAAGTGTCCTGCCAGTCGGATCACTATCCGATCGAACGACCGTTCGATCGACGACCTGAAAGGTAGAGATACTTCACTATTTTCAAAATGCTACAACAAAAACTTCAAAGCCATCATACACAAACTCACCCATCTCAAAACGAATGTCAATCCAATCGAATGACCATCCGATCGGATCGCCATCTGATCGGGTTACCATTCGACACTTGGTTCACTCACCACCGTTTAACGCACCGTTCATCGCTTACGCTATTAAACTGTCACCAGGATAATCTCATACGCGCTCCCTTCAATCCAACCAAGTTGCTTGCTGAATACCGACTGTGAGTATACTCGAACCCTTTTTATCGCATTTTGGGTGTAACATACGTTCCTATCAAATCAAGTTTATCAAAACGAATTATTCAATCAAACTATTTATCACTTGCGAATGACTGATATGCATATTTACACGTGATGCTAGTTACATATGTGTTAGGAGTTTTACTCCCAAGGTCCCGCCTTAACTAGTATAGTACTATAGCACCCGACGGGGTCTAGTTAGGATGAATAGCAATCGTAATCGCAGCTCGAGAGACTTAGCTGGTAGTATCTGTCTAATATATGTGTTGAGGTATCTCGTTTATGTATGTGGTATTCACAGCACTTTTTATCTACTATGTTTCACTGCCAAATCTTGTATACTCGCAAATACTTTTGTATTGACGTTGTTTTAACGTATGTTGCAGGTTTAGTCGTAGTCTACATCAAATCAAGCTAGGAAGTCTAGAAACCCACCTAAAATCTAGGTTGTCGGATTTGTATTGTTTGAGAGAACATGAAATTCGTGACAGCTTATGTGATTGTATTTATTTATTAGTATGGGATAATGAACGCATTAAATATTGTCGCAATCTAGTTGTTATGGATTCTCTTGAGCAATCTGGTTCGCCTAGTGTCGCGCCCCGATGATTCTGCCATCGGTTGAGGTGTGACATTGGTACACCGAGATTACCCTACATTGGGTAAATGAAGGTGTGAGTATTCTGGTTTTGACAAAGGATTCAGGTTGGAATTAAAATAAAAGTATGCATCAACAAAAATATAACAAGTCCACAACACTGTTCGTGCGACTAAGAGTCTGTTCGTGCGAATGGGCACCTGTTTGTGCACAGGGTGCGAATGGGCACCTGTTTGTGCACAGGGACGTCTCAGAAAATGTTAAAAAAAAAATTGGCCCTGGGCGAGATTAAAACCAGGCCTTACTCGCCAATCGCCGTATAATATAAACTCATCAATCCGTCAATCGCATATATAAAACCGAAAAACTCAATAATCGTTATTAAAAAAAAATTAACAAACGTAGTGTATCAAAATAATCGAACTTACTTACTTAATCGAAACTAAAGTTTTAACTAGGGGTATAATTTTATTTCTTAAAGTTACCCATGTATTTTGAATACTTGTTCTACAATCCATGTACTATAACCATAAAAATGGTTGTTAACTTCTTTTAAGGTTATTTAATTGGTATTTGTATTTTAAACAATTTTAATAAATAATATTATATATAACTTTGTCAAAACATTTATAGCAAAATATTTTTTCCGTAATAAAAACTAACTCTTTAATATATGAGGCAGAAAACTTTTTAAAACTTTTAGTAAACAATAAGTTAAATAAAAGGAAAAATACTTACAATAATATAGGTAAATGAAACAAAATTTTAAAGTTTTTCTATATTAGTTGAATAAATTTAATAAACAAATGTAAATAACAGAATTACTTATTGAAATTTGAGAGCTGTTTTTTACTTTTACCTTGTCTTCAAGTAAGATTTAGTTAAATATTGGGCTTTGGATTTTACTTTAATGAAGCCCAATTCCCTAGAGGTTAATTATTAAGATTATCTCTTCTTCTACTTTTTTCAATGGAGTTTGATTTAGCAGATTCTAAAGATAGAACTTTGAGAGATAAACAGTTTTTGCTACCCGGAGCTTCGATACATTTCGAAATCATTCATGTCTTCACGGCCCTTCAGTTGCCGCTACTTCCGCCGAAGTCACCATGGACCAAAAGTTCCAATATAGCTTCAATTTTCAATTCTCAACTACTCGTAGTCTTTACCGACATGAAAAACAAAAGAAAACGATCGAACGGGATTGATTTTTCCGGGCCCTTTTATGATTTTGGCCCTGAGCTGGCGCCCACCCTGCACATGCTCAGGGTCGGCCCTGTTTGTGCGGATGGGAGTTCATTCATGCGAAAGGGTCCAGTCTTGCGAAGATCTATTCGTGGCACTTGCCTAAAAACCGGTAAACGTTCTGGTTTTTGTTTGACATATTTTATATCTGCTATTATACAGTAGTATTAATACTCTAAAAGTATTACCGAAATAGATAATAAAATAATCCAAACAGCCAAATAAGAAAAACCCAGGCGTGTCATACCCAACATGGCAAATGTTGGAGGCGGAGCGGGGTTAACTTACTTTGTTTCAAGGAAACTGTTTGGTGATCAATTGCAAGGTACGCAATTGAGGTGGTGGAACTAGTCTGGAAAGTCAAGGCTCCCACAGTTCACACTCGGTCAAAACTCAGATTCATCCATATTGAAGATTGAAGATTGTAAATCTTAGATGACTTCAACACTTGGAGTATGTAGGAACTTAGGTTGAAAAGATTGAAAACAACAACCTTTTGTGCGAATGGGAGTCCATTTGTGCGAATGGGCAGTCCATTCATGCGAATGAGGTCAGACCGCACAAGAGAACCGTTCTGATTCGGACGAAACAACCCATTTCTTGGTGAAAACTAACCCTAACGCAAACCCACAACTATGAACTGAGTTATGAGATTGGTGGGTACCAGATTCCACCAAGTTTCAAGTCAGAAATATTTTGTACAAGTATTTTAATAAAAAACATATTTTCCAAGTGTAAGAACATAACTATAATCAAAGTTTTCAAACTTAGTTTGGACCTCCAAATTGGCGAGGTTTCATCATTAGTTTGCCAAGGCAAACTCGTGGAAACCATCCAATAGAGATAATGATTACTTAGTTGTTTCTACAACAATCTGCTCGAAAAATATAAGCAAATCGTTTAAGAGAGTTGGTGCAGCTGGAAAGTGTAATGAGTAGAGGTAGGCACGTATTTATAGGGCTGAGGGGTGGTTTGGAGCGACAGGGCATTTGGTGCGACAGGGTTTGTGTGACTGGGTCATTCGCACGAAGAGAGAGGTCTCTTCGCACGAGGAGACTTGTTCATTCGCACAATAGGGTTAAGTTTGGTTCACTTTGCGTATTTTAGTCGGTTTTTAAGGTGTAACAACCATAATTGTGTAATGTACAAGTATAAAGCATGTAAAATGGTGTTTCAAGTGTAATCTTCGAGTATGAACATGTAAACAAGTCCAAAATATGTAATATAGGTATGTGTAAAAATAATCGAGTTTCATTATGATCAATAGTCTCGGATTACAATGACGGAAAAGAAATACAGATACAATACAATTACAAGTTTCTAAAAAACAAAATAAAAAACAATACTTTCTATATAGGGAAAGTACAAAATGTGAAGCAGTAATGCCCCAGTGTTTTCTCCTTCAGCCAGGGTGTTACACTCAATATAACAAATATATAACTATCACTTAAATTCTCATCACCAATCCGATTACGCAAGTCGGTTTCCACGTGCTTCGTTGCCTAAAAACATCGTTCAACAACTATGGTTACGACGAGTAATACGAGAATAAGTTTCAAAAAACGATTCCACAATGTAAATGATAGGAGAAACTTTGTTGAAACCATTAACTTTACAAGGCTTGATAAACCATTCAAGTTGGAAAATTGTATATCCTTTTTCAAATGATCAATGTAGGCTATGAGTTGAATCAGAAGCCTTCTTTTTTTGGTTTCAATGAAATCATATGGATACATCTTAGCTAGTCTTAGTATTTTCGGAATGTCAAACTAGCGAAAATTATCATATGGAGTCAAGTAACTCATACAAACAAGTAAGTCCGATGTTGCCTCGTTATCACATTGACTCAAGCAACTCATTCAAGGTGGTGCCCGCCACCCCGGAGGGTGGAGTGGGTCCGCCCCTACTTTCCCCATAACTGTTATGTCCAATGGAGATAACTACACATACTTGATTGCGTGTTGTGGTTATATATCCAACTTAAGAAAAGACGCTTTTTAAGAAGCCTTGCCTTTAAAAGGAAGCATTTAGAAATTGATCGGTTTTATGATCTTACAACCCACCAGGGGCGGACCCAAGGTGGGCGAACACCCCCCCTTAAAAATTATTTTTAGTGTATTTTATAGGCAAAAAACCCGATCACACCCAACAAAAGTTTGGTTGAACCCCTCGTTCGCATCCCTAGGAAATAATTATTGTGTCCACCACTGCAATCCACTGAACAAACAAGTCAGAACAAGGTAAAACCCCTTAAAAGTGTTCTAATAGGTAGGAATATTTATAAATCGGTAAAATTTGAGCAAATCATATCCTTTATGTTATATCTTTTATAAGTTATATTGAAAATTGGAGCTTTACGCATAATGTATGGTCTGATAGGTAGGATATTTATAAATCGGTAAGTAGTTAACATGTATGGTCTGATAGATAGGAATATTGAAGTTCTAATCCCTCACATCCTAAAGTACGAGGGTTGTTTTGTAATTAGTTATTAGATAGTTTATGTTTCATTTAAGTTAGTGATAGAAGTATGGGGACTAGAAGCGAACAAATAAAAGATTGTAACCTACCTACATGTTGGATCGACATCTCCTTTGGGTCGCGACTATAGGAATTGGCGGCATCAAGAAAAAACAAGGAGACATACCTCTTCAACATTCAGTCACATCCACAAGTTCAAGAGTCACAACCGTTCGTGAAGAGACACGTCTCTACAATCGCATCTGTTCGCTTAGTATAAATAGGATTTGTTTATTTCAATTGTAATCATCAGAATCACTTATACTTTCACATTCAATATAGTTATTCATTCAATTGTTTGTAGTTTATCATTGTGTTCGTATTCGTGTTCGTAAAGGGTTCTGACCAACAGTGGTATCAGAGCGCATGTTTCAAATCTGGGAAGAAGAAGAAGAAGAAACCGATTAGAACATCATAACCAGGTTCTCCTGAATTTATTTTTTTAGGTTTTGTATTCGTTTCAAAATTAGATTGCAGTTTGATTAATTGATTGATAGTAATCAAAGATTTCGTTCATTTGAATTCTTTTTGAAATTCAATCTCAAATCAAATATGTTTTTTCAAAAGGAACATAAAATATGTTTTAGAAAAGAACATAATTCAAAACGAATAACAAGTTAGAAATTCGAGAAAATCTAGTGTGGTACAAAATCCTGTGTGGTATAAAATCCTTCGTGGTACAGCCTTCGTGGTACATAACCTTCGTGGTACATAACCTTTGTGGTGCAAGACCTTCGTGGTGGAAAATCCTTCGTGGTGCAAGAACCTTCGTGGTGACAAGACCTGTGTGGCAAAGCAAGAAAGAAATACCTGTGTGACAAATCAAGACCTGTGTGGCAAACAAAACCTGTGTGGTACGAGCAACTTGAAAAACCTGTGTGGTGCAAGCAAGAAGAATGATTGAAGTAAAGGAATGAAGATAGGAAAGAAAATTCTATGAAAGCAAATCAGAAAGGAAGTATGTCAGGAAGAGATGGCAAAGATAGCACGTCAATGTCAATTCGCGAGCAAGGAAATATATCCCTTCAATGTCCAAAGTTGACTGAATCGAATTACACTCAGTGGGCAATCCTGATGGAAACAATCTTAAAGGCATATAGTCTTTGGGATACGGCTGTTTCAAAAGAAGGGGTAGATGAGAAAATGGCACATACAACGAAAGCAATGTTCTTCCAAACGTTACCGGGAGATATTCTAATGCAAGTTGCGCAATATAAGAGTGCAAAAGAAGTTTGGGATGCAATCAAAGTTTGATATCTTGGAGCAGATATGGTTCCGAAAGCGCGTCTTCAAATTTTGAGAAGTGAATTAGAAGCCATAAGGATGGGAGAAAATGAAACAATATGTAGTTTCGTAAGCAAGTTGGGTGGTATAAAATCCAAGTTTAAAAGCCTTGGTACCACCATTAAAGATAAGAAGATTGTAAGGTAATTACTTATCTATGTTTCGAAGAAGTTTCTACCGATTGTAGCATCCATCGAGCAGTATTCAGAAATAGATAAAATGACATTTGAAGAAGTAGTGGGTAGGATTACAACATTTGAAGAACGTCTCAAGAGCCAAAACGAACAGGAGAATAACAATCTCTTAATGACAAGTCCAGACAATCATTCCGGAAATTGGCATCATGGAAAATGACTTGGCGATCAAAATCATGATAGAGGAAGTAGAGGAAGTTCGTTTAGAGGAGGAAGACGACGTGGACTGAGACGCCCACTTTTCGACATTTAATAAAAAACATAAACTTCATAACAATTTTTAGAAAAAAAATGACATGACCCATTCGTAAAGAAGACGATTTCCTTCTTTTTAACATAATCAATCAAAATACATTCTACGACACTTACAAAAACATACTAAGATTTAGAACCTTACACATTTCATCAAAACATTAAATCCGAACTATTCAAAACAAAGTTTAAACTTCAAACGACTAATATTATCCTAGTTACTAGTTAACATTTACTACACAAAATGGTATTTTGACCCATTCAAAATAAGCAACTTGAACCGGAAGCGCATAAAGTCGACATTGTGTGTGTGTTCGGTCCGAGCGCACCGCAATTAAACATGGGATTTACCAATCATTCATAACAACAAAAAATTTGTTAGTCATAATACATAATAATTCGATTCCTTTAATTACCTATCATTATTCAACCCATTAACATGACATGTTACTTTACTAACATGTTTACTTCCATTCGGAAACATCCAACATACACTTTCCGACTCATTTATAATGAATCGCTACATACCATACATTTCAACATACTTACATCATTTGACCTGTTATGAATAAGTCAATTCCTAAACATTCCAACAATCATTTTACTTATCTTTCCAACCCATTTAGACGGGTCATTTCATATTCACTACAACATCATCTTTTGAACATTTCTCAATATAAGTTTTTTGCATTTAATCATTCATGATCCATAATGGAAATTTACACTAATTCATAGTACTAAATATTTTCATTCATAAATCTACTAATAGAGTAAATAAAGTTCATATGAACTTACCGCGATCTTGAGATGCTTGTGACTTCAAGTGACTTGTGCCTTCTTCCTTCTTTGTTCCTATACATCACAACTTTATATACTTAGCTTTTGAAAATTTCATTATTCTCATATTCTTTGTCGTATAACATGACGTTTATGAACCATATGCATTCACACCATAATCATATTTCATCAACTTAGCTAATTTCATACAAAGTCACAATTTCATTAATTTAGACATTTCATCGAACATATGGCGTGCGTACATTCTAATAAACATGATGTACAAGTGTTTATAACACATTCATCCTAAATTTATTAAATAGATCAACCAATTTCCGTCAAAATCAACAATCATAACTATATTACATATGATTCATATCAAGTTATTCATCTTAACACTTATGTAACATGAATTTAGCATCAACATTACACAATTCTTCCATAAACTTTACTAATTCTTCACTACCTTACATAATCTCAAGTGGGTTTTACCCCAACTATTAGTATAATCGAAATAACACATAATATAACTCCTATTTGTTCATATCATTCAACATCTAAATTCAAATTCATACACACATCATAAATCATACATAACCCACTTCATAAAATGTTAACAAATCGTGAAATTAAACTTACTAGATGTCAAGAACCCTTAGATAGTTGAAGTTATTGGCTCATGCATTTGAAAAATCCTTGATTCCCCTTTTCAATTTGATGGAATTAGTATGTTAGGGTTTTTGAGGGGAAGAACTCCCCTGATCTCTTCTCACGATCGCACCCACCCACAATTGAAACACTAGGCATTTTTGTTAAGTGTTTTAATTACACATTTTCACTTTTAACCCCTCATCTTTTCATAACATGTCACTTTTTCCTTTTCTACATACTAACCTAATAATACTTCATGTATACATAAGAATTTTAGATTTACAAATATTTATAAAACTTTAATAATGGTAAAAAAAACTTCATGTCTACCATTTCTTTTCGTCAAAGTATTGCGATTAAACATTAAAATATATCATACGAAATTTGGGGTGTTACAAGTTTATCCCCCTTAAAGAAGGTTTCGTCCCCGAAACTAGAATACATACCATATAACTGCGGGTAGTGCTCCCGCATTTCATCCTCCGCTTCCCATGTAAGTTCTGATCCCTTTCGATGTTTCCATTGCACCAACACTTGTCGAATGGACTTGTTGCGGAGTTGCTTCACTTTAGAATCTTTTATTTACACGGGCTTTTCCACATAATTTAACTTCTCATCAACTTCAATATCATCCAGGGAAACGTATGCCGTTTCATCCGCAAGGCACTTCCGCAGTTGCGACACATAAAAAGTGTTATGAATCCCATCCAATGCGGGTGGTAATTCTAACTGGTACGCCACCGCCCTAACACGAGCGAGTATTTTGAAGGGTCCAATGTATCGAGGACCTAGCTTTCCACGTTTACGAAAGCGAATTATTCCCTTCCATGGAGAAACTTTCAATAAGACATAATCTCTCACTTGGAATTCAATTGGTCGCCTTCGCCGATCCGCATACGACTTTTGTCTATCTTGCGCTGCTTTTATCCTTGATCTAACCATATCAATATTTTCATTCGTCTTGGCTACTACTTCTCTTGACGCGAGTTCTCGTTGACCCGCTTCCCCCCCCCCAACAAACCGGAGTCCTACATTTCCTTCCATAGAGCATTTCGTAAGGGGCCATTTTTATGCTGTTATGATAACTATTATTATATGAAAACTCTACCAAAGGTAGATGATCATCCCAGCTTCCTCCAAAATCCATAACACATGCCCTTAGCATATCAACCAATGTTTGGATAGTTCGTTTTGACTGACGATCGGTTTGTGGATGGTAGGCGGTGCTTATATGTAAATGGGTCCCCAATTCTTCATGAAACTTTCTCCAGTAACGAGATGTGAACCGGGTATCTCGGTGGGACACTATAGACACCGAAACCCCATGTCGAGATATAATCTCATTCGTATAAACTTCCGCCATCTTTTCCGAATTATAGGTTTCCCGGATGGGTATGAAATGTGCACTTTTGGTTAGTCAGTCAATGACTACCCAAATAGCATCATGCCCCTTCCTTGTCTTAGGAAGTTTAGTCACCAAATCCATCGTTACATCATCCCACTTCCACCCCGGTATCTCAAAGGGTTGCAACTTTCCATACGGCCTCTGGTGTTCGACTTTTACTTTAGAACATGTCAAACACTTAGCAACATACTTGACAATGTCTCTTTTCATTCTCGGCCAGCAATAATTCATTCTCAAGTCTCGATACATCTTCCCAAAAGTCTAAATAGGGAGTTATAAATTCCCCATCTCATTGGGGGCAGAAAACGAATCGACATCTCGATGTGATACAGCCTTTTCTATTTTAGTTGGGAAAGAACGGCATAGCTCTCGGATGAACGGAGTACCGAGACTTGTGAGCCTCATTCAATAGTAATTCTTCCACATCACATTCCTGAGGTATCCAGATTCGGTCATACCTCGTTTTCATACCATTTGCATTCTCTTCCAATTCATGAATAAATAATTCCGTCTTTTCTTTCTTTGAGTCGTCGGCATTTAAAGATTTTGTTTGAGCTTCTCGAATTTCATTAAGGAGTTTAGGTGTGACTACCATCTTCATAGATTTTACCCAAATCGGGGGCGGGTACTCCTTTCGACTTAGAGCGTCCGCCACTACATTAGTCTTCCCGGGATGGTAATGAATGTCACAATCGTAATCCTTAATGAGTTCCAACCATCTTCGTTGCCTCATATTAAGATCTTTCTGCTCGAAAAAATATTTGAGGCTTTTATGATCCGAGTAAATAGTACATTTCACCCCATATAGGTAGTGCCTCCATATCTTCAAGGCAAACACGACTGCTGCCAATTCTAGATCATGAGTTGGGTAATTATTTTCATGCTGCTTGAGTTGTCTTGAAGCATAAGCAACGACTTTACCCCTTTGCATTAACACGCAATCTAAACCTTGGTGGGAGGCGTCTGTATACACTACCAAATCATTCATTCCATCCGGTAATGTCAACACCGGAGAATTTGAGAGCTTTTACTTCAAAGTCTGAAACGCCTTCTCTTGTTCTTCACCCATATAAACTTTTCACTCTTCTTTGTTAATTTCGTCATGGGCGAGGCTATCTTGGAGAAATCCTGGATAAATCTTCTGTAATACCCAGCCAAGCCTAGAAAACGTTTTATTTCGCTTGGATTCTTCGGGGGTACCCAATTCATTACCGCATCTACTTTGGACGGGTCCACATGGATACCATCCGCATCGATTAGATGACCCAAAAATTGTACCTCTTTAAGCCAAAGGGCACACTTTGAGAACTTTGCATATAAATTTTCCTTGCGAAGCGTTTCCAATACATCACGTAAGTGGGTAGCATGCTCTGCTTCACTTCGGGAGTATATTAGTATATCATCAATAAAAACGATTACATACTTATCAAGCATAGGCCGACACACCCAATTCATTAAATCCATAAACACAGCTGGTGCTTTCGTTAGCCCAAAGGACATTACTAAAAACTCGTAACGTCCGTACCGCGTTCGAAACGTAGTCTTCAGCACATCTTCTTCTCGTACACGCAGTTGGTGATAACCCGATCGCAGATCGATTTTTGAAAACCAACATGCTCCTTGAAGCTGGTCAAATAGCTCATCAATTATGGGCAACGGGTAATGATTCTTCACCATTAACTTGTTCAACTCTCGATAGTCGATGCACATTCGCATCGAACCCTCTTTCTTCTTCACGAATAATACGGGCGCTCCCTATGGTGAAACACTTGGTTTAATAAAACCCTTATCTAGCAACTCTTGAAGTTGCGTCATCAATTATTTCATTTCGGTCAGGGCCAACCGATAAGGAGCTTTAGCTACTGGTTTTGCATCCGGGTTAAGCTCTATCTTGAATTCTACTTCCCGCTCGGGCGGAAGCCCCGGTAAATCTTCCGGAAACACATCCGGATATTCGTTCATTACATTCACATCTTCAAGCTTTGGAACACCTCGATTGGTGTCAATCACGTAAGATAGATACGCATTACCTCCGTTTTTCACATGTTTTACAGCTTTGATTATAGAACACAATTTCGACTTGATGACCCTAACTCCTTGAACACTTACCTGTTTCCCCCCGAGGTTACTACATGAATGACTTTCTTTTCCCATTGAATTACAGCGTGGTTTTGGGCTAGCCCATCCATTCCTACAACTACTTTAAATTCCCCCATGTACATCGGGCAAGGTCTATACTAAATTCCTCATCTTCCATTAAGATCTTACAGTTTCTACAAATATCATGTAACAAATAACTTTTACTATCAGCGACTTCCACTTCTAAGGGTACTAACATCTTTTCAAGCTTAAATGATGGATGAACTAACAATTCATTAGAAATGAATGATCTACTAGCCCCGGAATCAAATAAAACATTCATAGGCATAGAATTAACCAAGAATATACCTGAAACTACAGCCGGGCTAGCCTTAGCTTCATCCGAGGTTAACTGGAACATCCTCCCACGAGCCATGGAAGACTCATCCTTCTTTCCATCTTTCTTCGCCCCTTGTTGGAGTTTCGGACATTCTGCTATAATGTCTCCCGTTTGATTACAATTGTAACACACTTCTGAGTTTTCGGGGCACCTATAATACGGATGTCCCTCTTGCCCACATTTGTAGCATCCTTTCTTTCCCAACAAACATTCACCCGAATGATGTTTCCCACATGTCTTGCAAGTCGGAACCCCACTACTTGTCTTCCCTTTCCTATTTTGATCTTGATATTTTGCCTTTTTCATTGGGTTTGTGTTGGAGGCTTCTCCGCCACCTTTTTCTCTCCCCGTTCAACCTTCCTTCTTAACTCGATCTCCCTATCTCTTGCCCAGTCGATTAATTCATTCAACGTTGCACACTTGGAGGGATTTACGAACTCCCGATATTCAGCCTTTAACATAGCATGATAACTTATGATTTTCAACCTCTCAGTCCCCTCTATCTCCCCACAAAATTTCACCTTGTCAAGGAACTTATTCGTTATTTCATCAATCGTTTCCTCTTTTTGTCGAAGACGTAAGAAGTCTTGTTGAATCTTATCAATTGCGGATTGTGGGCTATGATATTTCAGAAATGGCTCCTTGAACTCTTGCCATGTTAACGTTTGTACTTTGTCATCCCCCAATTCATTTGAATATGCGTCCCACCAATCCTTTGCTTGGAGTTGTAGGAGGCCTGTAGCAAACATCACTTGATCCTCCACTTCACATTTACTTCTTATAAACACGGCCTCAGTACTTGAAATCCACCTTTGACAAGCTATCGGGTCAATTTCCCCTTTGTATGGCAAGGGGTTACATGCCATGAATTCCTTGTACGTGCACCTCCGAATACTTTTCTTCGTTTGCAGTTCATTAATCATTTCCTTCAATTCATCCACCTTGGACGTTACTAGAGTATCGACTACCCCCAATACTTGACCTTCCAATTCTTGAGCTAGTCCGGGAATACTGGCTTCGATCGCTATCTCTACTTCTTCCACAATCCTCGTTCTCATTTCATTTCGACATGCTTCATTGTCATCATTTACATTCACCACATCAGCCATCTACATAAAACATTCATTACATTCATTAGATTTTATTTCATACTTCCCTTCGTCATGCTTTAATATTGTTTTATCATAATACATTCCATTTATAATTCATACTTCATGCCTTATCGTCATTGACTATCATGTCGTATCGTATCGATCAAATTCTGTGATTATAACGAATTTCCTTCTCATCATTCACATGTACCTTTCCTCCATCGTTTTTGAATATCAAGTTTACCTTAAACATTGTTTATAAGGCCCTTAAAATCGATTGGAACGAGTCCCATATTCGAAATTGTTGGTGCATTGAATGTCTGTTAACTACGTCTTAATCGAGTCTTAGGTCTAGATAGGATAAATTAGAGCACGAAATCAAAAAGTGGGTTAATTCATGTAATTCCGCTTGAAATGACAAACATGTCATTTCAAGCGAAATCAGGAATTCTTGATATTCCACTCGAGTTGAACTTAGTGATTTCGCTTGAACCAGTTGAAGCGAAATTAGATCTCGCTTGGAACTGTAATGTTAGTTCAAGCGAAATGAGCATTAGTATAAATAGGTTTAGGTTGATTTCAATTGTAACAGTTCAAGCGGAATCAGGTTTTGTGTATTGAGTCGAGGTGCTGCCGGATTCTTATCAGAAATCATTGTAAAGACTCAGGAGATCAGTAATAGAAAGAAATTGAAAGATAACAAGCTGTTTGACGTTGTTTACTTTGATTCCGCCTTAGTAAATGATGATGAACTACTCAACTTGACTGTTTAGGGTCACCGGAATGATCCAACAAGTGGTATCAGAGCTCAGGACAAGGAGTTCATACCAATTCAGCTTGATTTCTTCGGATTCTCACACTTCTACACCTTCTTTTCTGATTTGAGCATAATTCAGCGGTTAAAATGGCCTGATTTTGACATATATCAAGCGAAACATAGTGTTAACTAATCCCTGAGAGTTTTGGACCTTAATTCGATAAAAATTGGACAAAAACTTGTTATTTCACTTGAAAAGAAGTTCGAACAATGATGTCATCATCAGATTCCGCTTGAAAATTTTCAAGCGAAACCTCATTAAAAGCTTATTCCGCTTGAAAATTACGTTTGATTCCGCTCGAAACTTAATTCCATTTGAAATACTTGTGTAATTTCAAGCGAAATTAGATAAAATTCATATTTTGCTTGAAAGGCTGATCTCGCTTGAAAATCTTGCTGATTTCGCTTGAAGCTGATTCCGCTTCAAAGTGATTCCGCTTGAAGTTGAACTTTTTCAAAAAATTAAAATTTTTCTAAGTGTTTGATTGATTTTTCAGGTACGTGAAAGATGGATGATTTATTCATGAATCCGTTTAGTGATATGTATGCCTTTGCTGGAAACTCTGGAGATGATACTTCTTCTAGCAACACCAATGAGAACACGCCGAATACAAAGAAAAGCTTATCGGATGCCTTAGGTGTGGAAAGTGCATACGGAACATATAACAAACCCCCGAAGTTGATGGCAATCGAAGAGTATAGTCGGTGGGCCAAGAAATTTGAAGAATGGTTAAAGGCCTTTGCATATCCCAGCTGGAGGAGTCTAAAGAATGGATACAGTGATGGAGGCAAAAATGGTGAAAATTTGACAACAACTGAAGAAATAGAAGCGTTTGTTGCCAAGCAAAAATGCATCGCATTGCTGTTTCATTCTGACTGAGAAGATATAATATCATTGATCGAGTACACCAATGCTAAAGATCTGTGGAAAAAGTTAGAAGTAAAACGCTTGGGTAGTGCAGAAATAGTGAAAAACAACAAGAAACTACTAAGAAAAGAGTTTGATTTATTTGGTTGTTTAAAAAATGAATCAGTTTGTAAGATGATTGAGAGGTTTGGGCATTTGAAGTTGGAGCTAACGAGACATGGGATTGTATATTCTCAAGAAGAGCTAGTCGACAAATTGTTTGATTCATTGCTAGATGAGATGGATTGGCAATACTATGCCTTGATGTTGAAGAATACGATCAAGTCTGAAGATCTTACAGTTGATTTGTTGATTGAAAGACTAGAGAGTCACGAGCTGGAGATAAAGAAAACACACAAAGTCAATCACTCGCCATATCAACAGAACATGGAGCTGTATTATCCAAAAAGCATGATTCCAAAGAATACGTCTCCCAAGACAGCTTTTTCTGCTGAAAACTCCAACACATCAAGCAAAGAGAGTTCAAGCAGTGGATTTCACAGTGGTTCTTCGTCAACTTCAAATCATTTAGATGCAAAGAACTTATTTCAATGCAACATCGCAGTGGATTTAAAGAACGCTCAAAACTTCAGCGAGGAATCTGCGAAGCAGCAGATGGTTTTCTTAGCTTCTGTGCTAGAGTCATATGAAAGCCTTGTGGCAGGCAAGATAGGCAACACCAACCTGACAAAGGAAGACTACGATCAGATAGATCCTGAGGAGATGGAATTGATCGACATAAGGTGGTGTATGGCTAGTGTAGTGAGAAGGGCACAACGTTTCATGGAGATAATAGGAAGAAAGACTATTGGTGGACCATCTACCAAGTTGGGCTTTGACAAGTCTAAAGTGACGTGTTTCAAGTGTAAACAGAAAGGTCACTTTAAGCGTGAATGCCGAAATGCTTATGCTGATGATTCTGAAAACCCGTTCAAAGAAGATTACTACAAGAGAGCGATTTATCATCAGAATAAATCAGAACCACCAAGAATGAAGCAGCTTGAGGATAACAAAGAGAAATCCCGAGCTCTTGCTGTGGTTCATGACGATGAAGGTTTTGACTGGAGCGAGTTGTTACCAGAGGAAGATGCGGTTGGATATACTTTTATGGCAAAGTCTGTTGAACCTGTTACTTTTAAAGATAACATAAATGAAGAACAGAAGTATGGTCACAGAAAGATGTTAGCTCAAAATAGAATGATCAGAATATCTGGTATCTATACTGAACCAAAAAGAGCAAGGAGATGGGATCCAAACAGAGAATGTTATCTTGACCCCATGGGAAACATTGCTATTGACCATAATACTCTCGATCTTGAAACCATAATTCAACAAAGTGCTGAAGAAGAAGAGGGTTGGCAAAGAAAATGGTAGGGAAGAGAAAGAAAAAGAAAAAGAGGAAAAGCCAAAGAAGGTTGATGATGGAATCATTGATACGACACAAGAGTTGACAGCTGAAAACTTGGGAAAGATGGCTAAAAAGGTGTTGGCTGCTAAGGAACTTCAGGTAGACTCTAAGTCTGTATCTGAGTCTAAAAGCCAGGTCAGTTCAAATGCGTCAACGACTGAGTCAGGTAAGAAAGTCAAAGGTGATGTTGACTGCAAAAATTGCATGAAAGAGTGCAAAGTTTGTAGTACAATCACCTATCTCAATGGTAAGAAAGTTGAAGACCTGACTGATAGAGTCAGAAGTGTTGAGGATCAGATCCTTGACCGTGATAAAATGTTGAAAGCTTCAACTGTCAGATTAAAAGAATTAACTGACAAAATTGAAAATGATAAAATTGACAAAGAAAGAGTTAGGAAAGAAAATGAACAGTTAGTTCTTGAAAAATCGTCAGATTACAGAAAAATTTGAGAAGCTTAAAAGAAAGGTTAAAGATGCCGATGACAGAAATGGTAAAACAATTAAAGAAAACAATAATCTGTCGGGGGTTCTTCGGGTAAAAGATGTCACACCCCCAAAATCCACCTGCGGAGTATCACCGCTTGGGAGCGTGACTGACCAGGATCAAGCCACCAATCATATTGAACATAGCATAACATAAATAAAGTAGTTCGTAAAACCTCATTCAATACAATTGATGTTTCAAAACAAACATAGTATCAGTAGCGGAAGCATAAGTAAATAACCCAAGTAAACCATAAGTTCAATTATTCGAAATGTTTAATCATAGCGTTCATAATCCACTGCCCACAACGTCCCGCTCCTCCAGTGCAAGCTCCATAAGTACCTAAGGTCCTGCAAGGCATGCAGCAGATAATCAACAAACTAGTTGAGCGAGTTCACAGTTTATAGTTTAGTTTGGGTAATAGTGCGTTTGTTCAATTAAGTTTCGTATCGTATCAACTCCATCGCGGCCTCACAGGCATGTGTGCGAAGATTATGTTCGTTAGTTCGCGACCATAGTCCTTACCGACCAGGGTGTGTGCGAAGGCAATTTATCAGTTCGTTCGCGACCATAGTCTTTACCGACCAGGGTGGGTGCGAAGGCAGTTGAGTAGTTCGTAAGCATCAACAGTTTAATCGTTCGTTACAATATCAAAGTATGCACAAGTAATCATCCAACCCATTCCCACCCTGGGAACCCATGCCTTGGCTGTGTGAACTCACCTTGGTTTGCTCGGTATGCTAAGTTATGCACTCACAAGTAATTAATCACGTCCTATTGTATGCACGTATAACAAATCAGTTCATGTTCGCAATGATACGCGTGCAATTTAATGTTCACATAACAGTCAGTTTGCATATCGGCACAACACGTATTGTTTCACATCAAACCATCAGCTAGTGTACACGAATACCAATGTTAACATTCATCACTAATCATGGCATGCCAAATAAATCAAACATACATTCCAACATTAAAATATGTTCATAATTATATATCTTTCGATCCACCCTTATCTTTCGGTACATTAGTGATCTTTCGATACACAGTTATCACAGTTATCCTTCGGACCGAAAGTTATGTTTCGAACCAATGCCATCTTTCGACCAACTGTCATCTTTCGGTCAACTTAATTATGTTTCGGTCAATGCTATCCTTCGGTCAATGCTCCTATGGTTCGGTCAAAGCTATCCTTCGGTCAACACTACTATGGTTCGACTAACAAGCATCTTTCGACCACAACTATGTTTCGAGTAGCAATATCTTTCGACAATTAACAGTTACGTTTGATCACAATCAGTTACGGATATCATGCAGTCAATTACAGAAACAGAAACCCTAATCATCTACAGCCGTCATCATCATTAACAAGCACATTTCATATATTCAATCTCAAGAACCCTAACCGAAATCATGAACAATAACCATATTCATTCGGATTACTATCAAGACATAACAACCTCATGTAAACTGATTTCATAATAACCCGATTTCACTAATATATCAACAAGTTATCAATCCGGAGCATACATCGTCACAGTAACATAACAAGCACCATTGAATCGATTTAAACTTATTATCATGCCATACAACTACAAGATCATCTTTATACGATTCCTATCATTCAACATACAATCAATTCGAGTCGTTCTTAATCAAAGCATGTAATAATAATAACATCATGTCATCAACGATGATAGTGAAACACTAACCGGATTAGGGGATTGAAACTAGTGGGGTTTCGGGTGCACAAGAACTTTCAGCCGACTCCAAGACTTCGAGAGAGAGGGAAAGGTATTAGGGTTTTTAGAAACTAACTGCCGGTTACATGCATCACGTATTTAAACGTATTACAGAAATGGGCCAAGCCCATTAGAAAGGCTGGGCCGAAAGATGTCGAAGGATGGAGTCTTTGGTCGAAGGATATGTTTCGAGATCCTTCGAACCGGAAGCTGATCCTTCGAGTCGAAGGATATGTTTCGAGATCCTTCGAACTGTGTGCCATGCTTCGTGATCTAGACTAAGTGTTTTTAATAATAAATCTAATATTATATTCTACCACAGCAAGTAATCACATATGACAAAACGACAATACGTTTCATTAAAATACATCGCGTACAATTTCAAGTCCACAATCCAAACAACTAAACAGTCAAAGTCAACGCGCATTTAATGCGAAAGTGAAAGTCAGAAACTCGAGTTGTCACATTATCCCCAACTTAAAAGAAATTTCGTCCCGAAATTTGGTACGCACTCACTGAGGAAGCTAGGCAAGTTACATCGTTCACTGGTTTTCCTGGGGTGTCACATCATCCCCCCGTTGATTTGGAATTTCGTCCCGAAATTCAGTAGTAGTAGCTTCAGCCTCAGCAGTGGATGCATTGGTTTCGAATAACTGGGGATACTTTTCTTTCATCTGATCTTCGCGTTCCCAGGTATACTCTGGACCACGCTGGGAGTTCCAACGAACTCGAACAAGAGGGATTCTCTTGTGTTTGAGGACCTTAACATCCCGGTCCGTGATTTCAACTGGTTCCTCGACGAACTGCAACCGCTCGTCGATAGTGAGTTCCTTAAAAGGAACTATAAGGGTCTCATCTGATAGGCATTTCTTCAGATTGGACACGTGAAATACATTGTGAACTGCACCGAGTTCAGGAGGTAGGTTTAATCTGTAGGCTACTTTGCCAATCTTTCCTAAGATTTCGAACGGTCCGACGTACCGCGGATTGAGTTTGCCCCGTTTACCAAAACGTACCACACCCTTCCAGGGTGAAACTTTCAATAAAACCCGGTCCCCGACCTCATATTCCAATGGCTTTCTACGCTTGTCCGCGTAGGCTTTCTGACGGTCGCGTGCTGCCGCCATGCGTTGTCGTATCTGTGCTATCTTTTCTGTGGCGTCCACAACAATATCTGGACCCGTAATCTGACTATCCCCCACCTCTGCCCAACAGAGGGGTGACCGGCATTTACGTCCGTACAATGCCTCGAATGGAGCGGCTTGAATGCTGGTATGGTAACTGTTATTATACGAGAACTCCACCAAAGGGAGGTGCTTTTCCCAGCCGTTGCCGAAATCGATGACACACGCTCGAAGCATGTCTTCTAGAGTTTGAATAGTTCGCTCAGACTGCCCATCCGTCTGAGGATGATATGCTGTGCTCATGTCTAATCGTGAGCCGAAGGATTTGTGCATTGCTTGCCAAAGCTCTGACGTGAATCGTGCATCGCGATCCGAAATAATAGAGGTGGGCACTCCGTGCCTCGAAACAACTTCCTTCAAGTAAATGTCTGCTAAAGTAGAAAACTTATCCGTTTCTTTGATAGCCAAAAAGTGAGCAGACTTTGTGAGTCGATCAACGATTACCCAAATAGTGTCATTCCCACGCTGGGATCTAGGTAAGCCCGTAACGAAATCCATGGAAATTTCTTCCCATTTCCACTGCGGTATCTTGGGCTGCTGAAGTAGACCGGCTGGTTTCTGGTACTCGATTTTAACCCTTGCACAAGTTAAACACTTGCCGACGTAAGTTGCGATAAGAGCTTTCATGTTTGGCCACCAATAAGTTGTACTGATATCGTGGTACATCTTATCCGACCCTGGATGTACCGAGTAGCGAGACTTGTGCGCTTCATCCATCACAAGTTCGCGTAAACCGCCATAAAGTGGGACCCAAATACGCCCCGTTACATAGTAGGCGCCGTCTTCCTTTTGTTCCATTTGTTGCCTTGAACCGCGCAAGGCTTCAGCCTTGACGTTTTCGGGTTTTAGTGCTTCAATCTGAGCAGCTCGTATCTGTGCAGGAAGACTGGACTGAATGGTAAGCTGTAGCGCTCGCACGCGCTTAGGTAAAGTGTCTTTCCGACTGAGGGCATCAGCCACAACATTGGCCTTCCCTGGATGATACTTGATGGCACATTCGTAGTCGTTCAGAAGTTCAACCCATCTCCGTTGACGCATATTCAAATCCTTTTGCTTAAGAATATGCTCGAGACTCCTGTGATCGGTGTAAATCGTGCACCGGGTACCGTACAGGTAGTGTCGCCATATCTTAAGCGCGAAAACAACAGCTCCCAGCTCTAAATCGTGCGTCGTGTAGTTCCGTTCATGAACCTTGAGTTGCCGAGAAGCGTAGGCTATCACTTTATCACGTTGCATCAATACACAACCAAGCCCCTGTATCGATGCGTCACAATAGACCACGAAGTCATCCGTGCCCTCTGGCAATGAAAGAATAGGTGCGCTGCAAAGCCTATCCTTTAAGTACTGGAAAGCGGTCTCTTGGGTATTACCCCATCTGTAAACGACACCTTTCTGTGTAAGCATAGTGAGTGGTTGCGCGATCTTGGAGAAGTCTTTAATAAATCGCCTGTAGTAACCCGCCAAACCCAAGAATTGGCGTATTTCCGTCGGTGTACGTGGTGCTGGCCAGTTTCTGATCGAATCAACCTTGGATGGATCGACATGAATCCCATCCTTGTTCACCACATGGCCTAAGAAGTGGACTTCACGAAGCCAGAAGTCGCATTTTGAAAACTTTGCGTACAGTTGCTCTTTTCGAAGAAGTTCCAAGATAAGACGTAAGTGCTGCTCGTGCTCCTCCTGACTCTTGGAGTAAATCAGGATGTCGTCGATGAAGACAATGACGAACTTGTCTAGATAGGGTTTACACACCCTGTTCATAAGATCCATGAAGACTGCAGGCGCGTTTGTAAGCCCGAATGGCATGACAAGGAACTCGTAATGACCGTAGCGAGTTCTGAAAGCGGTTTTGGAGACGTCCTCATCCCGGACTCTCAGCTGATGATACCCTGACCTTAAATCAATCTTGGAATAATAACACGACCCTTGCAACTGGTCGAATAGGTCATCTATGCGCGGAAGAGGATAACGGTTCTTCACCGTCACCTTATTGAGTTCGCGGTAGTCGATGCACATCCTGAACGTACCGTCTTTCTTCTTCACAAATAACACTGGAGCTCCCCAAGGCGAAGAGCTTGGACGAATAAATCCCTTATCCAAGATTCCTGGTAGCTGCGTCGATAGTTCTTTCGATTCTGGTGGAGCTAAGCGATACGGTGCTCGAGCTATGGGTGCTGCTCCTGGAGCGAGCTCGATTTGAAATTCGTCCTGATGATGCGGCGGTAGACCAGGTAAATCCTTGCGAGACACCTGAGGAAAGTCGTGTACAACTGAATGGTCTTCCAACTTCTTTTCTTTCGCTGATGAGTCAGTAACGAGAGCCAAAGTTGCGGTGTGGCCCTTCCGCAAACATTTCTGAGCCTTCAAGAAAGAGGTGATGCCAACCACGGCACCACTCTTGTTGCCTTGAGCTTCGAGAGGTTCTTGACCAGAATGAGGAATGCGAACAATCTTTTCTTTGTATAGGATCCCTGCTTGCTGTTGCTGCTGGCGATTCCGGTGTGCAAGCCGTGGGCTCCTGAATTCCTTAGCTTCTGCTGTGCTCAGGCGATCACTATTCTTGTGCTGCTGTTGTGCTTGAGACCGAGCGGTAGCTGAACCCTTGCTGGAATACCCATCCCATTTCCGCTTGTTGTCACTAGGAGTAGCGGGAGTAGCAGAAGTGGTAGCGATAGTAATAGCGCTGATACAACTAGGCAGCCTGTTCTGTTCCACTGCCTGATCCGTGAGGCGATGAGCAAGACACTGAATGTCTTGGATTTTGTCGAGGTTAGCCGATGTAGCATGGCTCTGAATCTCTGAGGCTAGACCCTTGAGGTACAATTCGATACACTTGTTTGGAGGGTCCACCATGGTTGGACACAAGATGGCCAGTTCGTTCTATCGTTTCGTATGAGCTTCAATTTCTGACCCCGTCATTTTCAAATGGTAAGGCTCCACTTCCAACTTGTGGATGTCATCACGCGTGTAGTATTCCCTTTTAATGTGTTCTTTGAATTCGTTCCAGGGGGTGGCGTTAGCAGCTGCCAACCCTAGTATCTGTACTTGCGCGTTCCACCTGATTAGCGCGATTCCTACCAAAGTACCAGTGGCGTACTTGACCCTGCGAGCCTCAGGGCGTTCACACATGAAGTTCTTGAATGTGCCACTGAATGTGCTTGGACGACAGTCCATGATGTTCTGGAATGTGCAGAGAGGTTGATGTGCGTTCTGACCCGTTGCGCGAGAAAGATAGATCAAGGTTAAGCGCGAAAGTTGGGTCACGAGAGTAGGATCTAACATCCTAGAATAGGTCTGGGATAGCAGGTTATACCTCCTGCTTGTGCGGCTGCAAGTGCCGCAGCAACTTGTTCGTTAATGAGAGCCGTCAACTGGGCTTGAGTCATGTCAACACGTCCAGACATGATCGAACAGTAAAGGTAGCATAAGTAAGAATGGTTCACGAATAGTGCGATGACAGAAGAGTGTAAGCACGTATGTGTTCTCAAGCAATAACAAGTTGTGAGCAAAGTAATGTAAGCATACTACGAGCAAAGTTCTATGCAGTTCTAGCAAGCAGGTAATAAACATAAACCTTATTACCTAGGATGTCGAGTCTTGCACGTGGAGCGAAGCGTCGTTGTGGATCGTTGAGAGCACTGTTCTGGTTATAGTCTGGTTTTAATAAAAACGTTTTTCACATATTAAAACCAAGTTCTCTATAACCAATGGCTCTGATACCAATCTGTCACACCCCCAAAATCCACCTGCGGAGTATCACCGCTTGGGAGCGTGACTGACCAGGATCAAGCCACCAATCATATTGAACATAGCATAACATAAATAAAGTAGTTCGTAAAACCTCATTCAATACAATTGATGTTTCAAAACAAACATAGTATCAGTAGCGGAAGCATAAGTAAATAACCCAAGTAAACCATAAGTTCAATTATTCGAAATGTTTAATCATAGCGTTCATAATCCACTGCCCACAACGTCCCGCTCCTCCAGTGCAAGCTCCATAAGTACCTAAGGTCCTGCAAGGCATGCAGCAGATAATCAACAAACTAGTTGAGCGAGTTCACAGTTTATAGTTTAGTTTGGGTAATAGTGCGTTTGTTCAATTAAGTTTCGTATCGTATCAACTCCATCGCGGCCTCACAGGCATGTGTGCGAAGATTATGTTCGTTAGTTCGCGACCATAGTCCTTACCGACCAGGGTGTGTGCGAAGGCAATTTATCAGTTCGTTCGCGACCATAGTCTTTACCGACCAGGGTGGGTGCGAAGGCAGTTGAGTAGTTCGTAAGCATCAACAGTTTAATCGTTCGTTACAATATCAAAGTATGCACAAGTAATCATCCAACCCATTCCCACCCTGGGAACCCATGCCTTGGCTGTGTGAACTCACCTTGGTTTGCTCGGTATGCTAAGTTATGCACTCACAAGTAATTAATCACGTCCTATTGTATGCACGTATAACAAATCAGTTCATGTTCGCAATGATACGCGTGCAATTTAATGTTCACATAACAGTCAGTTTGCATATCGGCACAACACGTATTGTTTCACATCAAACCATCAGCTAGTGTACACGAATACCAATGTTAACATTCATCACTAATCATGGCATGCCAAATAAATCAAACATACATTCCAACATTAAAATATGTTCATAATTATATATCTTTCGATCCACCCTTATCTTTCGGTACATTAGTGATCTTTCGATACACAGTTATCACAGTTATCCTTCGGACCGAAAGTTATGTTTCGAACCAATGCCATCTTTCGACCAACTGTCATCTTTCGGTCAACTTAATTATGTTTCGGTCAATGCTATCCTTCGGTCAATGCTCCTATGGTTCGGTCAAAGCTATCCTTCGGTCAACACTACTATGGTTCGACTAACAAGCATCTTTCGACCACAACTATGTTTCGAGTAGCAATATCTTTCGACAATTAACAGTTACGTTTGATCACAATCAGTTACGGATATCATGCAGTCAATTACAGAAACAGAAACCCTAATCATCTACAGCCGTCATCATCATTAACAAGCACATTTCATATATTCAATCTCAAGAACCCTAACCGAAATCATGAACAATAACCATATTCATTCGGATTACTATCAAGACATAACAACCTCATGTAAACTGATTTCATAATAACCCGATTTCACTAATATATCAACAAGTTATCAATCCGGAGCATACATCGTCACAGTAACATAACAAGCACCATTGAATCGATTTAAACTTATTATCATGCCATACAACTACAAGATCATCTTTATACGATTCCTATCATTCAACATACAATCAATTCGAGTCGTTCTTAATCAAAGCATGTAATAATAATAACATCATGTCATCAACGATGATAGTGAAACACTAACCGGATTAGGGGATTGAAACTAGTGGGGTTTCGGGTGCACAAGAACTTTCAGCCGACTCCAAGACTTCGAGAGAGAGGGAAAGGTATTAGGGTTTTTAGAAACTAACTGCCGGTTACATGCATCACGTATTTAAACGTATTACAGAAATGGGCCAAGCCCATTAGAAAGGCTGGGCCGAAAGATGTCGAAGGATGGAGTCTTTGGTCGAAGGATATGTTTCGAGATCCTTCGAACCGGAAGCTGATCCTTCGAGTCGAAGGATATGTTTCGAGATCCTTCGAACTGTGTGCCATGCTTCGTGATCTAGACTAAGTGTTTTTAATAATAAATCTAATATTATATTCTACCACAGCAAGTAATCACATATGACAAAACGACAATACGTTTCATTAAAATACATCGCGTACAATTTCAAGTCCACAATCCAAACAACTAAACAGTCAAAGTCAACGCGCATTTAATGCGAAAGTGAAAGTCAGAAACTCGAGTTGTCACAAAAGAAGAATTAATCAACCAACAACTGGATGAAATTGCAAAGTTGAAGCTTAAATTTCAAGAAGCTGAAATTGAAAATGAGCGAATCCAGTTGAAACTAAAAAGGTACAACTCCGCAAGCTTTGTTTTGCAACACATTGTTCCCAAACCCATCGGGAACCGAGGTGGAACCGGGGTGGGTTATCATCAAGTTCCACTACCAGTTCTAAACAATTATTCGAAAAAATAATCAGGGATGGTTAATCTTGAAGATGAGAATGAAGTGAAACTTCCGGACACGACTGATGTCACATTCACTTCATCTTCCGATGACGATAGTGTCCAAACTGAAGTGGTGAAAAGTGTAGTTGAAAATGTTCTAAATTCTGAAAGTGACACTATGAGAAAGATGAATGTTTCTTGGACAAATACATTCCGAAATCAAAGTCCAAAAACAACTTAAATGAAGAACTTAATCTTGCCATGTAAAAGATGTCAGGATTGGATAAGTTGTATTCGGGTTATGAGTTTCCACTCGAGAATGTAAATGTTGCCAAATTGACAAATGTGTTCAAAATGGTTGAAATCGATTTGTTTGAAGTAAAAAGTTTAAACCAAACAAAAAGGCAAATGAGTTTTGAAAAAGATAAAGCTTACTACAAGAAACCTGTTGTTCCACCATGGTTTTATAACAACAATCAATATCGATGATCGGGTAGTTATCAGGGTGGTAAAAGATATCAGAAAAAGAATTTTCAAAACAAGAAGTTCGTTGAGAAGAAAGTGTTTGTGAAAAGTTCGAGTTCGAGTTCACTGTCTGATGAAAAGTCTAAAATCTTTTCAAAATCAAACAAAGAGTTCTTTGAGAAAAAGGCCTCACAGTCTCAGTCTGAAGGTACAAGTCAGGCAGCTGACACCCGAACATACTTCAAATGTGATCAAGTTGGACATATTGCACAAAAGTGTACCAACTTGAAGCCTAAGACTGAAGCTGTTAAGATTCAGAAAAGGAAAGTCGATGTGAAGGGAAAAGCTCCATTGATTATTGAGAAAAAGGTTTTCAAAAGCGACAACACCAAAGTCAAAACTGAACCTGTTAAGAATGTTGTAACTAAAAATGACAAATTTTACAAACGGGTTGCATCAGCTCAACAAACATGGAAGCCAAAAGTTGTTGAAAAGAAAACAAATTCTCCAAAACCAATGGTTTCAGAGTCGGAAAAACAATCATCTTCTACCAAATCGGTAAAGATGAATGTTCCTTTGGATTTTTATGAGAAATTGGAGAAAGAAAAATCAATTTCTGAGAAGAAATGGGTGGTAAAGAAAGACCAACCATCTGGTGAACCTGAGGTTGAGGTTGGGTCTAAAGAAAGCATGAAAATAAATGATAAGAATTTTCCACCATTGATCACCAAGAAATCTGTCATTAATGTCCAGCTACCTAAGTCAAAAGAGGCTTGGGTGGCATCCAAAACTAACTAAGTGTTTGTGATTTGTGCAGGAGCTTCTGAGATCCGTTTCATGATGGATTATGGATAGTGGAGCTTCTCGGCACATGACAAGGAAAATAGCTTTGCTGTATGATGTTAGAAATTGTAATGGAGGTTATGTAGGTTTTGCGGGTAATCAAGGAGGTAGGATAGTTGGAGAAGGAACGTTATCCAATGGAATCGTCACGTTTGAGAGAGTGAATTACATTGCTGAGTTGGAGAACAATTTGCTGAGTATTTCTCAAATTTGTGATAGAATGTATACAACGCATTTCACCGACAAAGAGTGTTTGATCTTGAAGCCTGGATTTGTTGTTCCTGAAGAATGGATTATTATGAGAGCACCAGGAGTCAATGATCTGTACGTGTTGGATATGAGCGTAGCTACTACAACCACGGGTCAGGCTCATTGTTTTATGTCTAAAGCGACAGAAAAAGAATCACAGTTGTGGCACAGAAAAATGGGTCATATACATTTGCGAAAAATGAATCATCTGGTGCACAATGATTTGGTTACTGGTGTTCACATTAAAGGTTTTCATCTGGAAAGAGAGTGCATTAGCTATGTCAAAGGCAAACAGAAAAAGAAGTCACATCCTCAAAAGAAAGTCAATTCAGTTTCGAGACCTTTAGAGAGACTTCATATGGATCTTTTCGGTCCAGTGAATGTCAAAAGTATAAATGGTGATTACTACTGTCTCGTAGTAACTGATGATTATTCCAGATTTTCGTGGGTTTTTTTCTGAAATCGAAAGATGAGACGTTTGAGAGTTTGATGGCATTATTCAGAAAAATTGAAAACTTGTACCAAGAACGAATCAGAAGAATCAGAAGTGATAACGGTACAGAGTTTAAGAATAGCAAGATGGAAGAATACTGTGATGAGAGAGGTATACTGCATGAATTTAGTGCTCCTTACACTCCGCAGCAAAATGGAGTAGCAGATCGTAAGAATAGGACACTAATCGAAACGGCTAGAACTATGCTTGCTGATTCAAAGCTTCCAATTAACTTTTGGGCAGAAGCAGTTTCCGCCGCATGTTATACTCTCAACAGAGTTCTTACCGTCAAGAAATTCAACAAAACATGTTTCGAGTTGATCAATAACCGCAAGCCGAACCTGGAGTATTTAGAACCGTTTGGGTCTCCCTGTACAGTTCTAGAGCCTTTCGGGAAATTTGGCGCAAAGAGCATTGAAGGAATATTCGTTGGATACTCAAGTCCATTAAAGCGAGTTTTTATTCCAAGTCTGAAGCGGATTATTGAAGCTCACAATGTTGAATGTCAAGGTTACACAATGCCACCACAGAACCCAGGCAACTCATGGCGATTCAACTATGATACTCTATGGGATTCGTTTGACATGGAAGAACATACAGAAGAAGAACCGGAGTTCTTTAATGGATTGGATATTCTGAGAGATTATGAGTCATCAGAAGAAAGATTTCCAGCCGAGAATTCTAGGTGACCACGACAAACTTCAAATGATGATGAAGCCGGTCCTAGTAATGCTGGTGAACATGATGATATTCAACAATCTTCGGAACAAGCTCCTGAAAATGAGGATAGACCAGTGTTTGATCATGGAGATTCAGACTTTGAGGGGGAGCGGATCCAATTTCAAGTCAAACAAATCCAGTTGGTGAACAAGTTGTAGACCAGAATATTACGAATTTGGAAGGCGAGGTAGATGTTCCAGGCGAGGTGATGCCAAGAACACTCTCATACCATCCAGAGGAGTTGATCATTGGAGAATTACAATCAGGCGTTCGTACAAGATATCAAATTGACCAAGGGCTTACTTGTTTTTATTCTACAGTTGCTTCTTTACAAACTGATTTTTCACGTAGTTGTTTTATTTCGCAGATCGAACCGAGAACATACAAAGAGGCATTAACTGAAGATTCTTGGGTCAATGCTATGCAAGAAGAGTTGAGTCAGTTTGAGAAGTTAGGAGTGTGGAAGTTAGTAGATTTGTCGAACGGTCACAGGAAAATTAACACAAAATGGGTATTTAAATGCAAGAGAGATGACCGAGGAGTTGTTGTTCGAAACAAAGCTCGACTCGTAGTCCAGGGCTTTAGTCAACAGGAGGGTATCGATTTTACAGAAGTTTATGCTCCTGTGGCTCGACTAGAAGCAATTAGGATCTTTCTAGCATTTGCATCATGGAAAAACTTGAAAGTCTTTCAGTTAGATGTTAAATCGGCGTTTCTTTATGGGAAGGTTAAAGAGGAGGTATATGTCGGACAGCCGCCGGGCTTCACCGATCCAATCCACAGAAACAAGGTTTATTTGCTGGATAAAGCGCTGTATGGTTTACACCAGGCCCCGAGAGCTTGGTACGAGACTTTGTCTCAACACCTACTAGCCAACAGCTTCATCCGTGGAAAAGTGGATGCCACTTTCTTTACTAAAGAGGTCGACGGACATCTTTTGATAGTTCAGATATATGTGGATGACATAATATTTGGGTCAACGAATGAGAAACTGTGCAAAGATTGTGAATCAGTTATGAAGCAAAAAATTCGAAATGTCATCGATGGGGGAGATGAAATTCTTTTTGGGACTTCAAGTTGAACAACTTCCTGAAGGAATTTTCATGCACCAGACGAAGTATGTTCATGATATCTTAGAGAAATTTGGGATGTCAGGATCTACTCCGGCTTCAACCCCTCTAGCGACTAATCATGGGATAAACCCAGATCTCACCAGAGACAGGGTAGATGAAACGACATATCGTTCCATGATTGGATCGTTGATGTACTTAACTGCTTCAAGACCTGATATCATGTATCCAACGTGCCTCGCAGCACGGTTTCAATCAAGTCCTAGAGCTTTGCACATGATAATTGTGAAAAGGATATTACGCTACCTAAAAGGAACTCCTTCATTGGGGTTGTGGTATCCAAAAACAGGCGATTTCACGCTCGAATGGTATTCTAATTCCGACTTCGGAAGCTGCAAAGTCAATGCAAAATCAACAACAGCGGGTTGTCAGTTCTTTGGACCTTGTTTGGTCACCTGGCAATGTAAGAAGCAGACCTCTGTGGCTCTATCCACATGTGAAGCTCGTATCTGCTAGCAGTTGCTCCTCTCAGATCTTGTGGATCCAGCAACAGATGCGCGACTACGGTTTGCAATTTCTTAACACCCCTATCTTTGTTGATACTGAGGCCGCAATAAGTATAACGAAAAATCCAGTACATCACGCTAAAACGAAACATATAGAAATTCGTCATCACTTCATCCGAGATTGCTTCGAGAAGAAGTTGATACGAATTGAGAAAATCCACACTAACAATCAGAAAGCTGATTTACATACCAAAGCTTTTGACAAAACGCGTTTTAAATATCTTTTAAAACTGAATGGTATGAAGCTTCTCTCGGTGTCTGATGGGATTATTGGCGTTGATGAAGGTACTGTTGTGGATGACGATGAGAAACAATCTGCAATGGTTTGTTGACTTTTTTACTTGTTTTGGTATTTAGGGGGAGTAGATATATTTTCAGAAAATAAAAAAATAGTAAAAAATTCAAAAATCCAAAAACATGAGAAACTTTCAAAATCCAAAAACAATAGAAAACTGAAAAAGAGCTTGTGTAAAAGGGGAAAATGATAGTACATTGGCTTGACAGTTACAGTACGATAAAGATTTGTAAAGTCTAAAGTTTTTAAACAGTCTCGCTAATGATATGTCGATAGGCTTTTATACATTTAGTAAATCTTGTTTGGGATATAAACATTAAATTCAAACTTGCTTATTTTGTGGGGAACAAATCTTGGATATATAGGTAACCCCTGAAATCTCGTTTGAAAGGTCCCTCTTTCTGAGATACTAGGTCTTTATACTCAGTGATATCTGGGGTATTATCCCGGGACTTCTGATTTTGCGGAAGCAATGGCCTAGTCCCCGTATAATACTTTTCGCATTGCTTGAAATACAGCATTGCCCTCAGCATAAAAATGATGAATCATTGAAAATTGTTAATCATGTGCTGTTGTAAAAAAAGATTCTCTAAAGGGAACACACCTTAAGTCGAACCGTCATCTCTCTGCGGAACGGAAGTTCTGACCTGAGCTCTCACGGTTTCGCATCTAACCCCTTTACAGATAGCATCTGTGGTATACTCTCCTGTAAGACTGAATATTGGGATCTGGATACGGGAGTATATTCAAGAGGTGGAACACACATATAAGTTTAAGTTCATTGATTCACCTAAATCGTATCCTTAACAGATAGAAGTTTGTATGAAAATTTAAGAGGATTAGCATATCAACAATCTACGTGAATTGTTTAAAGCTCAGTATGTTATCAAGCTTAACGGTGCTAGTAATTTGTCATTTAGCTGATATAATTCCCTAACACGCTCACCAAAAATATGTATGTAAATAGTTTACTTTCATTACATTCTATATTTTAGTTTCTGTAATTCATTTTCTAGTTTAGAAACTTTATTCTAAAATCCAAAAAGATTTTTATTTCTGCTTTATTTTCCGACAAACCAAAGTGGAGAGTTGATCTTCAGATTCAGAATGTTGGAGCAGATGCAGAAAGATTCTAGCTGGATGATGAGTTGGGAGCTTCACATTTTAAACTTGAGAAATTGGAAAGTTAAAACAAGTTCATTAACTTGAAACTTGTAAATTTTCAGAAAATGTTTGAAATTACTTGAACAAAAATCAGTTTGTTCTGTCACAGATCAACCAATGTCATTAAGTTGGACTTGGTAGATAAATTAAGTAAGCAGGGTCATTAATTTGGACTTGAATACTTGAGTGGATTTAAAAAAAAAACTGATAGATAATGAGATTTATTGTTGAAAAACAATAGTTTGTAATGTTATATGTTTGAGAAACAGGTTGTGGATTTCAAAATCCCCACGACATCAGAACGTTAAAGTTTGAACCAGAATTCAAGTCCCAGCATACCGAGAGGGGGAGTCTGTGAAAGGGGTGGTCAGAATTCTGGATCAACAGTCAAAGGGGAGTTTGTAGATTAAAGATAGAGCCAGGATGAGATCCTAAACCTGTGAAAAGGAAGCTTTTACAATACCAAATCAAATTGGAAAAGAAAAAGACTGAAGCACTACAAAAAAATGTCATTTGGTGGCACACGTTTTTATGGCATTTATGTTTTGTGCCACAAATTTAGGATTTTAGTGGCACTTTACCTTTTCATATTTAGTTACCACATATTTTTAATTGCATTTAATTTTATGCCACCAGTTTAGCTTTTTAGTGACATTTTACGAATACCATAACACATCTTTTAATGGCATTTATTTTTTTATGCCACTAATTTAAATTTAACTTTTAATTACATTTCCCCTGAATATTCCCCCCTTTCCACTAAAAAATTTCCCCCTTTTAAAATTTTTGGTTTCCCTCGTGTACCTTTGTTATTTTCATCCCTGAATTTTTATTTCCCTCCCTATCTAGATTCTAAACATAATTCCCTCCCTCCCTCACCAATAGACGCCTTCACTCTAGAACCCTCTTCTCGTAAATCAGTTCCTCTCATTCTCTGGACCAGGTTTCCCTGCCTCCGCCGCCCTAGTTTCATGCCTCACTTCCTTCACAAACCCTAATTAGGGCTCCAGTTGGATAGTTCCACGCCTCACCGCTTCTGCTCAGGTAAGCAGTTTGTGTAATTTTATTTCTTTTGGTGTATCACAATTAGTTTGAACAATTGCTTTCTAAACAATAAGCATGTGATGTCTTTTTGACTAGAACAACGAGCACATGGTTTCATTCAGTGTTTGATATTCTTGGTGTTTAATACAGAGTAAAGACTTATTGGGTTTGTTTATTTATTTATTTTTATTTTTATAATGACTCGTTTGGATTGTGTATTTTTTTGCCTTGTTTTAACTAAGGTTGATTGATAAATACTACTCCTTTTCCATGTAGGATATATTAGTTTGGCCAATATTTTAATTAACATTGTGACTGTTGATCAAATCTGAAAAGTGTTTTTATAATTTGGACAAACTAAAAAATGGTTGAGAAATTCATTATAGATTAAAGACTAGTAGTGTCTTAACTATCTCAGATGGACGGAAAAAAGGTAACTTTAGATTAAAAATTACAAAAATTGAGTAAAAGTCCAATTCTGGAATGAGGCCTCAGGGTTATTTGCTTGATTTTTATTGGGTTATTAACATATGATCTTTTGTTTGCATCTTTTGAAATTTATTCATTAGTTTATTACTTTTAATGGCATGTTTTAGATCAGTTGTTTAAAGGACATTAAAATTCAAAGGATCATTGGACTATGCACATCCATAGAGGTCACTTTTTGAATCATACCTGAATAACATTGATTATCTGATGAGGTAGCCGTGGCAAAATGAGTGGATAAAGCGGGTTGGGTAACGAGTCAAACCTCATTTGAGTTAAAATGCATAATATTTTGGAAGAGTAGTGTAATTATGTTAAATAAATGATTTAGGAGGTTTTATGTTTTAAAGCTATTTTTTTTACTTATTAGTGATTGAACATAACTTGAATGACTCGATCATTAAGTAAATGGGTTTTAGTTGACACCGCCGAATATTTGCGCGAGTGCACAGATGCAAACAATATGTTTAAATTCAACTTCTATTTTTTTTATTTTTGATTGACTTGCTGACTATTGCTTGCATTTATACAATCAAGGCTTTGAAATCTAACAGTTGTTAGTTCAGTATGATTTGCATAGCGTTTTGTAGGATACATTCGCCATTGCATATACTATACTTGCATCTGTTTATGTACATCTGACATGCGCTGCGTTTAGTTACGACTGGATTTCCTATTTCATATGTATGTTTAGAGATGCAAACGAGCCCAAGGTTGACTAGGCTCAAGCTCCAGCTTGTTAAAATTATGAAACCTTGGGCTCGACTTGGTTTGAGCTTTACTTCTAAAGCTCGAGCTCAGTTTGTTTAATATTTATAAATTAATCTAGAGTAAATTACGATTTTGGCCAGTGTGGTTATATCACTTTTACCCTTTTAGCCAAAAAAGGAATATTTTAACATCTGAGCCCCAACGTCTTTTTTTCTAACCGTTTTGCCACCCAACGTCTTTTTTAACCCTTTTAGCCCCTAAAAATAAATGGATCGGGTTAGTGTTAAGGGTTAGAAAAAAAGACATTTGGGGCTTAGATATTGTTGCAGTGGTTGTGTTTGTTGTTTTACCTGCATGTCACGGGTTTGATCCTATTTACTTCAGTGAGGCTGGTTCATTGGTATATCCATTTGTCCTGCAAGAACATAATGTTATACTGGTTTGATAAGTAACAAAAAAGAACTGAAAGTAATATGCTTCACCTCATATAACTATTTTTAAGTGATTTTTTTTTTATAATTAATTAAGCAGTTAACGTGTGTAGTTTAATTTGCTCAATTGTTTTAATATCTTTTTTCTAGACATATAGAAACAAGCTATAAAAGAAGTTGATGAAGCCATTGCTCAAGGGAAAGGTAAAATACCTATCAAATTTCTCTTTTTATAATGGGTCAAGCATGTCAAATGTGTATCAATTATGTGATACAGTCTGCTATAATAAAACGGACCGTAGAAAAGAAGTTGATGAAGCCATTGCTACACATAGGGGAGAGATGAAATTTTAAACTTTTAAAAGTCTGTATATAAAGTAGTCTTTAATTTTTTTGTGTCAAAAGTAGTCCATAATCTTATTTGTGTTGACTGCCCAGTTAAAAGAAGTGGTTATTTTGGTCAGCATCTTTGTGGTAGGTCAACAATGATACCCCTTTTATAATATACTTCATATGATTAATTGATTATTGCATTTTCAATTTGTAGATAATCAATAAACTATTCGGATAGACTGGAAGTGATTCTGATCATGTGATTAAGCCACATGCTGAGTTTCTATGGTAATAATGTCTATAAAATGTTAAGCGCCCTATAAGGATTACCTACTTAATTAGGATGTTAAACATTCGTGTACAACTCGATTGACAAAAAGATTATTTTCCGCAACGCACGACAAGGATTAAACTAGTTTTTTTCTTAAATAAAGGGATTATAAAGATTGTATGCTAAGCCTTTTTTGTGTTTTGACCATTTTCGCAGCCAAAGCATGTTATGACTTTCTTTCTTGCAGAACTGGGTACAAGTGGATCCCTTGACAGGCAACAAAGACTGGTAGTGAAGGGTAGATTTGCACCGAAAACTTTGAAGGGATTCTCATGCGACATGTCAGTAAGTTACATGTTACTTCTCCATGATTGATATCCACACTTAGAAGCAAAGTTTGCCCAAAATTTAGTTTTTTACTTACTGATATCATTTTAATTTTTATCATGTTATGTTTGAAAATGGCTATTGGAGCATGATGATATGGTTTAATATGCGGTAAACATTCTTGCTATTCTTGTTCATATGTTTCCATTCACAGATGAGTATGTTATCTGCAGTGGTTGCAAGAGCCTGGATAAAACGCCTGGATACAATTCTTTTAAAGGAGAGTTGTCTTTTCTTCCTCAGGTAATATGTTGGTCTTTTGTCTATCTGTTAGGTGTTCGGGCCGATTATAAATGGCTGCATTTTTTTTGAATCATTACTAATGCTTGTTTATGTGGTTGATGGTGGCAA